>NW_012153141.1:254536-256799 GCF_000956105.1 Propithecus coquereli | reverse complement strand
CTTATGGTTTATCTCATGTGAATGTACATAGTAGCTATCAATTAAAATTTATTGAAATGAATAAATAAATATGCATGAATATACATGAATATGCATGAATTCATATCCATGAATGCTTTGACTTTCTGGTTTTGACCTTTATATAAATAAAGGGGATTCATTTTTATATATAGATTTCTGGGACCCACCCCCATTTGTTCTGATTAGGTAGGGGTGGGATGATGTTCAGAAACCTGTATTCCTCAGGTGATTCTGAGGTCGGTGGACTCTGGGCCACGTTTTAACAAATACCACATCAATCAATCTATGTATTAATATTTATGTATAGATATAGAGTTAGAAAGAGGTAATGATGGATAGGCATGTGGACATGGATGACTACAGGCAGGGACATCGATCTTCTGTTTTAACAAAGACTGCCAGTTTAGGAGACCGTGTGGTTTACAGCGGTTAAAATACAGTCTTTGTATCATAATTTCTGAGTTTAAGTCCAGGCTATGACACATATTGGCTGTGTAACCTTGGACAAATTATTTAACCTACTTACGTCTCAAATTCTTCTTTAGCTGAATGAATATAATCCCAGTATGTACTTGTAAGGATGTTATAGGATTTGTTTATATAGGTGACTTGTTTAGAAAAGTGTCTAGCACATGGTAAGCACTAAATTGTCATTATTATTGTCACTACTTCTTGAGATGCCAATTTGCTAGCCACTTTTCAGTACTTTTTGTGTACTCTTGTCTGACCTTTTTTCTCTTATGTTTTTATATTACTCTTTTGGTAACAGTTTTCATTTTATAAGTAGAGTGCTTTTATCTAATGGCTGTAGATTTGCATTTGCACGTGTTACCTTTAATGACAATAAGAATGCCAGTGTCAAAGGGGCATTTCTAATGCTGTCTTGCACTCTAAACATGCCCAGAACCAGACTGAAGCAGAGTTTGCCATTAAGACCCACACCGACTCTAACATCTCACTGATTTTAATATATCTGACCTCTTCCCTTTATTCTCTTCTACTTGATGGAAGGGAAAAGAAAAAAGCAGCTACAATGACAGCCTCTAAGAATGAATTCACTTATCTGTTACCTTTATAGGTTCTCCATGATTCTCTGAGAGCATTTGGAAACTAAAAGCTATGATCTCTAATATACAAGTTTATTTCTGCTCATGTTTTTCACATGGACCATTCTGTGCACTATAAAGGCAACTGAATACAAGTTTTAATCAGCTGGTGAATACGTTCAAATCTTGTCATTAGAATCCCTGGAAGAATGCACATTCAATGATTAGAAACTGTCTTGTAAATTAAAGTCTCTACTTTAATTCTATGGTCATGATTACTCATAAATGCCCTCAGCTAGATATTGTGCTGGGTGCTAGTTATTTAATAGTAAAGGAAACAGATCATGGTGCTCCCCTCATAGATCTTGCAATCCATGGTTCAGGAAGTGAGTTGGGAGACAACCACACACAAACAAATACATGCTTACCAGTTATAAAATTCTTCTTTGGAATAAATGCATTTCTCTTCAATCCTTTCTTTCATTAAGTGATCTGACCAAGGAACCTTATGCATTTATGTTAATTATTGTACACTTTTACCATGCAATACCAATAACTATGGAATCAGTTAAACTTAGAATAGCTAATATAACCATTTTCTCTAGTTATGCTTCCTCGAACAAACCAGCTCACACAGATGATTCTTCTAGAATACGGAAGGATGAGGTATACTCAACATCTTGCTAGTATTTTGTCATTAGAGACTTTTATCATAATTCATTTGTACTGGAATGTAGAGGAGAATTAGTATTAATAGAACGTAGGGTAGAATGCAGTGGCAGTAGAAAGGAGGTTGTAACATTTGACTAGAAAATTATGTCAGGGAATAAGAAATCAATGAAGATCAGATGAACAAAGGAATGTGGATTTTGATCATCTTCGAAGATTTTTTAAGAGAGCAGCAATATTCATCACAATTGAACTCCAGGGAGATACAGCTGCAGCAGGCTAGAATGAATGATCTTCTCGAATACTCTATTGCATTAAAAAAAAAGCAGTGAAGAGCAATCTAGCACTTTAAGACTAATTTGTTTGGCTCTATTATCTGTCTCTTCACATTCTGCATAGTTAGGAACTATATCTGAGTCCAGCCGTGTGATTCCCACACAAAAATCTTATTTATTTTTTAAATCAACATATATCAGTAAAATTATAGACTCAGAATGGGTGGACAACCTATATTGCTGTATGTGTTT
>NW_012153141.1:244525-245066 GCF_000956105.1 Propithecus coquereli | reverse complement strand
TGCCATAGGTCATTCACTTACACAGTAGACATGTGCAAAACTTCTTCGTAGAGATGTTGGGCCCATACTCAGAAAGGCAATCGTGGAAAAGAGACTATGCCAATCTATTAGATAATGAAAAATTATTAATAAGGTTATTTGATGTATTTATGCACCCAAATTCAGATGATAAAATTCTTAGTTTCTTAACATTTATTTCTTTTAGATTCCTAGGAATATACATTTTATAATCCTCTGGTTCTGATTTTTAAAGAACTTTTATTCATCTTCTATGAACTTACCTGTCCATTGTTACCATGATTGACTGTCTTTCTCAGCATTAGTTTTCTTGATTTTTGATTTGTTTATTTTCATTTATTGACTCATGCTGGTTGGGAAGCTTTCCTCCTCTCTCTTCTCTGTCTCGATCTCTTCCGTCCTCCTTCCTCCTCTCCTCTCCCCATCTTACTCTCGTGTTCTCTCTAGATTCAGCCCTCACAGTTCTATAGTCAAGAATCGGTTTTTATATTTCTAATCAGAGATGATTATCCTAGAATCTAAT
>NW_012153141.1:241291-244475 GCF_000956105.1 Propithecus coquereli | reverse complement strand
AAAAAAAAACCTTACTGAAAAGATCAAATTCTCACAATAAGTGGCATCAAATGGGGATGTATTTAACCCTCTTAGTACATATGCACATGTACCTTAACATATGTATTTAACATTTTAAAGTAATTTGATGGAAGCTGCATACCCTATCCTCCTGCCACCAGAAATAGGAAAGGCAAACATTTTCTTCTTTTTGAATGACATCGTTGCACAATCAGAAATCAGAATGTTTCTTAAGCAGCCAAACAAGTTGGCTATGACTCCCAGAAACTATCGACTCGGTAGCAACTAGGCTAAAACTAAATTTGCATTTGGCATAGTCTAACTTTACATGAACCACAGTAAATAATTTCCTCAAGTGTCTTTGAGGAGGTCTGTTTTGTAGCTCACACGAGGCAGTGCTACTCACAATCACATATTCTAGAGAAGCCAATAGAGAGTCACCTCTTCCAAAAATGATCTAAGCCAGAGTCTTCCCGACTGTACGGCGCAGATCTCTGAGGGAGTAAATCCTGGTTAGTAAATGGCAGGCTTGCTCTTTTGTCCAGAGCAGATTTTGCTAATATGTCGTGACAGTTTTTGCCACGGAATCCTGAGACTGCCTCAAAATTCATCTCAGGTTAGCCTTCTGGGCAGCCAACACCAGTCTAGCTGAGATGACTTTTAAGGTAAAACAGAGCAAAGTCTTCAGTCGATGGAGATTAAAAGCTCTTTTTAAAAATCGATTCCACCCATAGGTCCCCTACTGTTCACCTCCATGTGGACAGGCGATGATCCTCCAAGTGGGCAAGAATATGATTCAGCTCCTTAATTTCCATAACAGAATGCAACCTTGCTGCCAGACCATCTGGTAGCTTTGGAGTCATCACCATGGAATATACATGTGCCAGGTACTTGCCTGAGGGCTGAATCTTTCGAAATGACTATTTTTTAGCTCCAGGCAAAATATGGTTGAGGCAAACGTTTCTCATAAATATCCATCTAAAAGACACGGTACCAATTCATTTCTCTAGGTAGGTTTAAGTTAGCTCATTAAAAAACAATACACTTGGGCTTACTTCTGCTTAGCAGTGATTTGTAGTAATTGACTCCCCCATCAGTTTTCCAATTTTACCAATGGAAGCAATAGCTCAATGACAACACGTTCTTCATTTTTTTGCAGATATTAAAGACATTGTTATTCGACATCTTTTTCTTTTTTTTACAATTAACATTTTATTGTGAACATCTTAAAGCATGCACATTAGTAGAAAGAATAGAACGATTAACCTCCAAGTACATCATCCAATTACTAATGTTTGTCTAATGTCCACAATCTCTTCTGAAATGGCTGAAGAAAGTGAAGTATTTATATAGACAGGGTGTAAGATCAGAAGGCTTCTTGAAATTTCTTTTGGATCTAAGATTTTTAAATTCATTGTCTTGGTGGATGTTGAATGGCTATGTATTCATTTACACTTACATACATACATATGTATGTATACATACATTATAGATATATAGACGGAAATGCATGCATAAAACACACACGCTCTGTGTGTGTGTGTGTATGTGTTTATCGACATCTTTTTCATGTGATAAATTATACCTAAACTTAAAACAAGAAAACATTTATTTTCCCTGAAAGCACATTTGTTTTTTTTTTTCCTTTCGAATGACAAGAAGCCACATTATTTCAGTTTGCTTCTTAGCTTGGCTATCACAAAGTTCAACTCCGAATTGAATTTTCAGTTGCAATACAGATTTCCATGTTTTATAATTTAGCTCTCACCTTTCCTGCTGGCCACGCTCTGTATTGATTCTGACCTTTTAAAAATACTGTGTGAAGAGCATGAGTTTGATTTTAGACATCTCCAGTATATATGGAAGTAGGCATATGTACATTAGAAATGAATACACTTCACTTTGTGGATACCGGTAATGCATACACTGGTGCTAAACCCTCTGTTGTCTTGTCCGGGCTACTGAAGCCACCGTCCAGCTGTTGAGAAGACAGATTGCTGTCACCTCACAGCTCTGTCTCTCACTGAGAACGCTTAGTGTCAGGAAACTGCCTCGCCTATGGCTATGGCCTTTCTAGAGGAGGGCTCACGGCCAGTCACCAGTCGCTGGAAGGATGTAAAGGCTCTGCCATGCTTCTCAATTTGCAGCAAGTCTAAAGAGCCAGTCCAGCTCCAGGACTCCACGTGCAATCAGATGAGGCCTCACCTGCAACCACCTGGTGGACAGGCTTTGCCCTCCGCTCAGTGCCCCCTTCTCTGACTTCATGAAGTTGAATCTTCCAAGAGCACTGCTGGATAAACCTTCTGCACAAAAGTCCCCACCTCAAAAGAGTGTTTTGTGGAAAGCCAATGTAAGTCAACATCTCAGTTTCTTTTGTTTTTGTTTTTAGATAGGAACAGCATTTTCTAGACAATGACAAGTCTAAACGCAATATTGATGCATTAATTTATTTGGTGAGTGGTGTTATTTTTCTAATGCAGCATGTTGTTTTTCCAAACAGTACTGTGAACCCGTTAAATTAATTCAACATACCCATTATGCAGACTTTTAATCAATTTTTCAAAACAGTTTTTCAGGGTTTGTGGAGGATGTAAGCAGATATTAGAAAGCATTGTTTTTAATTTGTTGGTGTTGGTTAGGCCTTAAAAGCAAAGTACAAATCTCTATGACTGGGTGCTGAATAAAATTAAAGAAAAGATGATTTTCTGAACATGCATAACATTCTTCTTTTAGTAATAAAATGTATACGTCATAGCAATATATTTATCTTTGAAGCAGGAAAATTGATTGTAAATTTAAGAAATTATACTTCTGTTTATATTTCTAGTCAACAATCTTTGAAGTAACACCTTAAGCATTAGTTAATGTCTTCAACTGATGAATAAAGTTATTCCTCCTAAATGGAATTCCCATGTTTTAGTAAAGTGTGGCATTAGCAATTTTTTTTTTTTTCGAGACGGGGTCTTGTGCTATTGTCTGGCATCATCATAGCTCGCTGCAGCCTCAAACTCCCAGCTTAAGTGATCCTACTGCCTCAGCCTCCCAAGTAGCTGAGACCAAGTGCATGCCACCATGCCCAGCTAATTTTTCTATTTTTTGTTTTGATGGGGTCTTGCTATGTTGCCCAGGCTTGTCTTGAACCCCTGGCCTCAAGTGATCCTCCCATTTTGACATCCCAAAGTGC
>NW_012153141.1:239734-240285 GCF_000956105.1 Propithecus coquereli | reverse complement strand
TTGTAAAGCATAGCCAATAACTTTATCATAAGAGGAGACTTGTTGTGTGCAGAGAAATCTTTTTTGGAATGGAGGTTCCCATGATGAAATAGACACTTTATTGCAACTAGATTAAAAGAATGTAAAAACAAGATGGCATCATTCAAGACAAATGTACGTGTTCTTTGACATAAACTTGTCAGGAATAAAGAAGGAGTCAGAGTTAGGAGGATATAAAAGAAAGGAAAAAAAATTTGCAAATGGCTACTTCAATGTAGAGACCATTTTATATTTCAATAGCAGCTGAAGAACTAATATGTACTTTGAATTCTTATCCAAAGATCACAAATCCAATTTTTAGATAAGTGGTCCTACAGATAAATATTAGAAAAGAGTAATATCATAATGACATTTCGGATGGAAGAAGAGCACATTTCCATAGTCCTAAAAATAGTAAAACGTATTAAGCTGAACATCTGGTCATTTCAGATGAAAAATTGAAAGGGTCTGAACTGCATATTCTTACACTGAAACTTAGAGACAAGTAGTGGTTGAAACAAAAGAATCGCTTG
>NW_012153141.1:235754-237554 GCF_000956105.1 Propithecus coquereli | reverse complement strand
ATGAAGTTCTCCTTGGTTTCCAGTCCTATGCTATGATGCTTCTGCAAGGCAACAGCTGTATTTCACTTGAGATAAGGCTTTACTTCAAAGAGTATTGAAGTGGTTTCTGAAAATATCACTTGGAAACTATCACAGGAGCAACAGCACTGTGCAAATAAGATAGAATTACATAACAAATATAATAACTTCAGGACATAAGCTACTTTTATTTTCATGTATAGAAAAATGCCTGCACATTAATATATACAATCTATACATTTATTTGGACGTTATGATCTTTCCTATTCTGTACAAATAACTCATTTGTCTACATGCATACTGTATAAATATGATGCAAACATGTCTTGTTAACACTGCTGTTAATTGGCTGGGAAAGTGCCAAGAACATAAGACCATTTTATTAATGTGTCTGAATTAATAACTAAATGAACTATCCTAGCACTATCTAGGGATATACATTTAAGGCAGAAAGGAATGTTTTCAGATTGAAATTGCCTACGTGACTGTGTCTATTTGCCAAATGAGGCTGGTAATTGTCTAAACAGAGATAAAGCGTAAAAGTTTCGTTTTTAGCCTCTTAGAATAAGAAGCAAGCCAAACATGCTTTCCCTCTAATACGGTGTTCTTTGCACTAACCAAAATGGAAGCTGTCAAGCTTTCATCTGTACAAAAATTGCCTGGGTATCTATTGAATCACATTTGTTCTTACTTTTAACTGTATATAACTTTAAGAAAAAAAAATACCTGTTTACCCATACCCAGCTTACGATCAGAACAGGTCTTCGAAGCCCCTCCACGTGTGCATCCCTGTGGCATCACGTTCCGTCCCTACCGGAAGTGACCATTATTTGGAGCTCTGTGTAAGTCGTCTCATAGCTTTTTCTTATGGTTTATCTCATGTGAATGTACATAGTAGCTATCAATTAAAATTTATTGAAATGAATAAATAAATATGCATGAATATACATGAATATGCATGAATTCATATCCATGAATGCTTTGACTTTCTGGTTTTGACCTTTATATAAATAAAGGGGATTCATTTTTATATATAGATTTCTGGGACCCACCCCCATTTGTTCTGATTAGGTAGGGGTGGGATGATGTTCAGAAACCTGTATTCCTCAGGTGATTCTGAGGTCGGTGGACTCTGGGCCACGTTTTAACAAATACCACATCAATCAATCTATGTATTAATATTTATGTATAGATATAGAGTTAGAAAGAGGTAATGATGGATAGGCATGTGGACATGGATGACTACAGGCAGGGACATCGATCTTCTGTTTTAACAAAGACTGCCAGTTTAGGAGACCGTGTGGTTTACAGCGGTTAAAATACAGTCTTTGTATCATAATTTCTGAGTTTAAGTCCAGGCTATGACACATATTGGCTGTGTAACCTTGGACAAATTATTTAACCTACTTACGTCTCAAATTCTTCTTTAGCTGAATGAATATAATCCCAGTATGTACTTGTAAGGATGTTATAGGATTTGTTTATATAGGTGACTTGTTTAGAAAAGTGTCTAGCACATGGTAAGCACTAAATTGTCATTATTATTGTCACTACTTCTTGAGATGCCAATTTGCTAGCCACTTTTCAGTACTTTTTGTGTACTCTTGTCTGACCTTTTTTCTCTTATGTTTTTATATTACTCTTTTGGTAACAGTTTTCATTTTATAAGTAGAGTGCTTTTATCTAATGGCTGTAGATTTGCATTTGCACGTGTTACCTTTAATGACAATAAGAATGCCAGTGTCAAAGGGGCATTTCTAATGCTGTCTTGCACTCTAAACA
>NW_012153141.1:218941-223229 GCF_000956105.1 Propithecus coquereli | reverse complement strand
TTAATCTGTTTAAAAATAACATTAATAATCTCATTGTATGTTATGTTAAATAACTTTTTAAAAAATAAGATGTTATTTTCCAAAACGAAACATAATTAACTTTAAGAGTGGCATTAGTTGACTATTATCCAAATTTTTAATGTCTAATTTAATAGAAAACATCTGGATTCTCATAGCTAGTTCTGCATTGTATTTGTTGGGAAATGTTTCATTTTTTTTGCTTGAAGCATTTGAAGAAAGCCAGCTTCTCATAGATATGTAGTTGAAAAAGAAAAATATGTTTATAGCCTTTTAAGATCAATTGAGGGTATTTTTACTTAATACTATATCAATCTCAATACGTGGTAGTTTCTTAAATGTAAGTTGCAATGTGAAATATGAAATCGTATAAAAGAAATAATCTGTCATACTTTTTTTTGTAAAAATCCATTTGTTTATCTTCACTTTGAACAGATTTTGGGACATCACGTATTGGTCATTTAGAAAAGATTCCTTCATTGGGTTATGCAGATCTTCCTAATGTTGATAGAGTATCCCGTTGTGTGGTAACAACAACAACAGATTATATCTGTTACTACCACACCAATCTCATCAGAAAAGTCTTTAGTACTGGAAAGCTGTCAAGCTCATGTTGGCTGATACAAGTGCTCCAAAATTATAATTTATTCTCAAAATTTCAAATTTTATCATTGGCAAAAATGTACTAGTGTTTTCCTTAAAGTGACAGAATCATTTTCAATAATTAGTTAAATATCCATTTTAATAGCTACAGTTTATTAGTTCTTCCCAATAAAAATGGTATTCCATGCAAAGATGGCCAATTTAGTCGGCAACTTAAACAATTGCACAATTGTTTCCCCTTGAGGCAGCCATCATACTTCAGTGTGCAGAAGGAAGTGCTTTACACGTACTTCCCCATTTCATCACACAGACTGTGAGAAGGGCAGTACTCTCTTGGCCAGGATACAGAGGGTGCATTGAAGGGCAAGAACAAGACCGTCCTGGGAAGACCGGTTGGAAAGCTGTTGCTGGAACTTGATCAGGACATGATGATAGCCTAGAGTAGGGTAGGAGAACAGCTTTGACAGACATTTAGGAGTTGAAATCGTCAGGACTTAGGTGATTTCATGTGGGAGTTGGGGAGAGGGTATGTCCAGGACGACTGTCCCCTTTCTGACATTGGCAGTTGGGTACATTGTGGTACCACTGAGGTCAGGAACACAGGAGCTGGAGCAGGTTTGGGAGGGGTGGAGGTGTGATATGTTTATTTCATAGTAAGATGAATGTGACATGTTTGTAAGAGATCTGGGGGAAATATGGTATAGATTTGAATAAGAAACACAGGGATGAGGTCTAGTCTCTATCTGCAGATCTGGGGAATGCAAGTCCTAAGAGTGAATGAGATAAACCAGGCAAGGGTGGGGAGTAGGAGGAAAAGAGGCACTAGGGGGAAAAGTGAGGAACACGGCATTCACACATGGAGGAAGGGCCTGTGGAGACTGCAAAAGGGGGATCAGAGAGAGGTGGGAGGGACCCCACTAGAGTGGTCAACGTTGTCCAGTGTCCCTGCAGTCAGGTAAGGACTGGACAGTGAACACTTGCTTTATCACGAGGGAAGACAAGGGTAACCTTGGCCAGAACAGGTTCCAGTGGAGTGCTGGGCAGAAGCCAGATGAGGAATAAGAAATCTTTAGTGAGAACCTTCACATCATCTAGGGAATGGTTGCTCTGTCCTTTAGATTTGTATCTGCAACTGCAACGTGATGAAGATTGTGCAGGGTGAGTCAGTAACAGCTATGGATAATGCATGCAATTCATACAGGAGCGAGTCCTTGAGGCACAAACTGGCCACGTGTCTCACTATGAGTTGCTTCTTTCTGATGAAGATGCCAGAAAAGGCATTTTATTGGAAGCTGGCAGAAATTACATTACTACATGTTGCAGAACAGGGATGTTTTGGAGTTAGAAAAAAAAAGAAACCTCACAAAATCCACATGCTAGACAGCTCTGTGAAAATGGTGATGGTAGACAACTTTAAGACCATTGGGGAACTCTTGTTTACCATTTGTAGAATAATAGAAATAGAAATAATAAACTGTGACGAATACTCTTAATACAGTTAACTGTTGAAGAAAAGAAAGAGGAAAGGTGAATACATTCAAAACAAAAACCAAACAGGACAGTGTTACGAGAGGGAAATGCAGAAGGTGAAGACCAAACTTCACACAGATGGTGACCTAAATTGGCGGGATCACAGCTAAACCTTCAGAGAACAAGTAAGTAGTAGATGAAAACGGAACACTATGGCTTAGATAGACTTTCCTTTATTCTAATCAGAATGTAGATTCCAGAGACCCTGTGCAGCTTGAACTTCCCTTATGTTCAGACTCAGGGATAACATCCTGAATGGCTCCTTTGAGAAAGCTTGTGAATTTGGTGGATTCAAGCTCAGATATAATTTGGACCTCATTGGACATAAACACAAATCTGGTATCTTAGAGTAAATGACCTTTTGTTTTCCTTTCCCTTCCCTTTCCCTTTTCTTGTCTTTTCTCTTTTTACCAGTTTATATTATATTTGAGCTACTTGTGCAAAAAATGGATATCCTGGCTTCAATCACTTTTGACAATCTTAGCTTTTACTCAGTTGAGTATATGATCAAATTTGCAGACGTTGGGGAAAGCAGTTGCTAAGAAATTCATTGTAAGAATGACCGTTAAGGTTATCCATTCTAAGTTCAGGCAGCATGTGATTTTCTTTATACCATATAGTCTGTAGTACCCTCCAAAATATTGTGCAGCCTATCCTAGGATACTTTTGGATTGGATAAGCTCAGTTCCCCCAACTTCCAACCAACGCCCATTATTTTGACTCCTTTAATTACTTCTTAAGAATACTTTATTAGAACATCAGAATATAAGTCAGAGAACCTGACATTTTTTATTACAATCTTATAAATAACTTTATTTCATTAAAAGTGGGATGTATACACTAAACACTTGGCTCACTAGAAAAAAAAAAGGGCAATACTCAAGATTGTAGATTCAATACAATTAGTAATTTAACAAACTTAATACTTTTAAGTGTTTCAACGTCCTTAAGTGAAAGTGAATTCTTTTCCTGTGAGTGCATGGCAGTAGAAAAATACAATGGCTTAGACTGATTTAGTTCAGTGTCACTGCCTTGAATCAAGCTAAGGAAACAACAGTTTTATTCATCATTGCTTTTTATCATCAGTGCAGATGTCAACACAGTGAAAAAAGTCAAATAACGTCTTGGCATTATTATGAAAATAGTTTTGACCTTGCAGACACTAGAAAGTGTCTCAGGAATCCCCAAGAATCTATGAACCAAACTTTGAGAATGACACTTGTAGGCAAAAGGACTATTGTAAATGAAAAAATTAGGGAAAATAACAAGGGCTTTCATACAGACATTTCAAAAGTAAATGGTTGCATCCTACCATTCGTTTTAAAGATCTACATTACCTTTCCTAAGTAAATGTTTTTCTTACACGCTGAGGCTTTTATGATTTCTCAGAAATGCTCATTTGACATTCAATATCAGATTTCTAATAAATGCCTGTCACTTTTGATAAAACCTCGTGTTTAGTTGAGCTGTATGTGTGCACAGCCAGCCCTTTGCTTTGACTGAAGATGCAGCTTCTGTGTTTGGAATAACGACAGGCCTGTATCTCAGCTAATAGGTAACATAATTCTATCTTGATGTATGACAACTTAGTAATTTGTTTTTTGAAAGTTGCACTCGGCCAACCCTTAATATATAGCACCAATTATTTAAGATGTGTTGAGCCATATTTCCCTAGTGTTTGCAATAACAATTAAGCAACTTCTGAAAATGGTGCTTATGTTTTGAGTTAAAATTTTAATATAGCTTCCACAGATAGCTAATTTAGGATTGGCTACTGGGAGAATCTGATTTAGGTTATTACTTAACTGGTAGAAGGGAGTTATGAGCAACACAATGGTGTGAGAATGGAGCAATGGTGTCATAAGGAAGCAACAATGAAACTGCAATTGACAGGGAATTCACCTATCTTGGAAAGAAATAACCAGTGAAAATTAGATCCATGGGATTGCTCACTACCCCCGAAAAATCTATGCATGGTAGAACTCCAGAGAGTTGACAGACACCATCTTCTCCATATGGCTTTCCTCCTTATATTTTGATATCATTTCCAGTAAGCTTCAGCAATCTTTTACTTCGGCATCCATGACAGTTAAGCCACTGTAGTTGCAAATTCCAGAAGCATGTCCTGTTTTACTTA
>NW_012153141.1:215603-216809 GCF_000956105.1 Propithecus coquereli | reverse complement strand
GTTTAGGGCTGATATTTAATAAAATATCCTGTCTCCTACCATATTCCCAACCCCCCTCCCCCAAAGTTAAGAAGTGATTGATAAATAAAAAAGAAGAGTAAGGTAAATGGAAAACTAAATATCAACTGTGTTTTGGGAAGTACTGGACCAGAGACCATGCTATAATCGATAGCCAAATTGGTTCCCAACTCTTAGCTGCTTCCCATCCTCCTCATCTAGACCTTGGGTGATTCATCTGGGGGAGAGTTTGGATCTACAAAGCAGGTGAACACTACTCAATCAGCAGTAAGGGAAGCCACTCTATCTTGTCTTTGAAGGCTGATAGGGGTTTAGTGAAAAATGTCTCCAGACTTTTTACCTCTTAGAAGTTAGCCTAGCCTGACCCAGCTGTGCTCTTCAGGTGGAAGCAGATACACGGCAGATGGCAGCTACCTGTCGCGGTGAGGGGGGAATGCTACTCTTAAAGGGAGACAGAATGAGGCTGAGACACACATGCTCAGTTCCCTCTTCCAAGTCAGAAGTGTTACTATACTACACATCTCCCCAGAAAACAGCAAACAAGAGCACAGGTGAATAGAGTTGCCCCAGAGATCCATCAAGTGCAGTAAGAATGAGCACAATCTGGAACAGGGATAAATTGAATTACCTGAGCTGAGTGTGCACCGAAAGATGAATAAGAAGGATGACAACAAGGACAGAATTTACCAGCTTCATACTTTTGTCAAGTATGTTATTCACTGTGTTATTCCAAAATAAGTTTGCTGGCCACCCTTGACCCATGGGATGCTCATCTCTGGTCTATGCCAAGGGCTTGCTTTATCTTATTAAGCATATCGACACCATTTTCCACTCTGCTTATAAGTTTATAACTACCTGTAAAACCATCCCCTAGTACTGCAAGAGATATACTTTATTATTAATGATTCGAAAATTTTTGAAAATAATTTTCTTAGTACAAAAATTTCAAAAATGAATAAAACATAAGTATGACAATTCTACAGTGATTGCCTTGTGTTTTGCTCCTTGACGTCTAAGCCTATGAAGATAGTCCTTATTGAGTACAGAAACTTTATTTTTATTTTGTTTAAATAGCCATATATTCTAGTATATGGATATAATTTCCTTTATTTAATTGGAGGTAGACAGGATGAGTGGGGCAAATTGAGAAAAGGAGAGAGAGAGAGAGAGAGAGAGAGAGAGAGAGAG
>NW_012153141.1:202888-215424 GCF_000956105.1 Propithecus coquereli | reverse complement strand
GAACTTTTTCCCATGAAAACGTCAATTTCCGTGAAGCTGCCAATCTCCCAAGAAACCAGCTGATTTCATTAGATTTCTCTGCTCTGTCCAGCCTTGGCGATCCCAACAACCAGTAATAAGAACTAAACATTAATAGGGAGAGTAGAGTATATCTGTAATAGGGACTCCCTTCATTATGGAATATCTCTTATTCAGCATTTATATGAATGCATAATTAAATAGCTGTCTCTTTAAAGCTCTTACTTATATCAAAGCTATATCTCCAGAACACCTCATTTTCCCTGTGTGGGAGAGAGAGTTCTTACAGTATTCACTTTTAATGTAACTATTAAAAATGCAACACAGGAATTGAACATGTGCCTAAATCGTTTAGGAACCTCTTTTGACATTTTCATTACATTTCCTCTTACTGGATTCAAAATGGGTTGTAGATTATTTCAGAAGTTTGAAGGGAGCCCTCCATGGCAGACTGCATTGTGATATGCAGTGTAGAATTTCGTATTGCTGAATATATAGTGTTAAAAAAAAAAAACAAAACAGGATAGAATATTGGCAACTTTGTGTTGTTCTTCCCTGTGGTCCTCCGTCCTGAACATATTTGGGAAAAGGCTCTCAAGAGTGGTGATGGGAGCTGAGTGTCCTTTGCTGAAATATTGTAGAAAGGATTCAAATGTGACATTGAAGACTAGACTTGTTATCATTGAGGTCCCTTTTAATTCTAACAGTCAGTGATTTACCTATAGTTACACAGGCAGAGGTAGCATTTTAGAAGGACTTTTCCTCTTTGACCTGTGTTTCTGAAGTAGCTGTATAACTCACAGAATGAGTGCGAAGGAAGAAAGTACTACAATGTTCCGCTTTTCCTACCATGAACTAAATGATACTTTTCTCCTAAAGGATATGGCCATCAGTCTCTAGCATCAGTGTGCCAACGACCAAATAGTAACTCTTTACAGAATTCTTATATGCCAGACATAGTGCTTTGCGTTTTATTTGCATTGTATAATTGACTTCTCACAATCACCCTATGATTTTAATACTATTAATATCCCTGTCGACAAAAGCGAAAGTCTTACTTAGCTCAATTTCTAGCTCATGCCAGGGGATAGTGTGGGAATGGCTGGGGGAATGGGGAGAGTATAGGGCAAGCCAAATAACATACATTTTTCTATAGCATCAGTATAGAGAAGCAGGTTATTCCCTTCTGCCTTGTGGGTAAGTGTGTGGGCAGTTGGTTTGTGTCCAGGCTGTAAAGCATTCATCCTTGTTATGTATTTATTATTGACTAATATTTATCCAATGTCTTCCAAAGTGCCTGGCATTGTGCTAGTTAACGATAACATAAAGAATAAGACAGGCTTGGATTGTGCAACGAAGTATGAAAAGTAAAGGAGAGACAGATCTATTCTAGATGAATGGGGGGAGGAATTGGGTGCTAGAAGGAGGGCGTAGCTTTGGATAGCCTAGTCAGGGACCATATCATAATAATTATTACTACATTTACTCATCAGGAACGTCTCAAGGGTTATTTAGCAAGTAATTTACGTCTGAAACACAGTCCTTGATATTGTGGGGAAAATCTAATCGTCTTAGGATGTGACTCTTGAGCCTTGCCCAGATGATCTGGCGAAGGCCCCTCCCTTTCCCAGACATCACAGTTGCTCGGGGAGGGGCTGAGAGAATACCTTTAGCCCAGAGGGCTACTTCTCTTCTCCATATGTCAGTTTTGTAATGGAGCTGTCAGCCAAGGTGATTTATCTTTGTATCATGTGGTCCTTTAAGAATTTCTTTCTTGGATAATTGAATGTCACTCATCCAGGGAAGCTCCCACTTCCTGCATTAGGATGTCAGGGGATGCGTGACGATCACAAGGTGGATGGCCACATATGGCGATGCAGCCCACTTTACTGCAGTGGCTGCCTGGCTGATTCTCTTGCAGGGAGATGTAGAGCAGCCCACCAGCCGGGGAGCCCAGACGACTGCTGAACGTGCAGAAAACTGACACTTCGCCTCACTAACTGTAAATGCAAAATTATAAAAGTAAATGTTGAGACATGCCAGAAAAAGAAAAAAAAAACCTGCTTTTATAGTATCTTTCTGCATTGGCATATCTTTAGCTTCAATGAAATGCAAAAAAAAAATTAAATAAATAAATAAAAATAGGGCTTTGAAATCAGGAAAGAATGCCCAGTACTTGTGCTACACTGATAATCTGATAATCAACACTGTTTTGTTTGACATACTTTCGTGTCCCCAGACATTTGAAGCACTCTCCCTAAATTCATTTTGGATAATGCATGTAAGTCCATATTTTATTTGAAAGAAAAGATCTGGCAAGAGAGTAAGTTAACAGTGATAATCTCCGGATGGTCAGATGATGATAGTTTTTAATGCTCTTTTGCTTTATCTGTAGTTTCTACATTTAAAAAATATGTACGAGTTATTATACTTTTGTAACACAAACAAAATTAGCTTAGTAATTTTTAAAGATTTAATATGTGTTATCCCATAAATTGAGAAGAAAGTATGTTATGTAAATAAAATAACCAGCTAAATGGCGTTGCAAATTTCTGAATTTGGGGATGAATATTCCAATGTATGGAGTATGTGTTATGACATTAAGTAATGTTAATTAGTTACATTTTCATTTATCTTCAGACTTCAGGCTGAATAAAATGCAGTGCTATACTGCAAGTAGCATAAATTGGTTTTTTAAAAATGATACATTAAGTGATGACTTTTCCTCCTATTTTGGCATTTCTTTTTGTAAAATACCTCTGCTTATTAACATATTCAAGTTTCTTCGTGGAATAAATTTGGTATGCAAGTTCTGGGGTGTCTATTCATTAACATCCCCCTGCTGTTCACATTTTATTAATGAAACAACCCATCACCCTCCTACCAGCAGACACTTAATTCTTTCCCCAATTCCATCTGCTTCCGTGAGCTTCCAAAGCCAACTTCCCTCACAAAATCAACTCTAACAAAGCCTTAATTCCATGGGTCAATTAAATTCCAAAGACAGTTATAGATGTCCATTATAAGATGATCTGAAAATGTGTTTTGGATGGATTATTACTCACACGATGGAGGTGTGGGTGATTAGGAAATCCAGGTACACCTCTTATAACTTACATTCAAGATTTGAATACAGACATTGGGCAAATTCATTATTCATTTTGAAGCCTTTCTTCCTTTCTTTTTCTCTCTCTCTTCCTCTCTCCCCTTCCTTCCTTTCTTTTTACTTATGCTTAGTGAAAAATACAATAAAAGCTGTCTTATTAGCCCTTTTAGAGGTCACTCGTATCAACCTTGGCTAGCTTTTGTGACTCAAACTTAATCCAAGGAATCTCCAAGGGAGAACTATTGGTAGAAGTTAAAATGAAATGGAGTCTGTCGATTTCGAGTATGTCATTTCAGTTTTGAGAATTTGGAATTCTGAGAAAATATGAACCTGTACTCAGATGAAATTCAAATGCATTTTAAACTTTTAAAGTCTTCTGTGTTATGTAACTTAGATATTCATATGCCAGCATTTTCTACATGTGTTAACAACAAGGGATTATGAAAAGAAAACAGTTTAGATTCTACTCCCTCATTTATTTTCTTACTTTCGATGTGTGACACATCACATTTCATATCTAGCAAATCACAAAATGCTCAAGTATCAACCTGGGTTACTCATGGAACTACTTTCTTCTCTCAAGAGTTATTGCTTCATTTATTTCATATAATCTCATGCGTTTAGACATTAATGACATAAGGATAATCTCAAATTTGCATATCTCCATCAGGGATCACTTCCCTGAACTCCAGACTCGCATATCCAGTTATCTACTTGAATCTCTACTTAGATGTCAAATAGGCATCAAACTTAACATGTCCAGCTGGCTCCCTCCATAATCTACTTCTACTACAGTCTTGCCTTCTCAACTAATGGCAACTTTATCCTTCTGCTTATTCAAGCTATTATCTTTGATGTCATCCTGATATCACCATTATTATTGCGAATTCTACGTACTGGATTCCCATTTCCTAGTCCTGCTGTAGAGAAGTCTACAATCTATTTTCAGCACAGGAGCCACAGTGATCCTCCTAAAGTCATACACAGATGTCATGGCTGCTCATATCTCTCCACTGGTTCCCCATCTCCTTCAAAGGGAAAGCAAAATTTTTATGTGATCTCACACCCCATTACTTTTCAGATTCATCTCTGTTCTCTCTTGGCTCTACCCACATTCTATGCGGCCACACTGGACTCCACGCCATTTTTCAAACAATTCATGGCACCTGTCCCTTCTCTATGTCTAGGATACATTTCTTCCAAATATGAACATGACTTGCCTTCCCTCTCCTTACCTTCTTCACAGCTTTGTTCAAAGAAGAGAGAGGCAGGAAAGTATAATGGCTGAAAGCATGGAGCCGACATCCAGACTGAGTTCAGCAGATGTCTTGGTCACGTTTCAGGTTTGTGAATCATGGGTAAGTTGTTAACCTTTCTGTTTTTCTGTTTCATTTTCTATAAAATGGAGCTAATAATAGTATCTTGTTCAGACGGTTGTCGTGAGGATTCAATGAGTTAATATTTGAAAGGTACTTAGAACATCGACTCGCAGATAGTAATATACAAGTGTTTTTCTTTTTTATTTTTTGGTAGACAAAATAAAAAATGTCGCTTTCTTAATAAAGCCTTCCCTGACCCTCTGTTGAAAATTTCACACCGTCTCTAAGCCCTGCACGCTCCATCTGTTCTGTTTTTTCCCCTCCCCTTTGCAACCTAACTTCCAATAATTTGCTTATTTATTTTCTTTATTGCTCACAACACTTAATAGGCTTTAAGCTCTATGAAAACAGCGAACTCTTAACTGTTAATTAACTAAACCAATGTCTGAAATATAGTAGGTGTTCAACAGTTCTTTTTGAAAAAAATTATGAAATGAATGACTTAACACTACATATAAATGAAACTTGAAAATCAATTAAAAGCCCTTGGATGCATGAAGCCTGTGTATCGTCTTACACTTTGGATTCTGAGAGCCCTTTAGGATACATCACGGTGTGATTGGAAATATAGCCTGTTATACTGTTTGAATTTTTATCCTATAAGAAAAGGGTCACTGGCTCTCTCTCCAGAGTGACATTTTGGGTGATGTCACCTTAACCATGAAACTCTGCTAGAGATAAATTGCCAATATAACTTAGAGGCAGAGAATTCAGATTAATACTATTTGGCTGCATTCTAAATGTCATTGTTTTTATTTCAAAAGGCCAGGAAATAACATTTAAAATACTTGTACCACCGCTATTCAGCATCAATGCATTCAGCAAAAAGACAGAACCCGAATGACTTCTATACCATTTTTACTACTTTAGAAATAGAAGCTTCATAAAGATGAAATATCTCTTGGCACACAATAGCCATTTATTTAAAATATCCTTTAGTAAGTGTCTCAACTTTATGAAAGTTCACTTTTCCCCACAAGAGAAATGAAAATCAACGTTATCCTTAAGCATCACAAAGGTAAGGATAAATAAATAGAACTAGAAATATGGGAAGTATAAGTATAAAAATATATATGATATATATCATATATATATTCTGTTGCCTTTTGGTGTCTCCCTGAAGCGTGATTAATAATTACTGCTTACTAACCACTTAGGAATCATTAATAATTAATCAGAAATATTATTTTCCTTTCTGTTTTCAAGATAGTGTGCTTGATCGTAAACAACGAGAAGTTTATTTTTTTCCTCTAAATGTGATTTGTAGCATTTTGGTGACTTTGGCAGTGGGACTGGGAATAAGATACTTTAAACTCATTTAAGAAAGTGCACTAGAATTTGGGAGCATCTCTTCTAGAGAACTTGCCCAATGAATACTTATATCTAATTTGTTTCAAAGGGTATTTCATAAAGATTCTATTTCATATCTTTATTTTAGAGGAAACTTTTACTGGTAGAGGGATTGGGGATATTTGGATACTTAGATCATTAGCCTAATTGATGATGGATGTAAATCACAACAAAGAAGAGTATTGCTACCATTCCTGTGTGTTAAGTAAACATTAAATTAATATTATGGAACTTTTATTTTTTATTTCAGAGTCTTACAGGGGTATAAATGCTTTGGCTATATAAATTGCCTTTGCACTGCCCAACAAGCATGCCCATCCCCCATATGGTTTGCAGTGTGCACTGCATCTCTTAAGTGTGGATTTGCCCATCCCCTCCTCCCCCACCCCCACATGCCCAGCACTCTATGAATGTTACCTCTCATATGTGCACATTAGTGTTGATCAATTAGTACTAATTTAACGACGAGTAAATGTGGTATTTCTTTTTCCATTCTTGTGATACTTCACTTAAAAGAACGGGCTCCAGCTCCATCCAGGATAATACAATAGGTAGTTGATCATATTTTCATGGCCAACTAGTACTCCATGGTATACATATACCACATTTTATTAATCCACTCATGTATTGATGGGCACTTGGGTTGTTTCCACATCTTTGCAATTATGAATTGTGCTGCTATAAACATTCAAATGTAGGTGTCTTTTTTCTAGAATGTCTTTTTTTTTTCCCTGTAACATACACTGGGGAAAAAAATCCCTGTTCAATAAATGGTGCTGGGAAAATTGGATAGCCACAAGTGAAAGACTGAAATAGGGTCCGCACCTCTTACCTCTCACAAAAATCAACTCATGGTGGATAACAGACTTAAATCTAAGGCATGAAACCATAAGAATTCTACAAGAAAATGTTGGAAAAATTCTTATAGACATTGGTCTAGGCAAAGAATTTAGGAAGAAGACCCCGAAAAACAATGACACCAACAGCAAAAATATGTAAATGAGACCTGATGAAATTAAAAAGCTTCTGTACAGCCAAAGAAACTATCACTAGACTGAATAGACAACATATAGAATGAGAGAAAATATTTGCATGCTATATATCCAAGAAAGGGCTGATAACTAGAATCTATTGTAGAACTCAGGAAAATCAGCAAGAAAAACAATGAAACAACCCCATTAAAAAGTGGGCAAAGGACAAGAACAGAAACTTTTCAAAAGAAGATAGACTAATGGCCAAAAAATATGAAAAAAGGCTCAACATCTCTTCAGGGAAATGCAAATCAAAACCACAATCAGATATCACTTAACTCCAATGAGAGTGGCTTTTATCAGAAAGTCCCAAAACAACAAATGTTGGCATGGATGCAGAAAAACAGGAACACTCATACACTGCTGGTGGGACTGCAAACTAGTACAAACTCTGTGGAAAGTAATATGGAGATACCTCAAAGAACTAAAAGTAGAACTACCATTTGATCCAGCAGTCCTACTATTAGATATTATGGAATTTTTCAGTTATGCATATTTTAAAAAGTTCTGGGACGATATTTATAGTTAAAAAGTTAATACTTGAAGGGAATAAAAATACAGTACTATAGAAAATGTTTGTAAATCACATATCTGACAAAGGAGTTATATCCAAAATATATAAAGAACATTCAAAATTCAATAATAAGAAAATAATCAACCCCCTGAAAAATACAACAATATATTTGAAGAGAGACTTCATCAAAGAAGATACACAGATGGTGAATAAGCATATGAAAAAAAAATTCAACATCATTATTCACTTGGGAAATGTAAATTGAAATTACAATTAGATACCGCTTTGCACATATTAGAATATCTAAAATTAAAATGACTGCCCATATTAAGTGTTGCAAGGATTTGAATCAACTGCAATTTTCATAAACTACTAGTGGGTATGTAAATTACGATGCCATTTTGGAAAAGTTTTGCAATTCCTTAAAAAGTTAAACATCCACCTACCACCTTATTAGCTATTTCACTAAGTATTCATCAAGAAATGAAAGCATATTTTCACGAAAAGAATTGTGAGTCTTCATAGCAGCTTTATTTGTAATAGTCCCAATCTAAAAACAACCAAAATGTCCATCTACAAATATATAGATAATCAAGTTGCTGTATGTCTATATATTGAATTGCTACTCAAAAATTAAATGAATGTACTACCGGTACATATAATGACATGGATAAATCTCAAATAATAATGCTGAATAAAGGAAGCCAAACAACAACAAAAAGTCCATGCTTCATGATGCCATTTACATAAAACTCTATAACATGAAAACTAATTTAAGGTGACAGCAAGCAAATGTGCTGTTTCCTGGGGTTTGGGAAAGTAAAGAGAGGCTAGAGGGAGGAATTACAAAAATACAGAAGGAAATTTCTGGGTGGTTACGCAAATGTTCGTTATCCTTATTGTGTTAATAGCTATACAGGCATATAAAAATATCAGAATTTATCAAATTATATACTTTAGCTTTGTGCAGTTTATTGTATATCAATTATACTGCCATATAAATGGTTTAAAAAATACACTGAATAGAGAAGAAAGAAGGGAATGTTTCATTCACATGATCATCACTGATACATCTATTCCTAGAATAGGCATCACCAATCCTGCAATCAGAATTGTGGTGGATGGACAAGAGGCAGGAAGCTCATACCCAGCTATGGAGGAATATGTGATCCAGGGCGAAGGGTCTCCTTTATTGATCATTGAAAGGGAGCCATGATGCCCACAGACCAGAGTCAGGCCATCCTATTCCCAAGACTAATTCACCCAACCTTAGCCGTTTTTATCTGGAAAAATTTCAATTCTGTGTAAAAGGTGAAAGTGCTGTATAATGAATATTTACATATCTATCAAAAATGTTAATACTTAGGTATTCAATTATTTGTACTTCAATAGGGCTTAGTATTTTAATATACCCATCTCTCATGCCATTAAACCCAGAAGAAAGAAAAGAATATGTCTGCTTATTGACATCATTTAACTGCATTCAGTTTCACAGCTAAGATTATTATATGTTTAATGTATAATGGAATATTGATATAATGTAGGAGCCAATTAATTTTAAAAACATTTTTTTTAGGGACTGGCTGATTAAAGCGGTTGTAAAATAGCCCTGAAGACTTTCAGTTGTTGATTATCAATTATGTTGGTCTGTGTGGTGAAAGAAATAATTATGTTTCACATATTACTTCTTCTATCCAAGTATACTGTTCATCAAAAATAAAAGCCTCATTACAGTATTTATAGACAAACGGTTTTTTTTTTGGTAATCTTATGAACAGGATGTAGCAACAGAGATGATTATAATGTTACTGACTTTCTCTAGTCCTGAAGGTACAATATTAGATGGAAAATACACCAGATATTATAATGTGCAACTATAGTTTTTAAAAGCAAAGCATAATATACTATATGCTCTAATTGTATGTGAGAAACAATTGAGTGTAAGTATCCTTATGTTTTTATCCAAGGTTTGCTATTTATAAATCTAAACAAAGAACATCTTTACAAGTAGAGGGAAGTGAAACTCATCAATACATATACCCATTCCAATAATACACTGCTGACTTAAATTTGTTTAGTGTAGACTAGTGTGAGAGTATGAAATTCCTGGGGGCTACGGTCTTACAGAGAACCCAAAACTTTCATGGGTTTTACCTCTAGAAATCTCACAAGATCCTCATGGTGAATATCCAAGAAAGATCCTCTCCTGGCTCCAGCACTAGGAGGGGAAGAATAATCATTGTGAAACACACCCGGAGTATTCCCCATAACAAATCTGTGCTCTCCGGGGCAACAGACTTTGCCAAAGTCTTATCCCATTTGGCAAAAAGGCATTAGTCTCATTCCAGATCACTCTAGGTTTCCTTTCTCATCTAAGAGGTGAAAAAAAAAAAAAAATGCTACACCACAGGAGAAAAATGTAAGAATTTTTTTAAGACCGGAAACATATTTACTTAAAGACAGAGACATAAACTTAAAATACTAGAATTCTTTGTATCCCCAGCATATTACTACCACATCAAGAGGACTCCAGTATAATAGCAGTGGATTGTAGCTGAAAGAGCTGAAAGGAACAGACTCCCCATGAAAAGTAGTATTTATAGCAAAGGCAATATATGAAACCTAAACATTTGTACCCACATAATATGCTGAAATAAAAAAAATAAATAAATAAAAAAGAAGTAGTATTTGTAGAAACGCTTAGTCAAGAGAGGAGGGAAAAACTAGCACACTAGAGGAAGAAGGCACAGTCTCTGGGACCTACGATTATTGCAAACATTAAGCACAGCCCAACTCCCAGCCAGATTAACATAAATCTTCACACTAAAGACCTATTTACCTCATTTCCTATTAGTCAATCTATGTCCAGCTTTCAACAAAAATAGCATAAGGCAAGTTGAAAGAGGAGATAAAATAATGTGAGGAGATAAAGTGATTATCATAATCAGACTCAGATATGGCACACACGATGGAATTAGAAGATAGGGAATTTAAAACAACTATGATTAATATGTGAAAGGCTCTGTCTTAGTTTCTTTGGGCCACTTTAACAAAATTCCTTAAACTGGATCGCTTATACACAACAGAAATGTATTTCTCACAGTTATAGAGGCTGGGAAGTCCGAGATGAAAGTCAAATTCAGAGTCTGGTGAGGGCCCTCTTCCTGGCTCATAGGTGGTTCCATTTGGATGCATCCTCACATGGTAGAAGGGATAAGATGACTCTCTGGGACCTATTTTATAAGGGCACCAGTAACAATCATGAAGGCTCCTTTCTGATGACGTAATCACCTCCCAAAGTCCTCACTTCCTAATATCATCACATTGTAGTTCAGTTTCAACATATTAACTTTTGGTGGGACACAAACACTCAGACCATAGCAGGCTCTACTTAAAAACATAGATAACAAGCAAGAACAGATGGGTGTTATAAGCAGAGATATTGAAGGATTCAAAAGGAAATTTTAGAAATCAGGAACACTGTACTAGACATGGGTGATGCCTTTGATGGTCCACAGGTCATAGCTGAGGAACAAATCAGTGAGCTTCCAAGATTAGTCACCAGAAACTTTGCAAAGTGAAATGCAAAGAGAAGAAAGAATTAAAAGTAAAATCTACCATTTGAGAACTATAAAAATTTCAAAAATTGTAACAGACACATAGTTAAAAGAGCAGCAGAAGAAAGAGAAAACAGAGAAGAAATTATTTAATGTAAGAATGGGTGAAAATTTTCCAAAAGTAAAGACAACATATCTAGGAAGCTCAGGATAAATATCAAAAAATTATACCTAGACATATCACATTCACATTTCAGAATACCAAAGATACCCAGAAAATGTTGAAAAATGTCAGAGGAAAAGAAAAACAAGACTTACCTATATAGCGACAAAGATAAGAGTACAAAAGACTTCTTACCAGAAACCATGCAAGCAAAAAGAGTGGAATGAAATGTTTACAGTGTTAGAAAAATAAAACAGTGAAAACACGAATGTAGATTTTTACATATAGCAAGATTACCTTTCAAAAGCGAAGCGGAAGTAAAGACTTTCTAGACAAACAAAAACTGAAGGCATTTGTTGCCTGCAGGAATGTTCTATAAGAAATGTTACGTTATTTGAAGAAACGGAAAATTATACAGATCAGAAACTTAGAGCTACTTAAATAATGGGATAGTGTTGTAATGTTTTCTTATTCTGAAATGATAACTGTTTCCTAAAAATAATACTGGTAATAATTGTGTGATTATAAAATACAAATGAAGGAAATGGATGACAGCAATGTCATGAGGAACAGTAATAAGGAATTGACAATATTCAGTTATAAGGTATCTGCACTATCTGGGAAATGCTATAGTATTATTTGAATGTGAACTCGGTGAGTTAAAACTGTATATTAAAAACTTTAGGGCATCCACTAAAAAAAAAATTAGAAGGAAGTATAATTGATATGCTAACAGAAGAGATAAAATGGAATAATATAACATGCTTAAATAAAATCAGAAAAGGCAGAAAAATAGAGGGAGAAAGCAAAAAATAAATGGAACAAATAGAAAACTATTAAATATTTCAGAAATGGTAGATTAATTAATCTAGCTATATCAATAATCACATTAAATGTTAATTGTATAAATACACCACACAAAAGATGGAGACAGTGAGAGCAGATTAAAAAAAAAACAAAAAACAAAAAACAAGCAAACAACCACCAAGAGGTAAGTAAAGGGGTAAGGAAAGGTATATTATGTCAAGACTAATCAAAAAGAAGGCTGGAGTAGCTATATTAATTTCACACAAAGCATATTTCAGAACAAGTAAAATTACCAGAGATAAAGAAGGGCATTATATGTAATGATAAAAGGTTCAGTCCTCCAAGAAGACATAATAATTCTTAATGTGTGTCCACCTAACAGCCTCAAAATGCATGAAGCAAGGGCAATTTAGTGGAGAAAGGGTAGTCTTTTCAACAAAGTTATGCAAGAAAAAAAAAAAAAGAACCTAAAGACATAGACCTTATACCTTTAAAAAACAATGGATCATAGCCTTAAATCTAATGTTAAAAACTATAAACTTCCAGAAGGAAACATATGATAAAATCAATGTGATCATTTGCCTGGTGAAGAGTTTTCCAATACAATACTA
>NW_012153141.1:201390-202838 GCF_000956105.1 Propithecus coquereli | reverse complement strand
AATGCATTACAGCTCTATCCAGGATGAAAAAAGAGATAGTTTAGCATTTTTCTATGACTGACTAGTACTACATAGTGTACATATACCACCTTTTATTAATCCACTCATGTATTGATGGGCGCTTGGGTTGTTTTCGTATCTTTGCAACTGTGAATTGTGCTGCTATAAACATTTGAGTACAGGTGTCTTTTTTATAGAATATTTTTTTTTTCCTTTGATAAATACCCAGTAGTGGGATTGCTGGATCAAATGGTAGTTCTGCTTTTAGTTCTTTGAGGTATCTCGATAGTACTTTCTATAGAGGTTGTACTAATTTGCAGTCCCACCAGCAGTGTATGAGTGTTCCTATCTCTCTGCATCCACACCAACATTTGTTGTTTTGGGACTTTTTGATAAAGGCCATTCTCACTGGAGTTAAATGATATCTCATTGTGGCTTTGATTTCCATTTCCCTGATGATTAGAGATGTTGAGCCTTTGTTCATATGTTTTTTGGCCATTAATCTATCATCTTTTGAAAAGTTTCTGTTTATGTCCTTTACCCACTTTTTAATGGGGTTATTTGATTTTCTCTTGCTGATTTTCCTGAGTTCTATAAAGATTCTAATTATCAGCCCTTTATCAGATGTATAGCATGCAAATATTTCCCAAAGTGATCTACAGATTCAATGCAATGCCCATTAAAATACCAACATCATTATTCACAAATCTAGAAAAAATAATTCTATGCTTCACATGGAACCAGAGAAGACCCCATATAGCCTAAGCAACCTTAAACAAAAGAATAAATTGTGAGGCATCAATTTATCAGACTTCAAGCTAAACTACAAGGCTGTAGTAACCAAAACAGCATGTTACTGGCAGAAGAACAGAGACATAGACCAATGGCACAGGACTGAAAGCCCAGATATAAAACCATCCTTATTTTGCCATCCGATCTTTGACAAAGCAGACAAAGCAGACAAAAATTCTCTTCTCTGGGGAAGAGAATCCCTATTCAATCAATGGTGCTGGGAAAATTGTATAGCCACATGTAGAAGACTGAAGGAGAATCTGCACCTCATACCTCTCACAAAAATCAGCTCACGATGGATAACAAACTTAAATCTAGGGCTTGAAACCATAGAATTCTAGAAGAAAATATTGGAAAAACTCTTATAGACATTGGCCTAGGCAAAGAATTTATGAAGAAGACTCGAAAAGCAATCATAGCAACAACAAAAATAAATAAATGGGACCTGATCAAATTAAGAAGCTTCAGCACAAATTAAAAAGCCAAGGAAATTATCATTAGAGCAGACAATCTACAGAATGAGAGAAAATGTTCCATTTTCTATGAAAGAAATCGTGGTATATCTTAGATAACCTGTTCCCTTCTAGCTCAATAAAGTACTTTTATGATTCATCCATGTCAATTCATATACCAGGATTAGATTAAATCCTATTATT
>NW_012153141.1:197972-200300 GCF_000956105.1 Propithecus coquereli | reverse complement strand
AAAAAAAAAAAAAAAAAAAGAGTTGGATTGCTAAGTTGTCTTTCCACCAGCAGTGTATAATTATTTTCATTGCATTTCATCTTCAGTAATTCTTTACATTGTCAAACTTCGAATTTTGCCAATCTCAAGGGCATAAAATCATATCTTAATTTAGATTTAATTTTATCTCTTAATATTAAGATCATCTCTGTTGTTTGTTGTTTGCTTATGAGAAAATCCTTTCATTGTTTGGCCCATTTTTCTATTTAGATCAGTTTTTCTCAGTTAGTAGATTATTCTGTATGCCAGGAGTGCTATTTTGTCAATTTATGTGTGCACATATCTTCCAGTTTGGGGGTTAGTTTTTCCAAAATCTTTATGATAGATTTTGAAGAAATACAGTATTATTTTTAATATGGTTTATCTTTAATATAATTAAAATTGTTATTATTTTCTCTAATCGTGGTATTTTATAATATAGCTAAGAAATCTGTTACTCCTGAGGTCACAAAATCTTTTATTAACGTTTGGCTGTTTTGATTCTTTTCCTCTTCTCTGATTTGGGATAAATCAGGTTTTGGAATCTGAGAATTAGTGCCCTAACCCTAACCCTAACCCTAAACTAGGGTTAGGGCTCTTCGAAGAGCACACCCTATATTCTTGCGCAGATCTCGTATACTCGTAAAATGGCACTGACTGTATCATCTCTGCATCATTTAATTGATTCTCTTTCTTTGCCCCTCATTACGCTTACCTACTTCCAAAGATTTATTCTTTCACTCCCAGCTCTTTTCTCTGCAGCAGAAAATGGATATCTTCGCCACAAAATTTTCACAATCACCTGAAATTTTTAACTGCAACTGTGGTGTCTCTCCCACTCTCTCTATGCCCCAACTGCCAATAGGACTCTTCAAGTCCAATGGCTCACTCTTGAGACTTCAAAGATTCAGCATGCTTTTAAAAAGGTCATTATCCTCCCAGAAAAAGTACCTCTTTTTTCTACCTCTCTAAATCTTATAAATAATTTTAGTATTCTCCAAGTTGCCCAGGCTGCAAGCTGAGTGTCAACTTTCACTTTCTCATGTTGTGCCTGCCTTCCTTCTGTATCATTCCCAACTGTGCTTTGGTGCTCATCATGTCCCTTCTACATTATTATAACAGCTTCTCAAGTGGTCTCCCTGCTCTGACGGTCTCTCCTTGTGTTCATTTTTGTTTTTAACGTACATTTATCAGTCTATTATAAATGATACGACTAAGCAACAGCTGTGTTGTCTGTGAGCCGCCCAGCAGAAAGACAGCAAGAACAGAGGGAACACAAGCTTTAGAGAAGGCTTTGATCACATGTGAGTGACACCCCTTAGTTCCTGCTCAGGTCCTATGCAGGTGGGACAGAGGGATTGTGAAAACCAGCCAAGGGCTTTTGAGGTATGGCTTCCTTCTCATCGTTGATAAATAATCCTGGAAGTCATAATGAAACTATAGGGCTAATATTTGCCTTTAGAGTAAACTATTACCTTACCATCAAAGATAACCACCCAAAAGAGAGCAAACAGAGGTTATTTATTCAGAGCTTGCTAGAGAAAGGAAGTCAGTCAACATCATTTGCCTTTGGGAAAGAGTGAAAGGCAGGTAGAGAGTTAGGAAAGTTTTACAGCGAAAAAACGGGAAGACTTCAGACATAACTCGATTGGAGGCATTGGGGCATGGGGAAGCTGGCAGCGAGCTAACTAGAAGCAGGGCATCTTATGTGATTGGTTTGGAGAGATTATCTGACTGTCTCTGATTGGTCCTGAGTTGGAAATGGGATAAAAATGAGTAAAGCTGGCATTCATTGATCAAGTTCTGATCGTTCTGGGCCAACTGATGCTGACATTGTTGTTTGGCATCCTGGGCTGGCTGCTGCAGAGCTTGTGGGTCACAGTTCTGTTGCATATGTGGTCTGATCATTGTTCAGTTGTATATTTAGTCTCTCAATATTAATGTCTTATGCATAAAATTAGAAAATCCATTCAAAGTTCTTGGGCACTGTGTAGCATAGCATAGCATTCCATAAAGCATTGCTATTATCAACAGTGATAATGATAATAATTAGTATTAGGTTTATATCCTAAACATGCTGAGAAAACTGAAAAGCGTAGAAATAGCAAGTCTGGCAAGTTTTGTTTCCTGCATCTTGCCTAGAGAATATGTCAAATGAGGCTTGCTTTAGCACGTAGGAAATTACCATTTTTGTAGGACAAAAATGTTTAAATATCTATGATTTCTAATTTTTTTACTACCTCATATTTATTAAAATCTATTATGGTTGATTGTATGTATTAGAAATTATTAATATGTGAAAGCCCATAC
>NW_012153141.1:196902-197922 GCF_000956105.1 Propithecus coquereli | reverse complement strand
TAATTGACTTAGGCTAATGAAAGAAATTTGAGTTACTATGAACTTTTCAAACTTTTACTATAGAAGTTTGCTCGTGTTTGCCTGATAATTTTAAGTTTTTCCTCCTTCTCAAAGTACTCGGCACATCAAATTTAAAGATTTCTTGTTTTGTATTATATTTATTTTTTTATAAATCTAACTTCCCCAACATAATTTGAGTTGCTAGAAAACACTGATGCTATCATATTCATTGAAATAGACCTAATTTGTAAAGAATCATAATTCATATATGATAATATATGTGGCTTATAAAATTTAGCTTAATTCATAGTACTGGCAATATTTACTATATTTAAAATATGCTTTTGTTTTAGTAATGTCATTTACTAATATGTATCATGAATGAAGTTTAAGTTGTGTAACTTCAAGATGTTCATTCTAGAAGCCTTTTGGAAATAAGCTTTCTACTTGTGGATACAAGAGTGAATTATTTTCTATTACCCTTGTTATTTTTTTGTGTGCCTATTTTATAATTCTATGTACATCATTTAACCTAAAACTAAACTAGTAATCTTATGTATCATATACTGCCTGTGGCAAGTTTTATTTGTCCAAAGATAGCTGCGCCATTTTCAACCATCCCACAGAATCTTCTTCCATGGGACCTTGCCACTTCCCCATTGAGTGGTGGACTCTGATCGCCTTCCTCTTGCATTTTGTCTGGCCTTCCTAACTCACTTGTTATCAATAAAATGTGGGGGAGATGATATTGCATGCTTTCCAAGGCTAAGTGAGAGAAGGTCTTGCAGCCTCTTTCTGCCTCAGCCTCTTGGAACCCTTGCTCTCTGGACATTGCCTCTTCAGATGCTCCTGCTTGGAACCCAACTGCTATATTTTGAGTAACTTAAGTCATATAAAGGGGTGTAGGTATATTGCATTCAGCAGCTTCCGCTGACTTAACCTCCATGTTATGTCAACACAGGCATCAGACATGTGAGTAAAGAATCCTCTGACAGTACCAGTTCCCAGTTATCCAAGACA
>NW_012153141.1:194233-195407 GCF_000956105.1 Propithecus coquereli | reverse complement strand
TTATCAGCCCTTTATCGGATTTGTAGCATGCAAAAATTTTCTCCCATTCTGTAGGTTGTCTGTTTGCTCTTGTGACCATTTCTTTGGCTGTGCAGAAGCTTTTTAATTTGATCAGGTCAATATGGTAATCTTTTTATCCTCCTTTTTGCAGAGGAGAAAACTGAGGCACAGTTTGTCCAAGTTCCCTCAATTGTTAAGTGTTGGAGCTGGGATTGACCCAAACTCTTAAGCTCTACACTCTACTGCCTCTACAGAGGTAGAAAAGGAAGGAATGAGTAAGTTAGAATTTCACCAGCAACCCAGTTAAAATATATTTATAATGTTCATAGGTTCTCTTGCAATCATTTTAACTTTTATGTTATTCTATACCTTAAAAATCCAACAGTTGATTTGAGGTATAAAAAAATCGAAGGCGGTGGGTATCTTGATTATGTAAAAGCTATATATAAAATATAGAAATTCCTTTTTTTGTTTATGACTTTATGTAAATCCTATTTAACATTGTGAAGAATAGATTTGATGTTACATTGCAAGGAACAAAGAAACACAGGAGACAGAGATATGCAGTTCAGCATTCAAATGAGAGGCAGCGGTGCTTTGAAAACTTGTACGTTTGACCCCATGGAGCACCATGACCTGCTTAGTACAAAACAATTCAATGCCTGAGAGTGTGCGCACCTCAACTTCTTTCTAACTGGTCCCACTCCACAAGCACTTCACCTTGCACACATAGCTTCAATAATCACTGCTTTGTCAACATGTAAAATCTGCATGAAAAGGTTTAAAATAATTGCAGTCTGTTAACAGGACTCTTCTATGTCTTTTCACAACCAGGCTAACAGCATTTCTTTATAGCTTATCTTGTATCTTTCATAGAAAATATAAAATGCTATATTCAGAGAAATGACATTTTTACCATTCATTTTTTTAAATGCTGAATTTGTAGCCAATTCCTGAAACTTCAAAAGAAAGGAAATGACTAATACCATTAAAGCAAAGCCCTATCTTTAAAACTAATTATGTGAGGCCAAGGGAGGAATATCATTATTAATATCATCACTCTATCAATCTGGTAGAATATTTTTAAAAATTTATTTGATTATTACAGATTTCTGTCTCTCTACATCTCTCAGCCCTCCCCCAAGTCCTTCATTTTCTTCTTTCTCCCAAACCA
>NW_012153141.1:192109-194183 GCF_000956105.1 Propithecus coquereli | reverse complement strand
CAATGGCGGGCCTGTATACATGGTGCAGAGAGGGTGTTAGTTTTCTAGAAGTGCCATGACACTTCTAGGTAACACATCCTAGGTGGCTTGAAACAACAGAAATTTATTGTTTTGCAGTGCTGGAGACTAGAAGCTCAGAATCAGCAGGGCCATGCTCCCACTGAGTATCTGGGTGGAATCCTTCCTTGCCTCTTCCTGACTTTTGGTGATGGCCAGCCATTATGGACATTTCTTGGCTTGCACCTGTCTAAATCTAATCTCTGCCTCTGTTATCACATGGCTGTCTTTGTTTCATCTTCCCTCTGTGTGTATCTGTCCAAATTTTCCCTTTTTATACAGACACCAGGCATGTTGGATTAGAGAGCACCCTAATTATCTTTTCTTGACTTAGTCAAATCTGCGAAGACTATAGTTCCAGATAAGGTCACATTTTGAGTTATTGGGGATTAGGAGTTCAACATATCTTCTTTTGGGGAACATGATTCAACCCATAAAAGAGAATATAGTTGGATTTTTAGAAAATCATTTTCAGAAGTGAAGAAGATACTCCTAGACATAAAGAGCAGACAGAAGAGTTTTTTGTTTGTTTCATTTGGTAACCAGACTTTGGTGTCTTTAATTTGCACTATTTACATTCTTTTAAAGCTACATTATTTAGTATATGGTTTGGCAAAAAATGAGGATTCTAGCCATTGTCATCAAATATACCATTTTGAATTTTGAATTTCATGCAAAATATGTAGTATATCTTGAAATAAACAATTCACCTGCTCTTTGCTTCATCCCTGGGGATACCTGGCATTTAAACAGAACGGGTCATCAAAAATAGTCAGCCTGTGAGATTTCTTTCCACATCGTTCACTCTATACGTACACCTCGAACATTCACTCTCTAAAGTATGTTTCTTCCTTAGCAATTTCACTTCTGGCTTCCTTTTACTGAGTCCCCCAGAGCTTTGCGTTTTGTTGATCCATCACAGGAAGCAACAAAAAGCATTTTACTTACAACAGCATCTGTTTGTCAATAAATGGGCATATTGTTTTTCCTTCCATTGGTCCATTTCTGCTTCACTGACATCTGAATACATTTTACTGTTACAGAATAGTACCTGCACATACAGTAATGTTTTCACGTGCCATAAAAGTCATTTTGCACAAAAGTGTCATTGATTTACTTGTGGCAATGTAGGATTCCTTGATTAAGAGTTTGACAAATCCCCATTGAAGCTGTATAATAAATCAATCATTTACTGGAAAAGCCTGAGAGTGGGGTAAGTGAAGATGCTACACATTAATACCTGGGGGAGAGTTACTAACCTCTGTTCTCTGGTGATCAATCACCATGGCTGGGCTGTGCTGACAATGTCTGGAGGTCATCTGGTTAATGAGACAACGCTGGAAAATTCCTTCCCAGGATTACATTGTATCGGTCAATCATTAACATCCATTTGCTACTTCTGAGAGAAAATTCTGTGAAATTTATCCAGAGCATATTAATGATTATGAATGGATTACATGAAAATATTTAAGAAAAATATGCAATTGCCATTTGGGTGCCTCCATTAGGAAGAATTAAAACAGGGTGACACTGTTGAGATTGTAAATTAGTACAGTCACTATGGAAAACATTATGGCTATTTCTCAAAAAATTAAAAATAGAACTACTATATGATTCAACAATCCCATGACTGGGTGTATATCCAAAAGAAATGAAACAAGTACGTAGAAGAGATATCTGTACTCCCATATTTATTACAGCACTATTTACAATCCTAAAATGTGGAATCAACCCAAGTGTACAACAGTGGATGAAAATGTGGTACATACACGCAATAGAATACGATTCAGCCATCAAAAATAATGAAATTCTGTCATTTGTGACAATATGGATGTACCTGGAGGACATCATGTTGAGTGAAATAAGCCAAACACAGAAAGATAAATGTCACATAATCTCATACATATGTGGAATCTAACAAAAAGGAAGAAAGAAAGAGTGGTTCCCAGAGATTGGGGAGCGGAGGGGAAAGAGGAGGAATAGGAGAGGTTGGACAATGGATACAAAGTTCTAAGTA
>NW_012153141.1:190593-192059 GCF_000956105.1 Propithecus coquereli | reverse complement strand
ATCTTTCTTTTCCAATGAACTTTATAGCAATGGAAGCATTGAAATAATTCCTTTAGATCTTTATATTTCATGCAACTTATTGCCATTGAAAAGTTAACGCATATGAACCAAGTTTTATCTTTTTAACCTTTCGTTGTGAATTACATGTCGTGAATCTGGATGGATGTTTAAAAAGATTTTCTAGATTTCCTAAAATAATGTTATTTCCTGGAATAATTAATATGGAAGCAAAAGTAATGACCGTGCCTTGACAAAAGACTATTCTGAATTAGTAGTTTAGTTTCGTTACCAGAGTTAGAAAACTATGGGAATAATCTGTTGTCAAAGATTTCTCAACTAATTGAAGCAAACATAAGTTTCTCATTTTGATAGATTACCCTGGCGACCCACATTTAGGCATTTCCAGTGTCTGTGGTTGTTGGATTGTCTTTGATCTGCTCTTGGATGTCTCACATGGTCACTCTTGCAGACAAGGCCAAGCGTTTACAAGAGAACCGGCAGCTGGGAGCAGAGTAGAGTTCTGTAGGCCTGCTCTTTTAAAAAGTTAAGAAAAACTCAGTTGAATTTATATATTTATTCTCTAAAGCCCTGAAACAGCTCCATTTTAAATATCAAACAAATACACTTACTTTGTATTTCCCACATGCTTGAAGGTTGAAAACAGTGCTCTGTATCAGAAGTCTGATTTCCATGTCACCCTGTCGAGTACTTGTTGCCTTCAGCTATGAAAGTGCTTGCAGTCTTGGGAGTGCCATGCCCAAGTTTAATTGACTTCAAAGGACATTCATTTGATAAAAAGAAATTCTGTGTTGGAAAGAAATTGTCCCAAGGCAAATCAATAAGGTCATTTTGGGGGGCTCCAAGTTTGAGAGGGAGTTTCTTCTAGCTCATTCTGTCATATGCATCCAAAAGCACACTTTTCTTGTGAAAAGTCTCAGTCCATATTCTTGCTTGCTTGCTTTCTTTGTGTGTGAGTTATGCATATGTGTGTGATGTGTGGTATGGGGAGGACCTATTTCTTTGATCCTAAAATGATAATTATAATTAAATTCAATTATTTGAGGACATTGTTAGCTTACCTTAAGTGAGATTCACTGAAATTCACTTTGAATTAAGTAAGAATATCTTTAAAATGATTCATTTCGTAAATGTTATGTTGTGTTAAGAACATTTTATTTTTAATAACTTTGGAGTAAGTCATTAATATAATGTTGATTTGCTTTTTCCTCCATATTAGGCTATTCTTTCCAAAGAAAAACATCTCATTTTGATATGATGTTTCAATTTGCATCATTACAAAATCTATTACACTTGGATTGTAGTTCAAATGGATATTTAAGTATTCACATAGTAGTATACAGATCAATGTGTCTAAGCATTTGTATGCAAAAAGACTTGTAAATTCATAAATATGAGGCTATTTAGATATGAAGTGATATTAAGAGTAAAGGTTTAGCAGTTGTTAG
>NW_012153141.1:172780-179018 GCF_000956105.1 Propithecus coquereli | reverse complement strand
GGATGATATGGCACCGTTAACAAATCATGATTTTGAAAGTTGAGTTTATTGGCTCTGAAATGAAACAGGCCTTATAGGTTGACTGCAGGTTACTTCTCCCAGACATCATCATTCACTGTATTAATGATGAGAATTGCCAGACGGATCAATTCAATCAATCTTTTTTACATATAGCTAGTATAGAATCAATACTCAAACTGTCTTGCCACTTATCTTTGTAAGAAAATTTTTGCTTTCTGATAACTGTAACATGTACATTACTAGTGACTGAACCTGAATTCAAGTGGTACTTTATTTGAAAACTATAAAATAATATTCCATAGGGTAAATACATTTCTAGATATTCAAATCTCTTCTCCATAATTAAGGTTCATTATTCTAAAAAAGCAGGGCATGTTTTTGTATATGTTAATGCAACTCTTAGCCTCTTCTATATTTCCATATGGAAAGAGAAAAGTAAACTTCCCCACACTGAATTCCTCAAGGAGGTTTCTTTAGAGACTTTATGGTCTTAAGGCAATTGTTTGGCATGAGTACAAATGCCACTGAGCTTTTATTAAAGTGTCTTTTGCGCTGCAGTATTTTTAATGTAATCAGGACAGAAGCCAACACATATAGACTAATAAATAACTGAATGTCTTACAGTGGATATCTGCTGTGGTTGCACATAATCAGAATTATTATATGCCCAGCAGATGGGTGCTTAGCCAGTTGGATAAAACTTCTATTTGAACAGCTTTTGCAAAAAAAAAAAAAAAAAAAGTTGGTTTGAGAGCAGAGAACATTTTTTTTCTTTTGTCATTTATTTCCCATAAAATAACTGAAATAACTTGAGATCTAATTGCAAGGATTCAAAATCATTTAAAGCATACTAATTAAGGGGTAGTCATAATGCCTTTTATCTGTTTCCATTTACTTTTCCTTAATTTTATAATTACAAAAATAACACCGAGTGCAGTGAATATAAAACGAACTGCGGAACTTTTCAGGATAATCCTCCAGGCATTTAGCAGCCTTTAGCCATATGGGTTTTGCACATGCAGTTCCAAAATGGCTCTTCTCCATATACATTTGTGGAGAAATTTTAAAAAAGGAAAATATATTTGTGTGATGTTAAGGACAAGTGTTAGCAACTATGAAACTGACTTTGCCACAGGCCAAATATCACTGGGAATAGGCTTGCCTTTTGGGTGATCAGCTTATATTAGCTCTTGTTATGGGCAGCAGTCCTAAATACTAAAAAAAAAAAAAATTGAGCTTTCTGATTTTTGGTTTACTCTTCAAATTTGAATCCATTATAAACTCTTTTTTTAGGAAAAGTACTATTTCTTGTTAGAATCATATAGCTGACATCATGGATGCCCTGCCCTGATCCTGTGAATCTTACCTTAAGCAGAGCTGTGGCAACGGTCCCCAGTGACCGCGCATTGTTGTGGCCTTCAGAAGACCACCTGGATATTTGAAGTCCCTACGCCCCTCTCAGGGAGCAGCAAGGGCCTGGGAGTTTACATTTCCCAGATATCGCCAGCCCAGAAGGCAGTGACTGACCTGGTTCTCATGGCAACATTTGGGGAAGGAGGGAGGAAACACAAGTCCCCTTGTCTGACAGGTGACCACTCCAGAGCCACCAGTAGGGACAGGCTGAGGCTACTACTTCACCTAAAATTGCAGCTTTGCTTGGCTCCTCCTTTCCCATCCTTTTATGCTTCCCCCGTTTTCTTTCCCTTAAACCTTTGACTCAAAGATTACTTTTCAGTGAAACAACCTCAGCCAAATTGTATTCCTACCTTTCCTATTGTGTTGTGTATGGTGGGGGTTCAAAAGTAGTTGTTGAATGAATGAAGACTAGCAATGTGAGTAACTAACAGGGATGAAGAATAGATCCTTGGTGCGGAAGATTTAAGTGAATTTGATTGTTTCATGATTCCTTCCTTTCTCCCTTCCTTGATGGAATGACTTGGGATAGCGAGTGACTATAAATTCTCAGAAAACATACAACCTCCTACTTAATACTCAACAGTGAATTCTAAATTTGGGGTGTGTGTGTGGGAGCACAAGAGACAGGGAGAAATTTTACCAAATCTTAGTTTCTGTGATTCTGTGGTATACAGTTCTTTGTTACAGAATGTAACAATCACTGAAAAATGTTTTGCAATAGATTGTTACTCAGTGACTTGGGGCAGAGAGTCGCAGAGAGATGCTCTACAAGAACCTGAATAATGGTAATGCAGATAATGCAAAGGAAAATATCAAAATCCTGTATTTTCAATTTTAAAGTTTTAATTTCAATTTTAAATGAAACATATTCATATGGAAGCTAATTTATCTGCTATTATGATGAGCTCCTACAATTTTATACTTCTTAATTACATTCAGCTCCATACGAGGACCTAGAAACCTATAATAAAACAAAAACATAATTATAATCCTAGGAACTTTACAATCCTATGCTATATGGTTATTAATTTGTGCATAGGGGGTAGAATCTTTGACTTTTTTCTGGGAATGTATTTCATTCAAAAAGCACAACATTTTCAAATAACTACACGTGAGATTTTTAATGATTAAATCGTCTGTCATAATTCTTGACTCTAGTCAGTAAGATACAATAATTAATGAATAAGTTAGTTGCTTTTAATGTTCCACAGTTTAGTGATATACAACTTACGGTGTCTCAGAATCTTTTAGAATTATGCCTAGATGGGCAGGCACCTGATATATTGCTTCTTTGGTAACAGTGTAATAGCCAAAGAACAATTACTAGCTTTGTGAGGATGGCATTTTATCAATGGAACTTCCATTAAGTTAGCCTTCCATCTTGTTAATGTCGTGCTCTTTTTTCAGGACCTTGACATCATTATAATGTGTCAGTGTAGGGGAAAAAATGTACTTTTTAAGTGCCATAGATATAAATGTGTATTCCTGTCCCTGGTAAATTAGCATTCAAAGCTTTCTTTCTGCAGTCATTTTAAGAACTATGAGGGAATAATATAGACAGAAAAAGTATATCACTTTGACAGGAAAAAATACTAGTTGCCCAACTGCTTGTTAACATTCACTCTTTACATATGGCATCCCCACAAAAGTAGTTGTAAAAAATGTTTCCTATGGTATAGTCAGCATTCTGCTTCACTTACCCTAATGGGAGAGCTTAAACTGAATTAAATTGAATATTCATAAAGATGGCATTTTAAATAGATATTTCCTGTACATAAAGAGTCATTAATTGGAAAAGAGATACTTTTAAAAAAATGAAATTCTCTTCATTCTTGTGTGATTTGTTATTATATTTTGTGGGGTGAGGTTAGGAGTAAACAGTATAAAGTATAGTAAAACTAACTGTTTTCTTAAATTGGAAAGTGCTTTTGGAAGTGGTTATGCCTATATGATGTCAAAAGGAAACATTAAAAATTGAAAATTTCAGGCAAATTGCCAATTTTTTGATTGGTTAGATTACAAGTAACTGATCTGATAGTTTTTCTTTCAAAGATTGTCTACTTATTTGATGAAGTTGATCAAATCTGTCAACTCTATAGGTAATATCTTATTGAATTAGGAAAATGTTAATGCCCTCTCCGTAAATCGTAGTGCAAAATTCTGTACTAGCTAACCTCATCTACTATAACTCTGATCATAAGGCGGCTATCTCCTGATGTCTTCCAAGTGGTTAAAAATAATTAAAAATATTCTCCTACCCAGTTGGAAATAAAAATTACAGAAAAGAAAATCTTCCCACTTGAAAAAAATTTTTAAAAAGCTTGCTTTCATCTTATATTCAGCGTATCCCTTCCAATTTTTTTCTAGTGGTTTCTTTAGTTGTCGATAAACATATTAAATCTCTCAACACTTACAAAATTTCTCACATTTCTCATGTACCATCCGGGAATATAACTGAAATCAAACCCAAGTGTTCCAAGGCAATGGAGGGAGGATTTTTCAGGTGAAAGAGAGGTTTTTAGGTTTCATAGTCCCAGCCATTGTTTCTAAGATTCTTTTTTCTTTAGGGATATCTTAGATATTAACCACTCCTGGGAAAATCTCCCGGAGGCCAGGGGAGCTATGGAGTGAAACTCTGGCAGATGTTTGTGACGCAGATCTCTACAGAGTAAAGCTCCTCCTCTAATGTTTTACCAAAAGAAACACAGAATCCTCTTCTTAATTTCTTGTAGCACAAAGGAGACCAAGCTTGCAGATATAACTGTAGCTCCAGTAAGGGTTCATAGATTACAGAAGAGAATTAGAGGACTTACTTTTCAGGTTTACTAATTTCCTGCTAAGAATCCCCACTGGAATGCCCACTTCCTACACCCCTTGGCTTCTGGTTTACCCAAAGTGGAAGAAGCATCTAACCTATGCCACAAAAATAAAAAATAATAAGACAACAATGAAAAGTAGTACCAATTAAAAGACAATGTAGTATAACAACAATTAACATAGCATGTCCACTGTATTTGGTATTGTAAGAAATCCAGAGATGGTTTAAAGTATATGGGAGGATGTACATAAGTTATATACAAATAGTATGCCATTTTATATAAAGGACTTGAGCGTCCACCAATTTTGGTATCTTCAAGGGTCCTGGAACTAATCCCCCGTGGATACCAAGGGAGGACTGTATCTACTTGTCCATTATGAGTACTATACTTCCCCTGCTACAAAAGTAGCATATCAGAGAAAAGGTGTTTTAGCTCAATTACTAATCATCCACATCTAAACAACTAATATATATCATTGTGTACAATATTTTAGTCTCTTTAGTGATTTATACTATGGTGCCTTATAAATTATTTGTTATATTTCCTTTTGTATAAACTCATAACTGAGAACAATTATACTCAGGAAGTTCTAAGTCTATAGGAAGCAGGAAAAAAAATGTTATGATTGGGATGGATATCTGTATCACATGACCTGAGAAGACAAAGTTTTCCAGTTCGTATTTGTTTAGGCTTCTGTGTGTCCCTCCTTGATCTGGAGGGTCTGAACTAATTCCATTTCTCCAAACTGGCCCTTACAATCTCACATGGCCCCCTCTTCCAAGATAGTCTCTGGGCCTAGAGGGAGGATATTTGAATAGGGTGTTGGCAGATTCAATAGTTCTAGGTCCCGGAGATATCAGGTAAACTTGCTGTTTACTTAAAACTTGTCAGGACTCTGGAAAACAAAACAAGAGAATCAGTAATGTTTTAAATAAAGAGTCTTTCATAAAAATTTAGTTGAGTCTCATGAGGTTGAGTTAGCTATACTCATGGGCAGGTTTCTGATAACTTTGGAGATTATATACCATTGGACTAAAACAAAACAAACTTCCAGGACTTCAATTAGAAAACTGATATGTCCATGACTATCTGGCTTTAATCTGTATTTTATCTCTACTTTTTTGTTTATTTAAAAATCAGTACATGATCATTTGATAAAAATTTTAAACCACACAGAAGAATAGAATATATAAAATAAAAGATTTCCCCCCCATATTCTTCCATAATCCCATTCCCAAAGGTAACCATTGTTAACAGTTTGGTTTGTATTTTTTCAGACAATTTCTTTGGTAAATATGTAACTATCATAACCACTGTATTTACAAAATGTTTAAATCATATAAGATAAAGTGTTATCTAGAAAGAACAATTCCATATGTTATACATTACTGGTGGGAATATATAAATTTTCCACTACTTTGACTTTGGAAAATTAGTAGAATTTATCTCGTGAAGCATATGCATTTTCTGTAACTCTATAACAATTCAACTCTTTAGCATATATTCTGGAGAAACTCTTGCAGGTGTTTACCAGGTAATAAGTTAATACAAGATTTATAATAGAAGTATAGTTTAACTAGATAAAAAAAATCAAATAAACCAATATCTACACAAAGAAGGATAATAAATAAGTAATGTTGAAAAGGATACTATACAACAGTGAAAAATAGTGAAGGGGCTACATCTATCCACATAAAATTGAATTAAATTCACAAGCAATATTGAGCAAAAATAAGTTGTAGTGTATATAACATGTGTTTCTATTTTTATAAAGTTCAACTGCATACAAATTCAAACACCATATTGTTTAGTGATATACTCATATGAGGAAAAACTCTAAGGAAAATTAAGGGAATAATAATCTCAGAACTCAGAATAGCGTTAAACTCTGGAGTGTGGAGGAGTCCATAGAGTTCTTCCAATACACTAGAAGTATTTTATATTTGGGTTAAAAATAATTAAAAATATTCTCCTACCCAGTT
>NW_012153141.1:169869-172730 GCF_000956105.1 Propithecus coquereli | reverse complement strand
TACTCTTATTTTAAGTACCAAATAATAAGTTAATTTTAGAGAGCAAAAATTTCTGAAATAAAGATGGTAATATGAAAAGAGCAGATTGGGTAAATAAGGTACTTTATTTGCATGATGAAGGAAGGTGAGGAGGTGGATTAAGATTGAAAACTGAATGATGAGAAGAGCCAGCCTCCCAAAGATCCAGGGAAAAAAAACAGGATCTTAAGATCATGAGGCAGGAGAGAGTGTGGCAAGTTGAATGAAGAGAAAGGAAGTCTATATTTCTGGAGTATAGTGAATGTGGGAACAGCAGTCTGAGAAATATGTACGATTACATCATGAGTGCTAGTAAGGAGTTTGAGAAGTTGTTGGACTGTTCCATGCAGGGACATAGTGTGAGCTCAATTATGTTTCCCAGTGGACACTGTGTAGAGACTGGGCTTTGGGGTTTTAAGGTAGAAGCAGGGAAATCAATTAAGAAGTTATAAAAATAATTTTAAGAAAAAAGATGATGGCAGCTTGAATTAGAGTTATACAGAAGAAAAAAATAAATGAGCAAATTCTGAACATATATCAAAGGATCGATTCGTGCCAATTTAATGGTGAGTACATGTGGCGCTTGTTTTTCCATTCTTGTGATACTTCACTTTGAAGAATGGGCTCCAGCTCCATCCAGGGATGTTGGGTAGAAGGGGAGAAGGGGATGGTTAAATTCACACCTAGTGGGTTCAGCGTGTACTTGCTTGGGAATGGGCATGCTCGTAGCTCTGACTCAGGTAGTGTAAAGTCAATATATTTAAAAAAAGTGTTTATTCCCCTGTAATATTCTAAAATTTTTTTTCAAAATCCCACATACATCAAAGGACTTGCTGATGACCCGAATATTTGGGCAATGGGAAGGGAAAAATCAATAATTACTTCAGGAATTTTATTTGAATAGTTGGGTATGTGGTCTGCCAATTGCTGAGCTGGAGAAGACTAATGAAGAGATAGTTTGGAGATGGAGAAAGGAATCAAAACTTTATTTCTAGATATATTCTGTTTCGGAGAACTTGTACAAATCAATGTGGAGATATACAGTATATAGTTTGAATTAAAAAGTTTGGGGTTTAGAAGAGATTTGGAACATGTACCAAAAATTTTGTCTTGAGGACATAGATTATATTTAAAGCCATGGCCTTGGATGGATCATCTATGGAGGGCATGGAGAGGGAAAATAGAAAAGCCCTGAGTTAACCAATATTTAGCAGGGAGAGGACGCTGAAAGCACGGTCAATATGCTACGAGAAAAATCAGAAGGAAGGAGATGGCCACTGTGTAAAATATTGTTGAGAAGCAGAATGAGATGAAGCTAGAGAAATGGGAGACAGAAACAAGTCTGGGCTGATTTGAATACAGGATGGACGTCTTTATGCATCAAAATGGCACACTGAGTAAGGGGTATTGCACAGCTATATCCTAAGACTTAATTAATATTATAGAAAAATAATTTTAACTTACACAAGCTGAAAATAGCCCAGAGAGAATGGAAGGAGAAAACTGAATAATTTTTTTAAAAGCTTAGAGAAGTACGTTTGCTAAAGATGCAGAAGGCAGAATGATAACCTGGATGATAAGAGGGGCTTATAGCAGAGGAAGGTGATGGTCTGCCTGGCAACTGAGTAGGGAGGATTTGGGTATGGATGGCACAAATATAATGGAGGATAGGACAGAGAAGTGAGTCAACAAATAATGTATTGGTTGACATATTGAAGAGCAGACCTCTTTACCTGTTTCCCTGGCATATGATTTGCTGGAACCAATTTTATTTCTACTTTTGCTGGACAGGAGCAAGGAAATGTAGTTATCAAGGGAGGGTGACTTGGTGCACAAGGACAGTGCTTCTCAAACTTCAGATGCATTAAAGTCACCCAGGGATCTTGCTTTCATGCAGATTCTGACTCAACTGGTCTGTAATGAAGCTAGAAATTCTGCGTTTCTGGTAGGATTCCAAGTGATGCTGATGCAATCGTTCAAATCAACTGCTTTGAATACCAGGCACTAGAAGGTAATGGTGAAAAGAGAAATTTAAACCACATACTATTAAGTCAGCAATGCTTGCTAAAAAGAGTAAAATGGGGAAAAAAAGGATAGCCTAGTTTAACCACTGAAGAACTTTGAACAGTGGGTAAAGACTTTGGAATTGCCCAATGCAATGTTGTGATAGCTATGGGAGCATCAGCAGCCAACTGCAGGATGTGAGAAAACGGTGTTCAGCAGAGGAAGAGCTTCCACGTTAAAGAAACTGTCCTTTCTCTTAATGAAGATGTTTCTGACATAACTTCTGACATAACTTCTGAATATTCTCAAGTATTATTTACCTTGAGTTGCCAACATTGTAATTATTCTTTTCCAACTGGGATGAAGAAATAAATGCACTTGTTACACGTAGGGAATCTGCTAAAACGACTTTGGCTAGATGAACAGGTCACATTTTTCTGCGTTGGAAAAGAAAATAAGGATAATACCAATAAATATAGGATGACAAATTGGTAGAAATCCTTGAGCCCCTGAGCTATTTCCGACGGGTAATTTTAACAGTACAATGAAATCTTACATTTACGTTTTGATGCTTTTAAAGGGTATTAAGAATTTTACTGTAGTTTTTTGTTTAATGTGATCATGGAGAAAGAACTAAATATTCCCATAACTGTATGTAAATTCATTAATGGATTGTTTTCTAATAAGTTCTTAAGATTTCTCACTCCCAGGTAATTATTTTTAAGACTTGCTTTCAAACCTAGTATTAGCATAGGATGTCAGATGATATTACCTAAGTAAAAGACAACACAATATGAGCAGAGTTATACCATTAGCCTAAGTGAATGTACAATTTGCCA
>NW_012153141.1:146875-169148 GCF_000956105.1 Propithecus coquereli | reverse complement strand
AATTTACAAATAGTAAAATTTACTCCTTTTTGTGTATAGTTCCAGTTTGACTAATGCATAGAGTTATGTAATGATCAACACAATCAAGAAAAAATACAGTTTCATGTCCCCCACCCCTGAAAACTCCCTTGTGCTACACCTTTGGAACCAAATCCTCCCCTAACCATTAGCTTCTGGCAACTGCTTATTTATAATGCATTCCTAGAGTTTGGCCTTTTACAGGATGAATTTTAAATGGAGTCATAAAGTATGTTGCTTTTTGATTGACTTCTTTCACTTAGCATAATGTATTTGGGATTTACTCATATTGTTGTATAGATCAATAGCAGTTTATTCCTTTTAACTGCTAAATAGTATTCCATTGTAAATATGTATCACTGTTTGTTTATCCATTTCCCAGGTGAAGAACAATTTGGAATGTTTTTTAGTCTTTTTCTTATTTCACTTTTATTCTTGATATATTATCCATGCTATAAATATTATTTTATGTGTATTCAATACTTAATAAAAACTATTTCTAATAAAGCAAAAGAAAGTGATAGTTTGCCCTTTGAAACATATCAATGATTATGAATTTTATTTTATCATAAAATTGGGTATTATGTAACACAGTATATATTTCTATTTCATGGGGAAAACCATAAGGGATTGAGATCTGCTATAAGCATTTTGTGACCTCATTGGACTTAACTTTCATGATTTAATGGAGAAAAGACAGTATTTTCAACAATACTATGGATTGCATTTGGACATTTCCATTTCCCCCAAAAAGAAGTACCACACCCTAAATCACACATGAAAATTAAATCAATTCATTACATACCTGAATGTAAATTAGTTAAGTATAAAACTTTTAGAAGAAAACATAAGAGAAAATCTTTTTGACTTGGAATTAGGTAACGAATTTTTAGACATGACAACAAAATCCTGATTCACACACACACACACACACACACACACACACACACACGAACTGGACTTAATAAATATCAAAACTTCTTCTCTGTTAAGAATACTTTTACAAAATTGAAAAGACAGACTACAGACTGGGAGAAATATTGGCAGATCACATAGATTAGGCTGCATTGCATTCTGAATGTATAAAGGATTCACATTTAAGAAAATAAAATCCCAATTAAAAATAGGCAAAAACTTGAAAAAATATTTCACCAAAGATTATATATGGATGAAAAATAAGATGATTAAAATTGTTCAGCAGCATTAGTCATTAGATAAATACAAATTAAATCCATAAGAGACTATTACACACCTCTAAGGAGGATTAAATTTTTTTAAAAATACACATACCTGTACTGCAAAGTGTTGGCTAGGATGGGGAGCAACTGGAATTCTCATATGCTGTTGTTAGAGAGCAAAATGGTACACCCCTCTGGAAAAGCTTTGCAGTTTCTCGCAGGGTTAGATATATGCTTGCCTGCAATACCACTCCTGGTGTTACCCTAGAGAAATAAAAGCTTTTATTGGCACAAAAACCTACACATGAATGTTTATAGCAGCTCTGTTTACGATTACCCAAAACTGGGAAACAAACCAGCTGTCTTTAAGCAGATGAATGGATAGATAAACCAGGGTACATCCGTAAAATAGAGCACTACTCTGCAATAAAAAGAAAGAAGCTATCAATATGAACAAAACAAAAACTTGGATGAATCTCAAAAACCTTATACTGAATGAAAGGAAGAAGTTTCAAAATGTTACATTCCATATGATTTCATTTATGTGATATCTTTGAAATGACAAAACGATAGTGATAGAGAAGTAGGTGATCAGTGTTTGCCAGGATTGGAGTTTGGAGGGAGGATGTGGGTTATCAAGAGATAATATGAAGGAGTTTTTTGGGGGTAATGAAATTGTTGTATCTACTGATTGTAGAGATGGATTTGTGAATCTACACATGTAGTAAGATTTATAAAACTTTGTACTGCTAAACTATTAGTGTTTCTATATAATAAGAAAAAAAATGGAGTTAAAAAATATTTTCTTGGGGCTAATTTCCTGGGCCCTTCTCATTGCTTCTCTTACTGGACAGCTCAAGAACAGTTGCCTTCATTGACTAATCCTTCTATCTTTAGACTTTTTATTCCATTACGTTACAACATCACACTATTCTGGTTTTCCCCTCATCTCTTCTCTAAATATACTTTGTAGACTCAAGTTCCCGGTCCATAATATTAAATGCCAGAGATTTTCAGAGTTCAGTCTTATTTTTATTTTCCTTACACCAAATGATATCACATCCTTTATGCTTTTGTGTATCATTGAAAATATCAAAAATTTTTAATTTTGTATGTTGAGCCCAGATTTATCCTCCATGCTCTTTAGATCTATTTAGCCACTGTTGTTGTTTCACGGGCACCCACATATATGGCAAGTCCAAACCGAAGTCATAAACTTCCCCAACCCTGTCTTCAAAAGCCTTTGTTCTTCCCGTTCTGTAATTTCCTACCTCTGCAAACCATCCTTCCCACTCTACTGTGCAAGAAATAACTAAAGATTCACCCTTAAAATCTCTCTTTCCCTTATCTCCAATAAATAATCATCCACCAATTAGCAGTGTTGAATATTTTTCCTAAATAGCTTCTGAGCTCGTGTATTTATCTCCAGGGATGCTTCATCTCTCACCCAGTCTACTGCGGTGGCCTCTTGTCTGATCCTCCCGTAGTCATACCCTGCTTCCAGCCTCTTGCCTATACCCTCGTAGTAAACATCCCTCCCCTTAAAATCCTTTACTGGCTACCAATGTCTTAGGGTATCTCATTCAGTTCAGGTGGCTGTAACAAACTACCATAGACTGGCTAGCTTACAAACAATAGAAATTTGTTTCCCATATTTCAACGTGCCAGCAGATTTGGTGTTTGGTGAGGGTCTGCTTCCTGATTGATAGACAGCCATCTTTCTACTGTGTCCTCATGTGGTGGAAGGGACAAAGGAGCTCTCTGGGGTCTCTTTTATAAGGGCAATTTTCCGATTCACTAGGGTTCTAACCTCATGCCCTAATCACTCCCAGAGTCCCCACCTCTTAATACTGTCACCTTGGGGGCTAGAATTTCAATATATGAATTTTGAGGGGACACAAGCATTCAGAACACAGTATAGGGTAAAGACAAATCATTTGAGGCTTTATTATAGTAAGTGCCCATCTTGTTAGCTTCATGTCCATTTCTGCCCATCCTCTCATAACACTTTTTTGCTCTCATTTGCTTTTCTAGTCAAATCTAACATCTTTCTGCACCTCAAATACATCGATGCTCCCCTCTATATGCCTTTGAGCGTGTTTCTCCTCTCTCCCAGAAATCTCTTCTCCAGTTTCTCTTACCTAGTCAGTACCTACTCATTCTTAAGTCTCAAGGAAAATGTCCGTTTTACAGGGAAGATTTCCAAATACAACACTTTCTCAAGATGCATGCATGTACCCATACACACACTGTCAAGGCTTTCTCTTATTTTCTTCCTATCTCTTATCCTACTTTTAAATTGCACACTTATTTGTGTGATTAGTTAACATCTTGTATTTTCCCCTTCTAGATTGTAAGTTTCAGAAGATCAAGAGCCATGGCTCTTTTTGCCTTTCCCTGTAACCCCAGGGTCTGGCATGGTGGATAGCACAGTCATTTAGTCAACATTGCCCAGATGGCCCATTGTTGGTAGTAATGAGACAGCTATTGTGCCCAGGGATTGATTCAAATTAACTCTCTCATTAGGAGGAAGTCACTGTAGTACCTGATACTATTCCTCTTCCCCCAATCTCTTAACAGGTCATCTTTGTCAAATGTGTGTGTGGTTACCACTCCTTGGGCTTCCTCACCACAGACTGAACCATGGCATGCATTAGATCCAGCTGCAACCCCTTGGAGCCTGATGTACTATTTGGTTTTAGCTGGAGTGAAATTTTTCTTCATGTGTGATGACTCTCAAGGTGATTGGCCCTTCTGTCATTCACTTTATTTATTTATTCATATTATTTCAGAATATTACGGGGGTACAAACGTTTAGGTTACATATATTGCCTTTGCACCGCCCAAATCAGAGCTATAAGCATGCCCATCCCCTAGACAGTGTGCACCGCACCCATTATGTGTTGGTATACCCATCGCATCCTCCCCCCCACACCTGCCCAACACCTGATGAATGTTACTTCCATATGTGCGCATAAGTGTTGATCAATTAGTGCCAATTTGATGTTGAGTACATGTGGTGCTTGTTTTTCCATTCCTGTGATACTTCACTTCGGAGAATGGGCTCCAGCTCCATCCAGGATAATACAAGAAGTGTTAGTTCATTATTGTTTTTTGTGGCTGAGTAGAACTCCATGGTATACATATAACAAATTTTATTAATCCATTCATGTATTGATGGGCACTTGGGTTGATTCCACATCTTTGCAATTGTGAACTGTGCTGCTATAAATATTGTAGTGCAGATGTCTTTATTGTAGAATCTTTTTTTTTTTTCTTTTGGGTAGATGCCCAGTAGTGGGATTGCTGGATCAAATGGTAGTTCTACTTTTAATTCTTTGAGGTATCTCCATACTACTTTCCACAGAGGTTGTACTAGTTTGCAGTCCCACCAGCAGTGTATGAGTGTTCCTATCTCTCTGCATAGAGGCTGACATTTGTTGTTTTGGGACTTTTTGTTAGAAATCATTCCCCCTGGAGTTCAGTGACATCTCATTGTGCTTTTTATTTGTATTTCCCTGATGATTAGAGATGTTGAGCATTTTTCATGTCTGTCTTCTTTTGAAAGGTTTCTGTTCACTTTTCATTTGCATTTTTTTTCTTGTAAATAGTTCTCTAAGTTTCTGGCATGCATGTGGAAGACTCCTCTCCTTGTTTCAATCGTTAATATATATTTGTTCATATTTTCATATTTCTTGGAAAAGGGAGTTAAATCATTACCTCTTCCTGCCATCTTGAGCCATAAGTTCAATCTTGTATATGTGTGTGTTTATGTCGGGGGGTCAGGGGGACAGGGTTGTGTTATTGGTTGTCCTATTTCTTAGTCTCCACTTGTTAAAAATTAAATGTTAATGAATTGGGGTATTAAAATACCACTCTTCACCTCAATAGTTCTTCATTATCCTTGCTCTCCTACATACTTGAGTATCTCATACGTTGCGGAACTTACCATGGTAGAGAATAACAAACTAGGAAGGAGGATCCCAGTACCAGACAAATACCCCTCCCTCCTTAAAATGCCTTTTCTCATTCAGTGAGCAGCCTTAAGATTCCTCCAAATAGTCTGGCACATAATGATATCTTATTAATCTTCAGAACACACTGCTGTGATCATGTCACTTTCTTGATCAGAAACCAAGCCTCTGACTCCCCATTGATGAGTGGATAATTGCCACATCCTTGGTATGTTGGTACGCAACTTCTCCTGTCTCGCCAAACTGAGCATTCCTTATCCACAAAACACGGCAATTGATTTGCTCCCTCCGGAGATTCCCCCTAACCGTGTATCTTGCTTGAATTGCCTTCCAATATTCCTGCTCACCCCCTCGCTGGCCTGCCCCCTCTCTGTGGTCTACCGCCACAGACTACCCAAATCCGTTCTGTGATTTCAGAGCACTCAAGGCTTGAGTTTTCTCTCATCATTCCAGTATGAAGTGATATTTCTGTCCTCTGAATGCCTAATGTGCTTACCACATTTTCAGCAATTAATCACTTATTTCTGGTTGCTTCCTCTCCTAATGGTACCTTCACTTCCATTTCAATCTATTACTGATATTTAAATTTTGTACTTATGTCTTGAGTTGCCAAAGGGTAGATCTTAAGTCTTTTATGAGGAATTCCTAATGTTTCTTAGTATCCTCAAATGCACCCATCACGGTGGTTTTCCTATTTATTATGTGTGCTCATAAATATTTTCATTTGATTTGATTTTTCTGAAATTGTTCCAGGCTATGCAACTCTGTTCTGCACAATAATTGCTACTTTTTCAAGATGAGCCATGTCATCCTTTGAGCACAGTATGAAAAACAGTAACGAAATTGAGCATTAGACAATTATGACAGAAAGATGAGACAAGTGACAACTGTGGAGAAAAGATGAGTGAGTATAGACAAAAAGAAAAAATAACACAGAAAACCAAAATATACAATGTATCTTATGTCATTATCCCTTGTCAATCAGCAGAAAAGACAATTTTTCCTTGAAGTAGCAGTATATAGTAGAGAGTCAAATTTTCTGACCTTAAGGGTAGAAAGAAACAAAAATATACTGAGGCATGGCTTTTGCTTTTAAAGTTTGGCTCTGATTTATACTAATTAATGGTATGGTGGATGTGTTGGACCAGTTCCTGAATTGAAGTTAGTAGTAAAGATGTAATCAATCTATCTGTCTTTTACTGGCAAAGGAACTGGGATAAATTCAGCAGACATGGACAATAAGATAGACACCCTCTCAAAGATTAAACTTAGTGATAATACTTGGAACTTTCTAGAATTCAGACTTAAAGAAAAATATTGTTTTCTGAGTTTTGTATGACTATGTTCTCACTATTTTTTGACATACAACTGTTTCACCATCTTTCTTACTTCTTTGTCTTATAGCTCATGAGAGGAACATGATGTAGTTTGATTCAAAGAGTATATTGATCTCCATTACCAAAAAAAAAAAAACTCAACAGCATATTTCAAAAGCAGTCCTTCTAATGACCTGCTGATATTAAAAAACAAGTAGGAACAATACTAAGAATAACCAGAATATAATATGTATATAGAATGATGTATATGGCTATAGACAACATTTTTCCATATGACAAATTTTAAGTATTTCAGTCCATTCCTTGACATTTTCAGTCATGAGGTTCTTCATCAGTTAGAATAATTTAATCCTTTTAAACATGTTTTTCCCCCTTTCCTTTGATCCATTCTAACTGAATGTATTGAGGCTAGTTTTACATAATGGGAAGAATATTAAATACAAATATTAGCTGATTAAAAATAGTAGATTTCTTCAATAAGAGTAGAACTTAGCTAAACAATGAATGTGAAGTTGTGATCTTTTCAAATTATTAACAATATGATAATATTTTAAAGATGAGCAGCACAGAGAGCCCTCTTCTCTGAAGGCAGATAGAAGCTAACAGACCTTATTTTTTCTTGCTGTGATGTTTTGCTCTCTTTTTGTGTGCTCTTCCCAATTTTCCCAATCAACCCCCTCAACACACACGCGCGCGCGCGTGTGCGCGCACACACACACATACACACACACACACGCACACTCCCATTGCCTAATCCTCATCACCTGCTTTCTCAACTTGAAAAGGGTAATGGATGCTCTTCTTGAGGGTTTGGGAGTAGAGATGGGTGTAGCTAAGAACATGTCTTTATTCATGGGTATGAAAACCTTCAGCCTTGGGAGCCGATGGGACATTTCTAATTCTCTGACACAAGGAACAAAGTGTGTCCAGTGTGCATTGATTCTTCATAGCTACATTCCTGCAGCAGTCCCCTGACTGCTGTCCTGATTCTCTGTGAGCAGCAGACATCCTGGATGAAATGGATTGTGCATACATACGGCCTTAAAATAGCAGCTAGAAATAGATGCAGAAAAGGCAGCAGAGAGATGCTGAAGGGCCCATGAACTCCATCAGCCATGAGAACCATTATTTTGCCCTAGGGTTTCCCAGGATATCATTACAGAGTAAGTACAACCCATAAAGTCTTATTGATCATCACATTGCTTTCTTGTGAGTCCTAATTATCATCAATAAAAGTGAAGTCCGGCAGTCAAATTCCCCAGAAAGATAGGGTGGTATTTTTGAATCTGAAGCTTCAAGGATACTTAATGAAAATATTTATTTTCCTACCTTTTATTTGTTCAGTTGTTGTTACCTGTGTCTCATAAATTGAAAATAACCAACCTTAATAAGTCCCTAGCTCTTTTCACTTCCCTGGTCCTTTTTACCTGACTCTTTTACCTTGCATGAATTTTAGTTTTCTTACACAAATCTGTTATGCCAAACTGACTACAGCATTCCCTGCAACCACCCTTTTACCTTCCAATATAAAATGATAAAACTCGGTTTAAAATATAAACTATGGAGGATTATGATCTTTCGATTATTTCGGACATAATATAGTAATTTGAGCATTTCTGAACTTTGAGAACACTTAAGATTAATCTAGTTATGAGACCCATAGTATCTATCTAGGAAAAGAAATCTTTTACCTGTTTAAATACTATTTAGCAATTATTAAACTACAACAATATCCAAACCCTTGAATAAGAGGTAGAACAAAACAAAATTATCTTACAATTGAAAAGCATTTTAATTCATTACACTCCATATAGAAGTTTATATTTTCAAAGCGAGAAGGTATATTTCAAAAACTGATCTTGAAGGCCATACCTACATATCAGGTTCTACACAAAGTAATCGTCTTCATCTAATTTCAATCTATGATTGGCCTTCTTTTAAACTAGGTTTCCTGACCAGGTGCCGTAGCTCATGCCTGTAATCCTAGCATTCTGGGAGGCTGAGGCAGGAAGGATTGCTTGAGATCAAGAGTTCGAAACCAGCCTGAGCAAGAGCAAGACCTATCTCTTCTAAAAATAGAAAAATTAACCCAGTGTCGTGGTGACATCTGTTGTCCCAGCTACTTGGGAGGCTTAGGCAAGAGAGGATCGCTCGAGCCTGGTAGTTTGAGGTTGGTGTGAGCTACCATGATGCCACCGCACTCTAGACAGAGTGACAGAGCGAGACTCTTTTAAAAAACAAAACAACACAAAACAAACAAACAAACAAAAACAACTAGCTTTCCTCTAGGTACCACCTGTCTTGACCTTGCACTTATGTGACACTCCAATTTGACCCATCTCGGCTACCCTCTTCCTATTGATTTTGTCTGGGATATTCTTTACCTTCAGTTCTGTCTTACTATCTATATAGCTGTTGATCATTTTGAAAGATTTTTTTTTAATTTCAGCATATTATGGGGGTACAGATGTTTAGGTTACATATGTTGCCCTTGCCCCACCCTCCCCCCCAAGTCCGAGCTTCAAGCGTGTCCATCCCCCGGATGGTGCGCATCGCACTCTTTGTGTATGCATATACCTGTCCCCTCCTCCTCCCTCCCCCTCCCCCCTGCCCAACATCCAGTAGGTGTTATTCTTATATGTGGGTTTATGTGTTGATCAGTTAATACCAATTTGATGGTGAGTACATGTGGCGCTTGTTTTTCCCTTCTTGGGATACTTAGTAGAATGGGCTCCAGCTCTATCCAGGAGAATACAAGAGGTGCTATATCACCATTGTTTCTTAAAGCTGAATAGTACTCCATGGTATACATATACCACATTTTATTAATCCACTCATGTATTGATGGACACTTGGGTTGTTTTCACATCTTTGCAATTGCGAATTGTGCTGCTATAAACATTCAGGTGCAGGTGTCTTTTTTATGGAGCATCTTTTGTTCTTTTGGGTAGATGCCCAGTAATGGGATTGCTGGATCAAATGGTAGTTCTACTTGTATCTCTTTAGTTTATATATAGAAGCAGAAAGAGAACGTTTCAAATCAATGTATGTTTTTTGGAATGCTCTATACTGTAATAACTTTGAGGACGCAAATATTAACTATGCATGGCTCTGCCCTTGAGACACTCACAATCTGGTGGAAGAGTTACAGATCAAGCGAATTTAGTACATTGTTATATGAATTAATAGAGACAAGCACAAGGTTCTATGAGAACATAGAAGAGAGGTTTCTAATTCAGCCTGAAGGACTAAGGGGTTAAAAAAAGAAAAAGGTTTCCCTGGGTTCTATTTTGAACTACAATTCAGAGTTAGGCATGGGGAAGACAAAATGCCATTTGTTCCGGGCAGAGGAGTGGCATAAACAATAATTAGAGAGACGAGAAACACTATGCAGTTTTTCAGGAAATACAAGTAGCTAGGACGATTCTTAAAGTATGTTCCCTGGGGTAGTATGATCAGCATCCTGAGACACTGTAAGAAATGAAAATTTTTAGACCACATCTCATTCCTGCTAAGCAGGCTTAGCAATCTGTTTGAACAAACCCTGCAGCTGATTCCGATGTGCACTAAGGTTTGAGAACCACTGAGGGAGGAATCCAGCATTATCCAAGGTGTGACTTGAGATGTGAACCAGAATTGTATGCTGGTCAGATTGTTTTATACCCTGCCCAGGGTACCAGCTGTGACAAGTTGCCCCTGAATGATTTTACATATGGGTGTCCCATAACTAGATTTGAGGTTTCAAGAGACAATTTTGATGGTACTGTAAGAATTGAAAGGATGTCATCATCTTCAGATTATTTTTAGTCTGATAATCCACTGAGCATCCCCTGAATATAAGATTTTTGTTCACTTTGTTCAAACGAATATCCGATTTGAGCCCCATGACAAAACGCTATTGCTGAAATGCAATAAAATATTACCGTTCCAGCTTATCTTTCTATGAAAAATATTCAAAGAGCAAATGAGGATAAACTGAAACTTTGCCCAAAGTGTTTATATATTAACAACATAATATAAATAATTTATCTACCATTTTAAAACTATGTAGAATTTATTTGAACTAGTGAAATAGCCCTTGTGGCATTGTTTTATACTGGTTAAAACAGGTTATTCCCACCAAGATTAAATAATAAAATTCCTGAAATGACTTTCTCCATGATGTACTTTTATTGTTTTGCAGTTGTTTTGAGATTGTTTTTAATATTCGAATATGGTCAAAATAGATTTATGAGGCTTATCTACAGATAAAAATAGCAACTCTTACCACAAGCTAGCAGTGGGAGAAAAAAAATTATTTTTATATCCAAATTAAAGAGCAAGGAAATCGTATTATTATTTTATTTAGTGATAAAATAATGCATATTTAATATGAGGCTTTATTTATTAAGTGAATTCTTAATCCTTTGTTAGCATTCAGTGAAAAATTTCTCTTTTATAAATTTTCCTCACAGTTTATTTTTAAGAATAGTTTTTTTGTTTATCCTAAATATAAGTGCATCTGTGACTGATATAAATGGATTTTCGGCTCTGTTAATCCACCTTTCAATGCCAATAATTAATTGGCATAATTAATTACTACTTCTTCATCCCTTTCTTTCACTTTTGCTGGTGTGGTAAAAATCAAACGTACTGGAAAATACCATTGAGTAACAACTGATATCAAGCCAGCTCTGCCAGTTTTTACAAAATTTTATTTCCTAAAAGTCACTTTTAAGTACTTGTTACAACTAAGAAAGCAGCCCACATTTTCATGGCTGCATGGCATTTGACCTGTAGGCTGATGTCTAAATTGAGATACCTACCATTCTTAAATCAGCTGTAACCATTCAAAATGAATAATTTATCGAATAATTTATGAAGTGACTTCTTTGTCCAATTGAATTTTTTATTTTAATCTTTGGTTATTGAATATACATATAACAAGCCAAATAACAATGTTTGTTAAACAAAGTTCTCTATAAATATATATAATTGCATGAATTGATATAGTTAAAAATAATGAGATTTCAAAGAAATTTAGCTATTTCCAGTACTCCCTTGAAGAACTATTTATATTTATGTTTGCAGTTACTCAACGCTGTTCATTATTATTCACAATAAGAAATTTTATTTAAATCAATCTGTAGCATAGAACCAATGGGAAAATTATAAGGTGACATTGTTTTATTTTATGATTGAAATAGCACAATGATAATAATATAACAGTATACAAACATTAGCACAGTGCTTTATAAGCATGATCATACTTAATCCCCACAATTGCATTGAGAATGAAAGATTATGCTATTTTATAAATGAAATCACTGTAGCTCTGATAATTTAGTCATCTTGCTCAAAGTCCTGTAGGTAATAGGAGGGAAATTTCAAATTCATTCTGCCACAATTGAAGATGGGATAGTTCAGCTGTTGTACTCGTTTACTGTAAAGTAACATGTAACAAAACTTTCAACTGGATGTTCCAACTTCTTAGTAGCGTGTTTGTGAGGTTTTTCTACAGAGGTGTCAGCACCATATTGAAGTGATTGAAGCAATTTTTCAAATGGCTGTACATTTACAAGAGCAAATCTAGCCATGAAAGTATTTATCTGGAGAGCCTTCTAGTCCTACCCGTGCATCTAATATACAACTGCTGAAACATGAAAATACATTGTGAGGACATGTTTCTTAATTCTCAGTGTTTATGAACTCTTACAGCCACGTTAAATATACAATGCAAATATGTGATTGTCAACACATTATATAAGAGAAGATACTTAGGAATAATTCTCCATAATCTCTCATTTCATCTCTATCTTGCTATCCCTACTAACTGATATCATAATGTCATCTTCGGATAGTGGCAATTTACATACACACACGTGTGTGTGTAATGCTCTCTTTCTCCCCTCTCCACACACATACATATATATAATTTATTTATATTTAGTTCTAGAGCATATTTGTTTACTTTTGCATAGGAGAAAGAGCAGCAAAAATTTTGGTCCGAAATAAATCTGGGATAAATCCTAGACCCACCCCCACACATTGGTAGTTTAATTTTGGGGGAGTTAACAATACTAAGCCTCAGTTTACTAATTTATAAAGCTAAGGCAATAATGCCTTCCTATAGTCTTGTGAAAGCTGGAAAAATGCTGTGTGTGCGAAACTAATATAGTGTCTACTACATAGTAGGAAAACAATAAATAGTAGTCATAGCAAAGTAGCTAATATTGTTTTATGATGATGATCAGAATTAGAGTATTTGACATTACTTTGTAGGATTAATTTGCCCTTCTCACAGAACAGTTTAATGTGACTTTGTCCTGTCCTTGTCACATGCCGAGCCCATCACCTGCTGCTCCTCAAGTCACGCCTGGTGGAAAGCTATGCTAACGTTCCAGTTCTCTAAACAAGCTCATTTAAAAAGTGGGTTGCAGCAGGAGGAACAGAGGATGGAGAGAAGACAAAGCACAGATTTATGTCTACTGTGCCAACACCTCGGGGCCATCCCAAGGAGCACCGCTACTGAGTCTAGCATGTGCAGTTGGCATGATAATATGAAAAGGCAGAGAGTGAGATTTGTCAGGGAAAAAAGGGCCCCAAATCGGCAGGTCAAGTCTTCCCAGCATGATGTCAAAGAAAGGAATAGAAGAGAAGAGCTGTCCTTGCGGGCTTGCCCTTGTCTAGACGGGGACTGAAATCTTACATGATATAGCTGGTTTAAGAGAACAGGGAACAAAAATACAGTGTCCCTTCACAGAGGGTGTAAGGGAAATGTACTTTACAGTAGTTAAATTTGAAGCAAAACGTTCAAAAAGCAGAAGAGCCCACACAAATTACTTACTCATAAATCACGGACAGGGTCAAGTGTAGCCTGGAGCATGGGGGTGGGGCAGGAAATGGTTATTAGCAACATGGCGGCAGTAGTAAAGTTAAAAAATGAAATAACGTTAAAAGAGGCAGAGTATGAAGAATTTTTTCTAGGAAGGGCAGGTGTGGGTAACCAGCATCCGTTTAAGCCTGCTTTGGTGCTCTGCTGCCCACCTGACCTCAGGAAGTGCCCCTCCCCCAGGATCAGTTCTTGACCTGGCCACTGCCACATTGTTAGAAATGGAAGTTCTCGTTATTATTTATATTTCTGTATTTGTGGAAACATTTTCTATATGAGCAAGTGTAAACCAAATGAAAAATTCTTAAACTCTTTATTCAATATATCGTACCAATTTTTTTTCTTTATTTCAAATAAGTTTCATTGGAAGAAATTTGAAAATATTAGGATTACTATCTTAGGACTTTATCACATATGTTGATTTTTCACACTGAGGAACAAAAAGAAGTTGTGATGGGAAATAATAATAATAATAATAGTGGTGACAAGTTCAGCCTGTCGCCTGTATGCCAGACATATTAATACTGAGCCTTTGTGCAAATCACCTTCCTTCGTAGGGAAACCGAATGTGGTATCAACGTGCACAATTCAAGAATCCAGGGTTTCTAGTAAAATATATGTTACTTAAAATATATTATTGAATTGCATATTAATATTTAGTTAATGAGACATACATACAATTATAATGATAAAGTTTCTGTTTGCATTATTAATTCCGATGGTTCTGTTGTTCAGTATTAAGAAATAGAATATTTTTCTTAAATATCTTTAGGTGGAAAAGACCAATTTAATTTAAAGGCAAGACAACATTATTTTTTAAATATTTATGTTAAGTTCTACCTACCCTTAAAATGCCCTTTGAGTAACTTTACGAAAGGTTTATTTGTACGCCCACTTAGGAGTTCATGCCTCTCCTCCTTCACTGGTATGTTTCCCAAATCTGACTTAAAAGCTAGTCTTTTATGACTAAATGATTTCTGTTTAAATGACTTGTTTAAAAGAAAAAGTCTGTGCAAAATTGAAATTAGTTTTTCAATTGCCTTATAGCCTCTTGAAAAGAAAATGAGCCTAATGAATAAGAATTAGTACAAAATGTTTCAGAACATTTGTAATACTAGACAGTGTGGGGACCTGGGTCCCATCTCCTCAGGCAGTTGTTCTCAGGGTACAGAACTGTTCTCTCTTTATTATCTTTTGCAGATTACCCAGGGGCTTTTAGCATTCAGTCTTTCTCTTTGCTTTTCCCTTGTGCTCCTCATAATTTGCTGTGGATATTTTCAGCACGACACACAACTGCTGCTGACGATAATGAGAACTGTTCACCTAATTTCTCCCAGCCCTGCGCTCAGGATGAACTGTCTAGAGTCGAGCTACGCAGCAGAAAAACTTACCAGGAGGCTGTACCTGGCAAAACCATGACATAGGTAAAATGCTGGGAAGAGGGGCACGAGCAAAATGTGATTAGCACAGCGTGTGTTGGTCAGACCTCAGGGAAGCGAATGTCACTTCATGCTGCCAGCTCTGCTGCTGGGGACCAGGTGGTTGCTGGGTAAGGCCCTATTTCCAGCATGGGCCAAGCTTTCCCTAAGTGCACCTTCTTAATTAGTTATAGTTGACTGACTCAAGTGCGCTCAAAGGTTAGACCAGGCCTCCTGCTTTATATTTTATGTTTTATGTTGGAGGCAAAACAGATTATAATCTTTAGATGTAATTTCTCAGGATCTTTGTGAACACCAAGAATCTCTTGAATTTGCTCTTGTCAACCAAATTGGAAATTAACTAATTTAGCAATAAGAGTTTAAGAAATGTCTGCGTTTAAAGATTATACGATGCTTTTGTTTCATAATATGTGTGAACACTCACTGTGACCAGGGAAACAAACCACTGTGAGGATATTTCAAAGCAAAAAGATGAAAAATTCTCTGTTCTCTTGGTATTTGGGTTCATGTCAGATAGTTCTTTGAGGAACATCTTTAACAGAGTAAGCAAAAAAAAAAAAAAAAGGACCCAAGATTATGTCGCAAGGATTTTGCAATGGCAAAAATATTCAGATGAAAAGTCAACAAAACATCACAACATCATAAAGCTAAACATATATATCTTTGGGATAGATTATATCATATGATTAAGTCACTGTTTAGTTCACTATAGAACAGTTTCTATTATTTAAGAAAGGGAACCTAAAATTCAAGAAGACGGTAACTGTAGAAAAAGTAATTTCTTTCACGAATTTATTCCTAGCAAAAACAAGAACTTAAAAACTTAACTCAAAATTTTTTTCTACTGATGTGTTTCTCTTCCATACCTCCCATTCTCTTTAATAGTAACACTGATAACAAGTTGTCTAAACCAGGGACCTTTTGATTATATTTGATTTCTCCTTCATCCTTACATTCCATGTCAACCAAAAACCATGTTACCATTCTAGCCAGCTCTGTACCCTTAAACTCCTCCAGCAACCGCCTCCTTTCTCCATCCCCTCCATGATATTTTCAGCCCTCATCAAGTGGTACATGGGTAATTGGTATGGACTCTCTGCATTCGACTTCTTGACATTACAGTCCATTTTCTGCTCTGCAACCATCATGGTCTTTTAAAAAATATCTCGTGAATTTACATTGCTTATGGAAAAGCATGCATGCTGTAGTCATGATCTAGAAGGAAAGACGGAAGCTTATGACAATACTCCGAAGGAGATGTCTTTATACAATTTACTCAAGATTAGAAAAATGAATTACCTTTGCAAAGACACAATAAAAACAGAACTGGTATTTGTTTCGCGCCATAGACCTGACTGTGCAAAGTGTGTCTCTTCAAAGCAAGGTCCAACCGACCTTTCCTGCCTCCATGCAAAGAACTCTCCGGGAAGGAACTTCCCAATAATAGAAATGGCGGGCAGAAAACACTGCAACAAAGGTGAAATGACTAGAACTTTTTTTCATCAAAGTTTTTTATCAAAGTCTTGTTAAAAAGGCTGAGCTTCCGAGCCCAGGCTCTGGTATCAGCCAGTTCTTCGGGGAGCTGCCCTAGACCTGCTGATGGGCTTCTTGCTGATTATCCGAAGTGGAGGAAAGGGACTTCGAGGTCATTAGGTTTGTCTCTTGGCATCCTTATCATGTAGTTTGGTCAAACCCCTTGTCAACGTAGCTGGGCAGCTAAATAATTGCTACAGTTAACCGATGTAACACCTGAGAGTTTAAAGAAGAAAAAAAAGTACCTTAGCGAGGATTCAATAATCAGCCAGAAATTATTTCATAGTATGCGGGTGAGATTAGGGAGTAGTACAGTATTATCCACTGCTTTTGGCTTCAATGAGCTTACGTAATAGTTTCACTACATTTCAAGAAATGATGTATACACATGTAAAAACATTTCAATACTCATGATGCTCTAGACATCCAAAATGGGTTGTAGAAATAATCATTGGTATATAATTTGTTCCTTTGGCAATGTTATATTGAAGTTGTCTGACAAAATAAACACTACCTAATAAATAAATATATAAATAATATAATATATACCTAATAAATAAATATTTTCTATAATAAAATTATATAAAGTAACTCCATGATTTTAAAATGGTTAATATGGAGTTTGTTGAGTGGCTTTTAAATTTTTTTTTTTAAAAATTTCATCCTTTTATGTGCTCGATATTGAATTTAATACTAGGATTGTAAATGAACACATGGAACTATGACAGATTAATTTTTCTTTTCCAAAAGAGAATCAGAATTTTAACAGTTTTATTTATTAATTAGCTACTGCCAATTACTATTTCTATTTTTCCTTTTCATGATTCAACATTTAGTCATCTTATAAGCAGCTGCTGATATTTAGAATACTGAAGATTTTTGGCACATTATTAATTCTTATAGATATTTTCCTTCTTACATTTAGGTTCCAATCATTGACATTATAAACATAGTACACAAAGGGCTATTTGGAGTAATCGCCAAGCAAAGCATAATGATTCAGCAAGTGGAATTCTAATGCATTTTAGAATCGTGATAAAATAATCATTAACATCTTGAACCCATACAAATGCTAAATTTGATTTAGTTTTTTTCTGCCTTTAATATATCCCCAGTATGCTTTTTAGATTATTTAATCAACTTTTATTTATAAATTGGCTTGTTGCATTTTAACCTATTCATTATTAAAATATACTGAGAAAATGTGGGTCAAAGCAATGCCAAGCATATAGCAGATGCTCAGTAATTACAGCATTTGTGAATGAAGAATAATAAAGGAAAAATAATTTTATCTTGTTTTCTTATAGCCAGACAAGTTTTAATTCTGAAGAAGTAACTTAAATAAATAATTGAAATTATCCTATATAATTTTTTAATTCTACAATTGACTAATATCCAATATAAGATAATTTTCAACAATAGGTTCATAATATTTTGCTTTTGGGTGCTATCATATAGTAATTCTTATATGGTACTAACTTCTTATTTACAAATAAAACACTTCCTTTAAAACAACCTTATACAAATCATTTATATGTTCAGTAAGAAGATTAAGGATTAATAGGTCTCAATCATGCTATTCATGTTTCTGAGTCTGAGAAATTTTACCATGTAGTTGTTCAAACATATTTGAAGAAGCTCTTTCTGAGAGATTAGGTACCATAAGGTACTAAATACCCCCTTAAAGAATCCACATGTGAAAAACACAAAGAAGGCCAGGCGTGGTGGCTCACACCTGTAATCCCAGCACTCCGGGAGGCTGAGATGGGAGGATTGTTTGAGCTCAGGAGTTGGAGACCAGCCTGTGCTAGAGACCTATCTCTCCTAAAAATAGAAAAATTAGCCTGGTGTGATGGCCTGTACCTGTAGTCCCAGCTACTCGGGAAGCTGAGGCAGGATGGCTTGAGCCCAGGAGTTTGAGGTTGCAGTGAGCTATGATGATGCCACTGCACTATAGCCAGGCAACAGAGTAAGACTCTGTCCACAAAAAAAAAAAAAAAAGCACAAGGAAACCAAATTAAAATCACATATATATAAAAAAGTTAACCAGGAATATAGAGAATGAAGAAGCATATAATAATAGACAAAAATGTCTGAATCACTGGGACTAATAATTAAGACCATTATCTGATATATAAAAAAGAAAACTGTTACTATATTGAGGTTAGTAGAGAATGAACAGGTAGTCTATTAAGTTGTTGACCAGACAGACTTTGAATTAACCAGATCCGATTCCATTCTATACTTGATCTCTTAGTAACCTTATGATCTTTAACCAAGCTAATTTACCATAGTTGCCTCATCTGTAAAAAAGGAAATTATAACAGAACTCATAAACAATAAGGCATGTGAGACACTCAAGAAGGATTGGCACATAGGAAAGCCTTAGTAAAGAGTGATTATTATTATTTTTATTTTGCTGTGTAGCACATCATTGTGTCGAAGTTGTTTTGCTGCATACTGCAAACATCTCTGAAGTGCCTGGGTTTCTAATAAAGGAGAAAACCAGGCTCCTCTAGGAGCATTCAGGGCAGGGTATGTCTTATGATCAAGGAGCACAACACTTTTCTTGGGAAATTTTCAACAGGTAAATTTTTGTTTCATCAAGCTGTTGTGTTGTCTTTTTAATTTCTATTTTGTTTTGTTCTGCTCTGATGTTTATTTTCTTTACTTCTGCTAATTTTGGGTTCAGTTTGTTCTTGTTTTTCTAGTTCCTTGAGGTCCATTATTAGATTATTTGAAATCTTTTTTTTTTTTTTATGTAGGCATTTATTCCTATAAAATTCCCTCTTAGTACTGGTTTTTCTGTGTCCCGCAGGTTTTGGTATGTTGTGTTTCAAGAAATTTTTAAATTTCTATCTTAATTTTTTCATTGACCCAATGGTAATTGATGAGCATGTTGTTTAATTTACATGTATTTGTATAATTTCTGAAGTTCCTCTTGGTATAGATTTCTAGTTTTATTCCATTGTGGAATAAAAAGATAGTTGATATGTTCTCAATTTTTCAAAATTTGTTGAGACTTGTCTTATGACCTACCATATGGTCGATCCTGGAGAATGTTCTAAGTGCTGATGAGAAGAATGTGTATGTTTTTTTTTTAACTGACTGATATTATTTACATTGTGACTTTTGTTTAAGGAAGGAATACGTAATCTTAGCCTTTGTAATATGGGTTGTCTTTTACAGTTGCACTGTATATAGAAGGCTCAATTTCACTTATAGATGCCTTTAACACCAGCTTGATATAGAATAAAAACTTTGTCTATTGTCTGCTCAATGTACCATTTCCTGCAGGTGCTAAGAACTCTCAAGCCTTGGAGAGAAGAGCACGTGGAGTTGTTTACATTCAGATAAAACCCAAGTGGTTGTTTGCAGCTAGTCACAAGGTAAGCAGAACATGAAAAAAGAAAAAGGAAGGAAGGAAGGAAGGAAGGAAGGATGGAAGAGGGAAAAGGGGAGAGGGGTTATAAATCTCAAAATAAGTCTGAATCGCATCAATTAACAATTTTGCATGTAAATTTAGTATGGCTGTGTATTAATCAGTAGCACCATTTACTAATAACTAGGAAAATGAATCTGTAGAAGAGTGTGCAAACCTAGACTTAAAAAACAAACAAATATTATGACAATGCACCTAGGGTCATATGTTTTGGGGAGTGGGAGTTTAAGGATGGATATGAAGAAAAGGAGATATAAAAGATGTTGACCAGCGTTTATTAAGTCTACAATATGTTTGCTGCTCCACATGTCCTATCTAATTTAGTCTTCCATCAACCCTATTATGTAATCTGCTTAGATGAAAAATTTGATGCTAATAGACACTAAGTAACTAACTCATGGTCAGATATATGATACGTGAACTGAGAAATTAAAATTGATAGAATAAAAGAACAATAATAATAAGGTGACAGAGATATTGCTGATCAATTCACCGCTCTTGCTTTGTTTTCTCTGATACTTTTAAGCTTTGCAATTCTTTATTAGAGTTCTTTATTTAGTCTTTTTATTTTTCATCATTATGGGTATATAATAGTCATATTTATTTATGGGGTATATGTGATGTTTTGATACAAGCATACAATGTGTATTGATCAAATCAGCCTATTAGATTTCTTGACGTTCAAGTGAAATGAGTACTAAATTTGTTGTAAATATTTTGGAGGAAATCAACTAGTTCATTTCCATTTTAACCACCTTGATTTCAGACTCTACAAATTAAAATAGAAATTTTGATAAATGAGGAATTATAAATATGTTGATAATTGAGGAGTTTAACTGTCACAAATGTAAATCCATATAGCAAATCCCATTATATTTACATAATTTGAAAATATAGCAAAATGTGAAATACGAGTTTTGAAAGCTAGAATAGGTGGTGATATGAAGACATTCATAATATTATCCAATTAAAAAAAAAACTTCCTGAAGACAGTAGCAGTTCATGAATTATTTATTCATTAAAAGAAGCACTTAATCTAGAGGAGGGTTCTTCCAGATGTGCGTACCTGTGTGAAACAAGGCGCATGTTTGGGTAGGGAAACAGTGAGTTGGTACCTAAATATTAGATGATGATCATTAAAAGATGGGTAGTGATGTTCCTGATTTGCGATTTAATAAGTAAATGAATAACAACCTGAAATTTGGCCCATTTGACTGTCTGGAAATTACAGTTTGGGAACAGATTTTCAGTTTCAGTATATAATTTCTGGGACTTCATCCCAGAATGATGTATGATCAGATACAGGCTCCTTATCTTTCTGTTGTTGTTTGATAAATAGAAACCTATTGCTGAAATACAAGGTATGTAAACTAAAAACAAACAAAGCCATATATTGAAATGTGTGATTATATCGGAGAGGGGCTCTGCTTCTATTTATGTGCTACACATGATTTGTTGACACTACTGACTGACAACATGTACATAATCCCAGACCCCCCGTGGAATAAACTGGCATGTAGCATAGGCTGGTGATGATCATGCCTGACATGTGCTTCCAGGTATTTGCCATCTAAATGTGCTGTGTGCATTTGTCAGCCAGACAAACACAGATTTCCGTGTGGCTGCAGGGGGAAGGAACTAGGAGCAGAAAAAAGTTTCAACTTTAAGAAATGCAACAAGATACTTGCATCTTCCAGCGGAACCAAATTTTCCTGTAAATCAATCAGTAGGCATTGTATTTTTGGTTTCACTCCTCTGTCCCCCCTTTTTGGGGCTTTATCCAATTTTATTTTTAAAGAAACTACAGTATAGGTGCTCTTTATCTGCCGCCAAAATCTACACTCTGCAGATTTAGTGGCCGCTCCTGGTGACATGTTATGAGTTCTTTGATTCTAGCCATCCTTGAGCTATTTTTCATCTGAAAACAGTCTGCTATAGATAAGTAAATGGATGAATGAAGGAATGAATGAAAGAAATAATAGACGAAGCTAAGATTATTATAAGACTTGCTTCAGATAAAGGTTAATCATGTCCGCTCCTGCTCTTTCTGATATGGCATGCTAGTAAGCATTATTATATTTCTCATGGATGGATTTCTTCTTTTCTGTTTTTCAGAACGAAATCATCTCTTTTAAATCCATTCCTGCTATTAACTTTTAGGCACAGTACAAGTTTTCTTCTCTATAAACAACTATTGCCAAGTACACTTTTGACTGCATTAGTATTAATTGCCTTTTCAATTTATTCTAAAAATGTTATCAATATGTACTTAAATCCTTACTACTAGGACACATCACAAAATTTTTCTGTGGGCAATAAAACTATTCCTTGTTAAACAATGTTCTTTTATGCTATTGCACAAAGTGCTTAAAAAATTCAGGAGTTAATCATCAAAGATAGATGTCTGTAAGTTTAAGAAAAATAGTTCAAGTACTCTTGAAGATCATTGCTTATTGTGCCAAGAAAAGGCCATTGTTATGA
>NW_012153141.1:145575-146135 GCF_000956105.1 Propithecus coquereli | reverse complement strand
ATCACAAATAATATTATACCAAACATCCACACAGTGAAAGATTTGTATATATTCTTAATCATTTCCTTAGGATTATTATATAAAGTAGAGCTGCTAGGTATTTATAGCTAATATTTATGTGTGCCAGGTACTCTTCTAAGTATTTTATATTTATTATCTTCAAGTGGAGTATACTATTGTTATTGTTATATTAAATATGAGGTATCTAAGGCATACTGAATTTAAGTAACTTGACCAAGGCTGTACAGCTATTAAGTAGCCTCAGTCTGTGTTCTACAGCAAACTGAGGAGTATGTATAATTCTTGCTGAATTGGTTAATATTGCTAAATTATTCCCAAGTCACACGAGGATGGTGGACCTTAATTAGCTGTGGGCGAATATTACTTTTCTACAATGTTTGCATCGATTCTTTAAGAATTCACAAAATAAAATATGCTACTGTGCCAATATGGTTCCACTAGACATTGTTAAGTATGAAATGCCCAATTTCCTTAAGTACAGTTGGTATCTCTGACACTTCGCTTTGCCACTTCTTGTTTTATGTTTATCGTGAAGGTAC
>NW_012153141.1:140234-143855 GCF_000956105.1 Propithecus coquereli | reverse complement strand
TTTCTGGCATAATTATTTTAGGAAAGAAGATAGAAAGAAGCATATCAGTCTAACTTCGTATGACTTGCAATCAATACTAGAGATTCCTGTGTAGCATAAATATGAAGAAGCCAAGGCAAAACAGGATTGATATTAATGTATACACTTGAGTCATCTGCTTGGAGAAAAATCTAAAGACACAGGTATCCATTAGCTTGCTGTGACTTGAAATCACTCCAGAATCTATCATTTACAATAGCCAGCAATTTTGTATTCTGGTATTTGACACCGATAACATATTTAAATAGCATAGGCAAAAGACTTACTCTAATAATTTGAGAAGTTGAGCAAAGAAAAATACCATGCTTGTGGCTGAAAAGAGAACTAAAACTCTTAGTTATTGAGAAAAAAATAATGACATGGGGTTAGGTTTTCATTAAAAGAACAACTCTCCATGAAGCAAAATAATACCTCCAAATAAATATATATGCATTTGAAACCAAATATCTGGATTATTTTAAAAGTAGGTTCATGCCTCTTCCTTAGAATATGTAGGTTTATTCTGAGGACGATTTTATGTGTGGGCTAACTCAGATTCACATACCATGTAAGGACTATGATATTATAGAATGATAGTTCAAATTTTCAATCACTGTACACTAATCGTTCCATAAAGAACTTTGGAGATTTATAAAAATTTAAGGAAATTTCAGTTGCTGCCATACTTACTACTTTTTATTTTGAGCCACTTTTCCATCTCTCAAATAAAATTGAGAAAAATAGAAGTGAGTTATTTTGTATTTTCTTTTCCTATGGAACAATTAAACAGCGCTACAATGTGCTTGTTTGGGAGAGCAAAAATTAATAACAGCAATGCAAATATTTTATATTTGTAGTGCACTGAATATTCAAATTACACAAAAATCTGAAATAGATGTAAAAATGTGGACTCAATTAAGGTAGAATACACTGCAATCTTTCATCTATAAATTACAAAAAAAAAATATCTCATTTTTGCTCATCAATTTATATGTTAAACCACAACTTCAGATGGCCTCTTTGGTAAGTGGACTGTATGTCAGTTTCGCAGGTCCCATTTTAAACAGAATGGGTGTGTTGTTCAATCTTTCTGTCTCTACTTGGGAACAAGTCAGACCAGAATGTTGGCTCTGAAGTTGACCTGTAGAGCGGGCACTGTTGCTTCCCTGCCCGGATCCCCTGGCAGGCAGATCCGCCCATCCCTCAGCTGCTCAGTGTTGGCTGCTAGCAACCTACAGCTGTCCCCTCCCTTGAGTATTGCCCTTGGCAATAGAGAGCTGCTGAGCACAGAAATGTCAGGGAAACCATTCTCCTCTTCCACCGCACAAACAGCCTGTCACCAATGACTTGCTGCCAACGGTGAAAAACAGGCTGGTCCCTTGCTTCAAGGTGGGACAACCTCCGTTCCAGGATTCTCTGTGATAAGAGGCTGAGGCCAGATGCCATCTGCACCTACTGGTTACAGGTGTCATCTGAGACCACCTCAATACACACTTGTACAAGAATCCATTTTTCAGACTCTGCTTGTAATGAACCCGATCTAAGATAATCTGGTATTCTTACTGGAAAAAAAAAAAAAATCAGTGTCAGTTAACATTAAAATTACCCTTTTTTAATGTAAAGTTTAGGAAGTTCCAAATATTTGTGATTTTGCACATTCATTTACAATGAGAATTTTTTAAAATGGGTTCTGAGTATTGGTTTATTTCTTAGTACCAGTCTGCATTTAAAATCGATGTTGTGCCCAACAGAAAGTAAAAGTGAAATTGCTTTCAGAATATACTTTCATAAAAGATGCATTTTTACCTTTATGACAAAGTTTATTTTTCCCCACCATAAGGGTAAGGGAATTTCAAAGTATTGAATGATGGCAAACTTTCCATAGAACATGCATACATTAAATAGTTAGAATCAACAATGAATGTAAAGAAAATCCAAATTGTTCCATAAGTGTACTAGGTTGTCTCAGTGTTTTTCTCTGCTTAAATGATATTGATGGGTATCCTTATTGAAGAGGAAGTAAGTATGTGCTTGGAGCCTCCCAGACCACCATTCATCATTCTCTCATGCAAAAGATAGAACCCCTATGCCAGCCCACAGAATCCAATGGCAGCTACAGTAGCAGAAAATCAATAGACTGTATTAGAAAACTCAGAGGCTAATCAGAGCCCAATCTGCAGGCGTGATATACTCTCAAAGAATCATTGCTCTAGGACATAACTCAATTCTCTGAACACCACAGACTGCAGCTTAACTCAAGCATTTAGGGGGAAAATGAGGGTCTTTAAAATATACATTTCGTTCTTTATTGTCTCCCAGAGAAGCTTCCGTGCAGTACTGTAATGAATAATGATAACATACATTCTTAAAAACTGATGTTAGCTCAGTCGTTATGCCCAAATAAAATGAGCGTCCCTGCTGTGTGAGGCAATGAGATGTCATTAGTAAGCAGCATCTCTGCTCAAAGGGGGATGCGTATTGTTACTTGTTAAACACACTATTAATATCTGTAAAGGTAAATGATAATCGGCTCTTTCGTTCCATTGGCTGTTGATTCTGCTCATACATTCCAGCTGATCCCCAACTCTTAAGTGAAGATATCTTCCCAAATTGAAATTTCTTATGTGACAAATTTCAAGTAAGTTGAAGTTGACACCGTGTAATGAATGCATTTAAGTTAAATTACTCAAAAATTCTGGGCTCTGAAAAATACATGAATATTTTCCACTGATGTAATGTTTTCTCCCTTGGGAACTCAAAGCACTTTGAAATACATCATATTGCAATTTTTCTAAATTTTCTCTAGAATAAGTAGAGCATATTCTTAATTTAAGTATTTGTCTTGTCACTGTGGAAATATAGAACTTATGCAAGAATTATATCATCAGTATAGGTTCATAATATCATATCCACCTTTTCTTCTATTTGCATGTGTTATTAACATTTTTAGGTCATGACCAGTCTTCAAGAATAGGTTAGCTTTTTTGATAAATGTATCATATCTCATTTGCAACAGGATTCTGAATTGCATATAGCAAACTCATGTGTCAGTATTAAAGGGACATTTGTGTTTTTAATAAACCTCTGATTTTATCTTAGTTCGATTAATAACTTGAATTTAGATATTGCATAAATGTGTGCATCTATTGTAATAGATGGAATGTCAAGGTCAATTTGATCTAATAATCCTAGCAACATGAAAGTAACATCATGAAAAATGAGGCCCCGCTTGGAAACAAAAGCTAATTAAGATTTTTTTTAATGCCCCAGAGACAGAGAAGTGTACAGAGAGTAGTCACAGTTGGTTTAAGATTGGCAACTCTGTCGGATGTGACAGCACATTCAGCTCGTCCCACGCAGACACAACCCGGCATCTGGGATGATAATTATTAGACTTCAGAACACTTCCTGGAAACGTTCCATGTATTAGAGTGCTTATAAAAGCAGGCCTTCTGGAATTACCATAATTTCATATATTACTAAGTGCTTTATCAATATTTATTTATCGCTTTATTTCTGAGTTATAGCTATTTTGACATGCAAAAAAGAGAAATACCGTAGATTTAATGAAGTGATATTTTTGAAAAACATAAATTTTTTTTT
>NW_012153141.1:138057-140184 GCF_000956105.1 Propithecus coquereli | reverse complement strand
ATTTCCTTAAGTACAGTTGGTATCTCTGACACTTCGCTTTGCCACTTCTTGTTTTATGTTTATCGTGAAGGTACATCCTCAGTCTTTCAAATGCACATTTTGGCTTGTGGATTGTCCTTCACATTTTTTTAGAGCAATTTTTGTGAAACCATGGATAAGTCAAAAGAATTCATGTTATTTTTGAATATGAGTTCTGTCATGGAACCAATGCAGCCCAGACAGGTTGCAATAACAATCAAGTGTTTGGGAAGGATGTTGGTTAGTGAACACACAGTACATTGATGGTTTGGGAAGTTCCCTTCTGGTGATTTTAATCTTGAAAATGAGCCAAGTGGGTGACCTGAGACCAAGGTGGATAATAATGAGCTGAAAACTATGGAGGAAGTGAATCCAGCCCCACCTATGCGTGAATTAGCAGCAAGGTTTGACATTACTATTCCAACAATATTGGACCATTTGAAACAAATGGGCAAGGTAAAGAAGCTGGATAGATGGGGACCGCATGAATTAAATGAGCATCATAAAAGTTTGCCTTTCTTTGCTGTCACAACATAAAGCTGAACCATTTCTACACTGTATTGTTACATGTGATGAAAAATGGGTTATTTTTGACAATTGCAAGTGTTTGGCACAATGGTTGGATAAAGATGAAGTGCTGAAACACAGTCCAAAACCAAATATTCATCAAAAGAAGCTGATGGTGTCTGTTTGGTGCTCCAGTGCTGGTATTATCCACTACAGCTTCATGAAACCCAGTCAATCCATTACAGTAGATGTCTACTACAATTGGATGAAATGATGAGGATGCTTGTGATTAAGCAGCCGAGATTGGTCAATATAGACAGGCCAATCTTCTTGCAAGACAACGCTGGACCACATGTTGTACAAACAGCACTGCTCAAATGACAGAGGCTGGACTTGGAAACTCTTTGTCCTCCACCGTATTCACCAGACCTTGCACCAACTGCCTACCCCTTCTTCCAGGCTTTGCAACAGTTCTTGCGAGGAAAAATATTCAATTCTCAACAAGCTGTGGAAAATGCCTTTGGCTATTTCATCACCACTTGCTCTCCAGTTTTCTCCACTGCTTGCATAAGTCAGCTACCATTAAGATGACAAAACTGTGTTGATAGTTTAGGCACAAACTTTGATTAGTTGAACTGTTTCTTGTTTGAAATATAATAAACTACACTTTTGATTCAAAACCAGACATTTCATATTTAATGCCTTAATAACTCACAAAGAATAAGATTGACTAGTTGATACTCTACCATTTTTAAATTTGTAAGATTTAACTGTTGATTCAGTAAACACTGTCATTTCTATTTTAAATGGGAATTGAAGTCAGAGTTCGAATTAACAATTTCTTGGTGTTACTGAAAGATCCGTTTTAGGTTGTAAGGACTATTGCATATGATCATAACAGGAACGTCTACTCCTAACCTACCTGTGTAATTTCAATGGACTCAGCCTGAGAATGTGTGTGCATGAATCACCTTGTGTGCTTCCACCTGTCTAGTTTCTTCAATTACTTAACTAAAGTGAAAGGAATGCCCAGAAGAGGTACATTATAATAAGCTTGCTTCATTAACCTTTCTGGCATAATTATTTTAGGAAAGAAGATAGAAAGAAGCATATCAGTCTAACTTCGTATGACTTGCAATCAATACTAGAGATTCCTGTGTAGCATAAATATGAAGAAGCCAAGGCAAAACAGGATTGATATTAATGTATACACTTGAGTCATCTGCTTGGAGAAAAATCTAAAGACACAGGTATCCATTAGCTTGCTGTGACTTGAAATCACTCCAGAATCTATCATTTACAATAGCCAGCAATTTTGTATTCTGGTATTTGACACCGATAACATATTTAAATAGCATAGGCAAAAGACTTACTCTAATAATTTGAGAAGTTGAGCAAAGAAAAATACCATGCTTGTGGCTGAAAAGAGAACTAAAACTCTTAGTTATTGAGAAAAAAATAATGACATGGGGTTAGGTTTTCATTAAAAGAACAACTCTCCATGAAGCAAAATAATACCTCCAAATAAATATATATGCATTTGAAACCAAATATCTGGATTATTTTAAAAGTAGGTTCATGCCTCTTCCTTAGAATATGTAG
>NW_012153141.1:125465-134507 GCF_000956105.1 Propithecus coquereli | reverse complement strand
AGGTCCTGCCACTGTATGGGTAAGTTCCTTTAGTGTGTTCATCTGCTAAGTGACAAGAAGTAGTTCTGCACTCCTCATAGGAGTGCTATGAAAAATAAATGACACAATGTATATGAAGCATTTTGGACATTGCCTGGTACTACTTTTTGTTGGTACTATTGCTACCATCATCATTAATATTAAGATTGCTATTATTACTACCAAGAAAATATGAAATAATGAAAACCTGTAAGACTCTGAAAACAAACATATCTAGAATACATCATATCACAATTGGTTCTGAATATTGAGTCATGCACCTAGAACACATGCGATCTTGGAGAAGTATATTAGCCTTTGAGATCCCCAGTTCCTCACTCTGTATAAGAAAAAGACTCTCACCAAACAGTTAAGATTGCCATTAAGATCATGTATTTAAAATCCTGACCCCATACTAAGTACTTAATAGATGATGTCTTTTAGTAAGAAGGAAATGGCTGGGGGAATCCTATTTTGAAGCTACTTTATTGGTTCTTTCATGTAGAATAATATTATACACAAATCTTTCCAGACCTTGTACCTGTATCTTTTGTCATTTGTAGTGAAAGGAATCATGTAGTGTATTTTTATTGTTTTTATATATTTTTACAAAATAGATTTACTTTTATTGTTCGATGAATTATTTCCTTCAGTGAAACAGTGATCGCCAAGAGGCAATGGTGGCTTTTGCATGGAGGATTTCTCCAAACATGTACATGTTATTTCAGAGTTAAAAAACAAGCTTTGGACAATCATTTGAACATTTAGAAATTTCTAACCTGAAAGATCTAATCCAAATATTCAAGTCATATAAAAGGAGATTAAATGCCAGAGAAACTATAGCTTGCTTAGAAGTAATAAATACTTTCAAAGCCATTACCAGCATTCTAATCATTGTAAAAATATGTAAATACACATATAAATATATATGTGAGATGTGTGTATATATCCTAGTAATTATGAGTTTATATTTGTTTTACACATTAACTTTAGTATAGTTACTATGTAAATGAAAGTATAGACTCATTTAACATATAAATAAAATTTTAAACTATTTTAAGATACAAATTTAAAGATTCTCAATTCCTTATCACTAATGACTTTCTGCTGATTGACCCATAATCATCCTTGTACTGTTAGTTGAGTTCTTACTTTCTTCCCGGACACTGTACTAAAATCTTTTCATAAATAAACACATTAAACTTCCTCCTCAGCATGACCTCTACTTTTCTTTTATTTAAGCTTTTTTCCTAGGCCCAGATTCTACATTTCCAACTGCCAGTAAGATGTTTCCATCTAGATCTTCAAGCACATCAGAATCAGACTATGGCTAGAACCTTCTAGAGTCACAGAGTGATGGAGAGAATACAAAGCTTAATTCAACGTGTAGAATTAAGAATTTGAAGACATTTTATTGGCTGTAAACATCTTAGTAGACAAAAGTCTGACAAAATAGAACACATTTTTACAAACACATTTATATGCACCAATATGAAGATATCTTCTCAAATCTTCTTCCAATTCTATTCTCTCATGTCACAGAAAATCTAAACCCTATATTCTTCAGCAAGGATGAAGTCTTATGATATCTATAGTCTCCATGTTGTTTTATGTTCTTAAAATCTCCATGTAGTCCCAATGTATTACTAAATAATTTTTTAGAGTCAGTTAATGAAAGTCAAACTTAAGCATAACGGAAAATTTGCTGGTTTGTGGGAAGTCTATAGTCCGTGGCTTTAGGCACTGCTGGATTCATGAAATTAATAAAGTCAAGGCTAGGTTTCAGGGGCTTTCATATCCATGGAATTTCTGGATGGAAATTTTCATATCCATGGAATTTCCATCCCACTGGAATGGGATCCAGTGGAGTACAGCATGTCAAGATATCTTTTGTGAGCTGGATAGTCTAGCCTTGGCCAGAAAGAAAGGAATCTACTTCCATAACTTCCTTGTAGCACATTTATTTGTTCATCCCCAAGTCAGCAGGAGCACTGTTTTAGTCAGGGTTCTCCAGAGAGACAGAATCAATCATATATACATGTATACATGAGAGTGGATTTATTAGGAGGATTGGCTCATGTCAGTATGAAAGCTGAGAGGTCTTGCAACAGGCTCTCTGCAAGCTGGAGACCCTGGATGATCGTAGTATGGCTCAGTCCAAGTCTGTCCAGAGGCCTCAGAACCAGGGAAGCTGATGGTGTTCAAGGCCAACAGCTCGAGAACCCGGGGAGCTGCTAGTGTGAGTTCTGAAGCACAAAGATTCTGGAGTTGTTGCACAGGGACAGAAGAGAAAACACATTCTCCTTTTCTGTTTTTGTTCTCTCTGGATGCCCAGCAGATAGGATGGTGCCCACTCACACTGAGGGATCTTCCCCACCTACTTCTCTCTGACTCACATGCTCATCTCCTCAGGAAACACCCTCAGAGACACATCCAAAAATAATGCTTTAGCAGGTTTCTGGGCATTCCTTAACCCAGTCAAGTTGACATCTATAATTAAGCATCGCAGTCACTAATCTAATTAGGCTGTGCTTGACATTCATTAGGCTGCATTTTACATGTTAATAGGGTTATTCCGTTTCAAACGTCTTTCTTTTTTATTACTGAAGTCAAAGATATGTAAAAAGCATCCTGGAGTTCTTGCTTCCTTATCGCAAGTAAACCTGGGTAGGGTCCAGTGTGCACTTCAGACAGACTTGTAATTCTCTTCTTTGTGGCTACTGGGTCCCCTTCAGACCCAGCTGTCCCTGCAGCACACCTCAGTAGAGAAGATTCAATATTGAGGGTCTGCTTGTGATGGAGGACGCTGCTTTGGACGCTGATCTAAGCCCTTGGTCTTGTTCTTCACTCCAGTATGTAAAAGATTGTCTGCATTTGGCATTTTAAGTTGCTCGCACAAATTAGTAAAATTGCTACTTAATTCCCATTTGGCTAGAGATCCTCGTGTGTATATTTTGTCAGCCAGAACCCTGGTGTGGAAGAAAAAAGAATGATTGGCCTTGAACCCCTAATAGTAAGCACTCAATAAATGGTGGCTGTTTTTGTTGGTGTTGAAACTGCACGCTATAACCGGTTTTGAACAGGGAGAGTAAAATGAAGATTATACATATAATTCTTACCTTTCTCCAAATTTCTATGTAACAGATTAAAATAAATATTTAAAAGGAATATCTCCAACACTATCATTAAACAAAATAACTGAGAGGAATGGTGACACCTGTTCATTTTTTAAGACGAAAGTCTTCTCATGTTGGCTTGGATTAGAAATGTTTATTCATTCTGTGATGCTTCTTCTCAAAGGGAAAGTGTGGAGGTTATTTTGAGAAACAAAATTAATGGCAAAAAATACCATAGAAACCGCACATAGCAACAAGAAAAAATGGTGCCTGAACAATGCTGAGAAAATGCAGAGAGATAAAAGCAGAGATCATGCACAAAACACACTTGGCACAATGCTATTATCAAAGTGAGATTATAGATATGAGAAGCTAAAACGAAGTGTTTAAAAAAGTAAAATTTAATTTAGAGTAAAATAGACATAAGTACAGGAAAAACTGCTATTCTCTATTCACAATATTGGTATGCTTTCCAGTTCCTCACAAGGAAAGAGGGATTTTTGATAAAATTGTTCAAAGATCTAAGTAATCCACAGTCAACCGAAGAATGTCGAGGTTCATAAATTTGGAAAGGAGAGCTTTATTTTTCATAAAGGGTTGCAGCCTCCAGGGTGGCCATTCTGACAAGCTGGGAACCATAGCCTCCAGCCAAAAGCCAGAAACGTGTACTTTGAGGGAATGGTAAAGGGATCAGGAATTTATGCTGAGCAGGGTGGCCAAATATACATATTTAACAAGCTACAGGAGAGGATATGAATATTTATGAAAGGAGAAACATGCACGTGCACAGTTGAGTTTCATGCTGCTTCATGGGATCCATGTTCCAAAAATGGTGGCCTTAGCATGATCTGAAGATGGAATCTTTGGCCTTCTGATGTCAAAAGGTGAAGCAGAGGACACAAAAGCCCCCTCGGAGCATCCTCCTCATACTCTGGCCAGAACCATTTTGTGGTTTGGTTGGTGGCCTCTTATCAGGAAGGAATGCTGGTCAGTTGTTGTGCCAAAACCGCAAAAAGGGGGGACCATTAGTGGCTGGTTGAAATCAGCGGTGGAGCAAGTCTTTCCAAAAGGCTGATTCTGTTTAACCCTTACAGAAGAAAGCGGAATGGCAGTTAGCGAGGGAGGGGGTATAATGAGGCTTGTCCAACCTCCCATCTCATCATGTCTGGGAATTCAGTTTTAAAGTTTCCCTGTGGTCCCCTAGGCCAAGAAGGGGATCTGTTCGACCAGTTGGGAGGTTTAGGATTCCATTTTTATTTCTCACTACTAAGTTACATTTACTAGTAAGAAGCCCTCTTTATTTCTCTCTGTGTGGCCAGGGCTTCCAGAATTTAACCTTACCAAGTATTATTTTACTTTTTCAATCCTTCTCTGCATGCAGCATGGGTAAATAAGTAGAGTCAGGGACCATTATAACCAAACCAGCTCTCTTACTTTTTTTCTGAATATAACAAAAAAAATTGAAGCAGACCCCTGCTCCTTGAAATTATTTTAATTGCTTTGGTTCAAGCCTTTCAATACCCCAATTTTTCCATTTCTGCTGCTTTATGGCAGTGCATTCATAAACATTCATTTGAGTTGGATTTAAATCATTCTTTGGAATCCTCTAAATCTCTATCTGACAGGAAGGATTAACCAATAATGTATTTGTGTCACGTCAAAATTACATTGAAATAGCAGAAAAGTAATTTAGAATTAATTCTATACCATAGTAGATCTACTTAAAGCACAGGGTAAAACTCAAAATGAAATTCAACGTATATTTTAGATATTATTTTTCTAGAGATGAGTTTTTAAAAGCCTAAACATAGGGCTCATTTATGTAAGTTGAATGTGTACGAGACTGTCAAACTAACTACTAAAACCAGTTTCTTTTCTTAAACACAGAACTAGACTACATTTCCCAGCTTTCCTTGTAGTCAGATGTAACCATGTGACCACAAGGTAGATAATAGATTGTGTATAAAGTGATGTATGCCACTTTCAGGTCTGTCCATTGTAGAGGACCAGAATATGCTGTCCCAAAATATGCCTTTTGGCATAAGGATTATTTTGAGCTGATTATTTTGAGAAACTGAAGACATGGGAGAAGCTCTGAAATTACCCTTTTATAGGGGTAATTACCCTTTTATAAGGGTAATTTACATCTATAATGCAAATCTCCATTTGTAAAAGGGCCCTCCTCTTTGTACTAGGAAGAGAAGGATGACTCTAAATCATTAGAAAAGCTAATCAATAGAGAAGGCATAGACTTAAATCTGTATAACAAATCCTACCCTTGTTTACTGTGCTTTTCCTGGTCACCTTCCCACCATTCCCACCCTCTCCCAACATCCTTCTTTCTTTATTTCAGTTGAAGATCATATTTAAGCCCGAACTCTAAGATATCTCTTTGAAATTTACTCATATCTCTGTGTATCTCCCACGTATACATGAGATATACATGTTAACAAACTTCTGTTTATTTATTTTTATTGTTAGTCTATCTTTTTTGCCAGGAGATCCCAGCTGAACTCAAAAATATGGAGATAAAATTATTTTTTCTCCCCTGTACCGTAAACCTCTCTCAAAAATGATCCACTGAGATCTTTTCCCTTTTCAGCTGGTTGGAATGGAGACCACCCATATAGCAAACTTGGAAGACATTCTATGAGGATGTTAGAGCCACAATATGGATAATCTAGACTTACTGTACCATGACTTGAAAAAGAATTACCCATTAATTGGAACCATCATTTTGGACTTCATGTGTCATATCAATAGATATAATTTTTGTAACTACCATCTTAGGCTACTGAGTTTTGGAAATTTGTCATCACAACATTCTCTAATAAAGGTAATAATAATAGAAATGAAATACATAAAAATATGTTATAATAAATTCCCTGCCATGTTAAAGTCATCATGTACCTTAAGGGAAAGAGATCAACTGTTATAGATGCCACTTCAGTTGATGTCCTTTTCGGGAGACAATTTTTAATGGCATTTGTGCAGATCTTGTATCAGATTTGGTCCTGGAATTCCAAGAATACTTCCATAGTACACTGCCTTAGAAGATAGAGATGGTGTCTCATTCAGGGGCAGAGGGAAGATCGGTTTGCTGTCCAGGATAATAAAAATAATGTCTCTATCTGGGCAAAGCTTGTGTAGTACATTTATATGATTGAGGATATTCTAAGACTGGGTTTCTTCAACTGTGACACAATCCATTGTGTGTGCAGCATCCACAAAGCCCTACCCCCTGTATCGCCCTGTGGGACCTGGAGAGCAAGGGGAACCTATGAGAATGTGAAGCTCACGGTGCTGCTATACCAAGCATATACAGTCCTGTAACTCCAGTGTCTTTGTTGGCATGTACGAAACTGACCTACAAGCAGGATAAATTCTCAGATCTTTCACAGTTCTTGACAGTCCTCTCTAGATATTTAAAAAATCGATTTATGTGCTACGTTTTTGTGTCTAAATAAACTGAATTATGCTTTTTGTTTTCTTGCCCCTTTTCATCTACTGCACCCATTCCTCTCCCCACAAACAAGAACAGATACACTGGGGTTTCTTCAGAGAGGGATTGTAGCAATAAAAATTTTATGAACAGAAATCACATGTTCTTAATGCGAGTAAAAATAAAAATAATAATGACAATGATTCTGATGATGATTGGAACTCAGAAGACTTTTGTACATGGTGGTCATTATGTTAACAACTTTTCATATAGTAACTCTTTTAGTACTCAAACCACCACTACAAGTAGGTACTACTGTTATCTCCATGAGCATTATTAACTTCTGATTTTTGAGGACATCTGAAGAATGTTGGTGCTGGAGATTAGACTAGATGCATCAAACAGCACCAAATGCCAGCCACTGACCAGAAGCTCAACCACAGCTGCCAAACAACCTAAGAAAAAAATGTCACCCCAGATGAGGAAGAGGATAAGAGAAGACTATATTGATTATGCTTTTAAACTTTATGGTCACCTGAAGTAACTGAGAAATCACAGAATCATAAGGAAAATAGGAATTTATAAAACTGAGAGTCTGTTTTGTTTTGGTTTTTTGTTTTTGAAATGAGGGCTAATGATAGACATTAAATGTTTTTATCATGGCTGGTAATGGTTATGAGTAGAATTAGAATGAGGATAGCAACTAGTGTTAGCTTCTTAAATACCAGGTCTACAAGGGACAGAATGATAAGGCTACAGATTAAACAGTAAAGGAGAAAGTCTACTTTTAAGTAGCTTCATTAAGGTAAGACTAGGAAGACAATTGTTTTAATCAATTTGTTAAGTCTTCTCCATATTTTATTTGAAGAGATATAGATACAGGGTACCATGGGATTCTGTTTTACCAAAATTTTTCCTTCCATAGCTTAGCAAATTACATTAGACATGGATTTTTTTCCTCCCCCTTTACCCAATCACTTTCTGACTCATGTTCTAGGATCTCCACACCAGGAGGCTCACAAAGGAGGCTCAACCTCCTTTGAGGTTGTTTTTCCTCTGTGAACCACCCATAGTAGGATGGAGCATGCAATGATGGCTTAGATCAGAAGGTCTCTGGGACTCTCCCTTAAACACTAGACCCTATGTCTGTGTCTTTCGAAACAAGATATGGAGAGAATCTAGCAAATTGATTAAAACAGTTGCCTCCCTAGTCTCATCTATATTGAGCCAGTTAAAAAGTAGACTTTCTTCTTTGCCAATTCATCTGTACTGCTGGTCTCCCTGTCTCTTGTAGACTTGGTATTCAAGAGACCTATAGCAGTCTCTATTTTTATTCTAATTCTAGTCATAATCATTATAAGCCAAATTGTTCAGGATACAATTTATTATTGATTTTCAGCCAAATGATTTCAAATGGACTAAATTCCTCACTGATTAGAATTCAAATTACTGAGCCTACAAGATTCAGATCCCACAAATGCAGTTCAAGCCACCAGTTTACATAGGTTGCAAATTTCTGATTTCCGTTTAATCCAATTAATCATAATATACAAAGATCCGCCAATACTGTTACAGTGAAGATAATGGCACATTGAAAAATGTGTTTATACTTCCTAATGGATGACGGAGAGCATACTAAATTGTTATATTTAAAACTGAACAACACTGTAAGAATAAAGTGCTCGAGCTTTGGGAACAGAATCTATTCAAAGATAATCACATCACTACTCAGATCACTACCTTTTGAGGGTAAATAAGACCCATCATGCACATTACATTCTGAGCACTTGAGAATTTTACAGAGTTGATTAAATTCTCTCATTTTGCTATCGAGAAAGAATGGGAATCCACAAGGCATACAACTTCTGTGACTCTGTGTGTGTGTGGTGTGTGTGTGTGTGTGTGTTTGATATATATCTATATTTCAACTTAAAATAAAATAGTGTCTCAGTGATTTTCTTGGAATTCTAACTGTTGTATTTGAGCAGCCACTGGGGGGGAGAAATTCAATAGGTAGAGAAAAGGAGAATTCAATAGGTAGGACTTCATTTATCCCTTTGAACTAGAGCAAATGTAGGTTTTTCTAGATTATTAAAAACACCTAAAATTTGCCTTTTAAATGATATTCCTGAGACCCCCAGAGAGACCAACAAAATCATAGTCAACTGATCTTTGAAAAAGAAGCAAAGACACTGAAGGAAAGGATATTCTTGTCAACAAATGGTGCTGGAACAACTTGACATCCACATGCAAAAAAAATGAATCTTCTAGATACACATATTCTACCTGTTGCAAAAATAAACTCAAAGTAGATCACACACCTAAACGTAAAATACAAAATTACAAAACTCCTGGAAGAGAACATAGGAGGAAATCTAGCCTTGAATATGGCAATGACTTTTTAGTCATTTACAATACCAAAGGCACAATCCATAAATGAAGTAATTAATTAAATTAAAAACTTCA
>NW_012153141.1:124573-124966 GCF_000956105.1 Propithecus coquereli | reverse complement strand
GGGGGAGTTTAGAACATTTTAGGGTCATTGGTATGGCAGCCTAATTAACCTTGGAGACTATTTTCTTGTATTTTCCCAAAGTTGTCTTTTCAAGTATTACTGGTCACATATTTGATAGTTGCTTATAAAACTGACATGTGTAATTTTTCAATGGCCTTAATGTATAGAAATATGCAAATCCACTGGAACAAAAGCCTCACTAAATAATGGTGATGATTACATTGCAAAATGAAAGATACAGGTTTTTTTTTTGCTGAAAGAATGTTATATAATTTAAACACAGATATATGTACACATACACATTTAAAGTTTCTAACTATAAATAACCCCCATGTGTGATTCCAAACATATATATGTTAATTTCAAAGCAAACACTTTGAACATATAAGAACA
>NW_012153141.1:117933-119838 GCF_000956105.1 Propithecus coquereli | reverse complement strand
TTTTTTATAGGCTCACCTAAGTCCTTTCTTAATATTTTTTTTCTGGATAAAAATGCTTCTCCTGTCTCTAAAATGAGGTAAACATTTTACTCTTATAGGATAGACTGAGCCCTTTCACTACTAGATGTATTAGTTTCTATGCTGCATAACACACTACCAACAATTTGGTAACTTAATGAAAACAACATGTATCCATTATCTCTTATCTTTGGGATCAGGAGTTAGGTCCTTTATTCAGGGTCTTACAAGGTGGCAGACTAGGTGTAGGCCAGGTTGCTTTCCTTTCTGGAACTCAGGGTCCTTTTCCAAACTTACGTGGGTGTTGGCCAAATTCAGTTCCTTATTGTTATGTTGACTGAAGTTGTCCCTTGCTTGCTGGCTGCCAGCTATGGAACTCTCAGCTGGAAGAGACCCCCTTACATTTTCTTCCCTGTGTTGCGGTCTGCTTACAGGCCACTAGCAACATAGCTACTTCCAAGCCAGTGGGAGAAACTCTTACTCGAGTCGGCTAGGATGGAGTCTCCTATAATCTAATCACAGGGGTGACTATGTCACTACCTGCTATATTTTATTGGCTGGAAGCAAGTCTCAGGGAGCAAGTCACAGGAAGCAGGTAACCATACTTGAAGACAACCATCTTAGTATTCTGCCTACCACAATAGACAATAATATGACTGCATTTTACTGCCCTGAGATCTGTCAGGTGATCTGTTTCATACATCCCCATTCTAGAGTCTTGAGCTGAATTGACCATCATTAATTATACTACACTATCTTACCAGAACAAGAAATCTGGTCAGTCTACGTACACTGGTTTTCTAATATTTATCATTAATTGTTTTTCCCCCCCATAATCCTGTCTCCTTAATAATAATAATGCCTATGCTATATGAAGACTCTTTTAATTTATGAAGTTCTTTTATGTAATTCTTTGACTTCTTAAATTCTACTTTCCAAGAATTTAGTAAAGTTTTAGTAGTATTTGTTTGTAAATGTAGATAGTTTTGCTCAACGGCTAAATAGTAACTTGCCCAAATTAGCACAGGGTTAACTGAACCCTAGTGATTTTTTGAGTTTCCCCGTTTGGAATGACGGATCATGGCCTCCATATGTTCTTCTGTTGGCTAAGGTCAGCAGGTCAGACATCTCTCATTCTAGTTCAATTTGTCAAGCACGAAAGCAAAATAAAAGTTATTCTTTGACTTGCTAAAACTCTGAAAGTTTACACCCATGTATCTGAATTTTTTAAAAGGAGATTTGATAAAGGCATGAAGTCAAGAAAACGTAGCTGCTGAGTAGAAGCCAAAAGTCAAGAAGGGAGAGTTAAAGAAGAAAAAACTATGCAGACCACGCCAGATACAAATGTCACCAAGACCACGATGAAGAAGAAAACAAGTATTACTTAAATTTAGAATAAAAATTGCTCCCTTAATTTATAATTTTATCAATTGAAATTTGATGGCTGTGAATTATAAAGACTGGCAAGCCACATTTTTAAAGTTTGAGTGACACTCCCTTCCTGAGGAACGAGGTCTCATTCCGAGGTCTGATGCTATTGTTCATTTACATTTACCTTTCACTACTACATTAAAAACACTTTAAAAACTAAAAAAAAGAACTATTTAATTACAAAGACTTAATTATACTGTCATAGGCTTTAGTTCAAGGAAAACGTCTTATGTTAAATTCACACAGAATGGTAAATGTTCATGCTAACATAAATGTAATAATTATTGTGATGAAAAATGTACAATTTACATTATTCTTTACACGGAAAACATAAGTCCATTCATAAGGAAAAGGGATGGGAAATCAGAGGCAAGTGGAAATGAATAGAGCTAGTTCAAGAAATTATAATTATTAAACACAACTGAGTATTCATTTATGTACTTATTTATTAAAGTC
>NW_012153141.1:115512-116203 GCF_000956105.1 Propithecus coquereli | reverse complement strand
TTTTACAGAATGAGAGTCTGCAGATTAAGCAGGGCAGGACTGGCACAGTGGCTTCTTGAGGCCATCAGTGACCAAACCTTGTTCTATTTCTTGCCCCACTAGCCCTAGATGCATAGGGCTCTTCCCATCCCATTTCTCAGAGATACATTTCAGACTGAAAGAAAGGAAAAGGTGTAACAAGCTTAAGAGGGGACAGCTGAGCCTGTCTCCCTTCAAAAACTTTCCCCAAAGCCCACTCAGTGACATCTCCATCCTTCTCACTGGCAAGAACTGTGTCTCATCGTGTCCCTATCTGAAAGGAAGACTATGATAGTAACTATTTTAACAGGGCGCATTGGCAAACCAGCCTGCTAAAAAAAAAAAAAAATGGGTTCTATTTGTAAAGTAGAAGAGAAAAATGAATATTGGATGAGCGACTAACCACGTCTGCCACTCCTATGGATGTGCACATACGTTTCCCAGGATTGCATGACTGGAGATAAATGGGCAAAGACATTCAGCGATCTGCTAAGATTGATTACACCACGGGGGTGGCAATAGCAGATAAAAGAGATTATTAACGTCTTACACCATTTTTGGACTGTGTCACTTATTCCAATGAAAACACATGCACCTTTTATTTCAAACAAAATAAACAGAAATAAACAAAAGAATATGAAGTTAGATGTAAACATGTCACAAAAGAAAAACT
>NW_012153141.1:113695-115462 GCF_000956105.1 Propithecus coquereli | reverse complement strand
TAATTCCCATCTTTGAAAGAATAAATCAACCAGTTCAAGTTAGACCTTGTGTCTAAATTTTAAATGGCAAAAGCGTTTTATCCCTGCAATGAATATTTAAATAAGCTCCATGTTTTCCTGAAACAGTCGGAAAATGTATGGTATTCACCAACTCAATGGCAAATTTAAAGGGAATATTATTTGAAAACTTTGAGTTAAAAGTGTTTGTGATCTGTGTTTACATTAAATAAAGCATGAGTTATTTTTACTTGAGAGATACACATATGTAGTTCAATAAGTCATTTCTATCCGGACAATTTTCATATGTATAAATGAATGAATGCACATACTTCCTTTTAACAATTTGAAAATTATCCCTATAACGGCATTGCCCAGCTTTGAATTTCCACACAAGTTGCATATATTTGACTCAAATCATACGAAAAATCTATATCTGATATATAAATATTATATTTAACCATGAATGATATTTTCCAATATTTCATATAAACTTAAATTCCTAATAAATAATTTATAATGCTTACATTTTAATTTAAAAAATCATTAAATCTTGATTAAATCTTCAATCTTGATTTAAAATATCAAAAATGTTAGAATGCATGAAATATTATGAAATAAATTTGAGATTCACAATGATGGAAAAATTTAAAGAGCTATTCTGCTATTCCATTCACAAGAAAATGTGATTGATTTTGCTTTCAAGGAAAACAGTAAGTTTCACAGTTTTTGTTTTCTTTATATTGTGCTTCAGATGCATTTTTAACAGTGGGAGTCTATATTCATGATTTGGAGAGAGATGCCGTATTATTTGATCAACAAGCAGTAGGTGGAAGTCTGCTAGATCTAATTATTCAGCTATTTCTTTCTTTCTAGATGCTCAACTGCTTAAACAAGCTAGTAGTAGAAATGGATGTGAAATAGTAGAAGAGCAATTCTCATTCTTTTTTCCTCATCCAGGAAGCATGAATTCCCTCAGTTTTGATCCACTGCTTATGAATTTCACGTCTTAGAGCCAGGGAAGTGCTGAGGAAGAGACAGCCCTACAGGGAAGGACAAAATAGGCTTAGATTGATTGAAATATTTTCGCTATGATAGAAAATAAACAGCACTTCAAATGAAATTCTACACATTTGAGATTTTTCCTTAGGGTAGATTCCTAGTTGTGAAATAACTGGTAAAAGGGCTTGATTTGTTTATGTCACTTGATGTATGTGTGTTACAAAAATCTTTTTGAAAAATTTTATCTTACGATGTTATAAGCAAGGTGTGAACATATTCAATGTACAGTATTCCCATCAGAGTATTTTGATATAAAAACATGTCCATTAACTTGGGAAAGAAAATTAGCAAACACTTCTCCACCCCTCGCCCACACGAAAATACTCTACAATGATTCTAAAAAAATGTGTAGAGTTTTACTCAATAGTTTTAAAGCAAAATTAAAATAATAATAATGTTTGCCTTCCTAAATACAGAGGGGGTCTAAGTTTAAAAAAATAATTCCTTAGTGTAGCTATTCATGCTTGGTTTCCATAACTTTCTATTTCCAGTGTTTTTTTAATGTTAAATAGTTAAATAGCCCTTTAACAGAAAAGCTTGCTGTCTATGTTGGTGTAGCAACTAAATAACTCTTTAATGGATTCCTTAACCCTCAAATATAAAATCTACATAACACTATAATTCTTTTCTAATTTCTCTTGATATTTCTCTTAGTGTATGTGTATGTGTGTGTGTGTGTGTCTGTTGTGTGTTTTTGTTTTCTTTTTT
>NW_012153141.1:101236-101985 GCF_000956105.1 Propithecus coquereli | reverse complement strand
AGGCTGCTGATAATTACCTTTTTAATACTATTGCATACCTTGATTTTTTGAAAAGAAGAAAAATGCCATTAAGTGAAGTTTTGTTTCTCTACTCACGGCTTTTGTTTGCTTGCAACAGTAATCCATTCAAACTATCTCATGCAAAAATGGATAGGGTGAAAAAATACAGAGATCTCAACACAGATGTTGAAATAGTGAACAGACAATCTTCAAGTCAATTGGGAATGAGTTCTAGCAGATCAGGGACCAAAGTGATCCTTTCCACATCATCTCTTCTGCTACCACTTCTGTCTATATGCTTTTTGTCCTGACGTTCTCTTATACTTTACTGTGTCCCTGTAGAGCATGTCCTATATCTACCCTTTATAATATGATTTTTGTGGGCTGGTATCCATCGTCAAAGAGCATACTTCCTTAGTTTTTCAAACTCCACCTTCCTGAAAGAGAATCAATTGATCCTTGTCATCCTTATGAGCAAGCCTATATGTCATAAATCACATATCAGCTTATGAACTGTTCTTCTTCAGTCCAGAGTCAACCCCTGGTGTGGTCAGCTATAGACAAGGGTGTGAATTTCTTGTCCATTTCAAAGGAGCAGTGTGCAAAAATTTTCCCAGAAAGAGCTTCCCCAGATAGCTGGGGTGGATTTGATATTCCAATAAATGGATTATTATAAATACTTTGAACATAACTGAGCAGTAAAATAAAATTAAAGCAATTTTTAAGGGTATAAATCTAATAGTGATGAT
>NW_012153141.1:99946-101186 GCF_000956105.1 Propithecus coquereli | reverse complement strand
ATACATAATAAAGACCAGCATGGATAACATTCAGAAAAATGGATTTGAAGGAGGAAATAGCGTGAATTGGGAGTGCAAATGAGTCAGCCATATTTGGAGGCCATGAGTACCTCAGGCCGACAGGCTCGGAGGGAGCATTTAATAGAAAAATCTGGAAATGAAGTTGAAGATGCATTATGGAGTCATGTGGAGTGACACCAGGGTAAAGAGTTTAAATTGATCTTGTAGTCAACAGAGATTTATGTTTAAATTAAGCTAGAACTGGCATAATGGATGTCCAATTTAGGGGGAAAATTGGAAGCCATATTCAAGAAGACGAGGGAGAGAGTGAGACGTTAATTTAGTTAAATCGTGGTAGAGATGATGTCTGACTGTTTAGGGGTATGGGTATAGCATGTGTAAGGGAAATAAAATCAGTAGACTCTGGTTGTTACCTAGATTGAAAAATCCCTGGTGTCATGATATCTTGTAGAGAAAGTAACATTTCTTAACAGTAAGTTTTATTTAATTTAAAATAACCACCTTTTTTTTTTTCCAGTTTTGTAAACTATGCTTAGGTGTGATGAAACAAATGTGTGAAGAAATTTGTATTCCGAGTAAAAATGAGCATATGTTTGCATACTGAATAACACATTTCACCGTAAACACATTGTATGAAGAACATCATTTCACGCCATGTAACTGATCAATATGCTTCTTCAAGTTAAGACTTTAACTTAATAGTAGCTCTAAACCTTCTGAATAATGCAAAATTTATGTGACTATATTGCAAGAATATGTATGGGAGTGCCTATGTTGGTGTTGAATGTTTTATTTAATCCAATGTTTAATTTTAATTAAAATACTAGTATCTTAGTCTTTTCAAAACAGAAGAAGTCATTGTATTAGCCAGGAAAGATTAGATTATCCTATGGTAGCAACCATGAATCTCGATGGATTCAAATAACCAAATAAAAAACAAAAACCAGGTGTATTTCTAATTCTGGCTGTAAGTTCATCTTGAGTTTTCTACACAATGGGACCCAGGCGGATGGAATTTCCTCTGTCTGCTCTATGCCTGGTCACCAGGCAGAGGGAAGGGAACATGCAGGGTCTCTTAATGGCTTCTGCCTGGAAGTCACACATGCTCTTTGTAGCCATATTTTATTTTCCAAAGCAAGTAGAGTGGGTACTCTTAATTTCCAGATAGGACTATACCATAAGCCCAGGAGAAAGCTGGAATTATAGGTTAACCATACTA
>NW_012153141.1:98330-99562 GCF_000956105.1 Propithecus coquereli | reverse complement strand
ATCATTATTTGGAATATTATGCTGATTTTAAAGATATTGAATCAAATGTGTAACTGGTGATTTAAAAAGATGTCTATAATGTATTACTGAATGATGAAAGAAAGTGTTTATTAGTTTGAGTATGAAGAATGTTGACCAAAAAAAGGCTGTTGATAATTACCTTTTTAATACTTTTGCATACCTTGATTTTTTGAAAAAAAGAAAAATGCCATTAAGTGAAGTTTTGTTTCTCTACTCAAGACTTTTGTTTGCTTGCAACAGTAATCCATTCAAACTATCTCATGCAAAAATGGATAGGGTGAAAAAATAGAGATCTCAACATAGATGTTGAAATAGTGAACAATCTTCAAGTGAATTGGGAATGAGTTCTAGCAGATCAGGGACAGAAATGATCCTTTCTACATCATCTCTTCTGCTACCACTTCTGTCTATATGCTTTTTGTCTTGAATTTCTCTTATACTTCATTGTGTCCCTGTAGAACATATGCTATATCTACCCTTCATAATGTGATTTTTGCGGGCTGGTATCCATCGTCAAAGAGCATACTTTCTTAGTTTTTCAAACTCCACCTTCCTGAGAATCAATTGATCCTTGTCATCCTTATGAGCAAGCCTATATTTCATAACTCACATATCAGCTTATGAATTGTTCTTCTTCAGTCCAGAGTCAACCCCTGGTGTGGTCAGCTATAGACAAGGGTGTGAATTTCTTGTCCATTTCAAAGGAGCAGTAGGCAAAAATTTGCCCAGAAAGGGCTTCCCCAGATAGCTGGGGTGGATTTGATATTCCAACGAATAGATTATTATAAACACTTTGCACATAACTGAGCAGTAAAATAAAATTAAAGCAATTTTTAAGGGTATAAATCTAATAGTGATGATGAGATTGACATGGGCGTGACTATAGAAAGAGAATTTTGTTAAGGATCATTGCCATAAATTAATGTTCAAATGACTCCAAATTTTCAAAAAGCATGAAAACATATAAATCCTTTTTGAGAAGATACAAGATTCAACAGAATTCCAGATGGTTTAGGTCTTCTCCCAAGAAAGAAAAGGTAAGCCAAAAGAGTTTGAATGCTGTCTTTTCCAAGATGTCAACCAGCCCTGGTACCAAAGCTTCTATATTTCAGCCGTGACATAACTTGGGCCACTGAGTATAAGTTTTGTGAATTGTTTTAGTTAGTCTTAAGACTTAAAGTCATTAATGACTTTGAGTAAAATTCTTAGCT
>NW_012153141.1:95191-96570 GCF_000956105.1 Propithecus coquereli | reverse complement strand
AAGAATTCAAACTTGGGCCTGTTATTTTCTGAAACTTCCTGCTCAGTTGAGTAGATTTAGTAGATAGATAAGTAAGTTTACTCAAAGAAGGCAGATTAATGGATGCATGTCAATTTAGATAGACTTCTCTAGCATAGTAATGCAGCCTCTGGACCCATCTTTTTGATGTTCCATTTCTTTTTTTTGAAGAGATGAATTACAACTGAGAAAGCATGCTCATAAAATTTTTACCGTGGCACAAAATTGCTGTTTCTAGCCTCTTTGCCTCTATGAGTGCTATTCATTCTGTCTAGAATGTCATTCTTTTCTTTGTGTGTTTGGTAAACACTTATTCATTATTCAACATCCAACTCCAAAGTTGATTCTTCTGAAAGAGCAATCCCCTTATGCTTTTCCTTTGCTAACATGAAAAACACTGTCACTTTCTCATTTGACTTACCACTACGTCTGTGAATAAACCTGTTGCTCAAGGATGCTGATCCCCTAATGATTTCTCAGGCTCATGCATTCCCAGTTGCCCTCTTCATTCACCAGCTGGTAGTTTGTAAGATCCACGCAGGGGCTAAACTCATTCTCACCTCGGTGCTCTATCTTAGCCTATTTGTTTTGTTTATTTATCTGGAAAACTCCTCAGCGCCCCAACTTCTCTTTCCAAACTAACTGTTCATATTTTCCTCTCGGTTTAAATGCTGCTTTCTTGGAGAACGTTTTCTACCCACCCAAATTTAGTCAGGTCCCATCCTGTTACTCACCGTCACAGCCCTCTGCGTTTTTCTTCTAGTACGTTTAAAGATTTGTCATTTTGTTATGTTTGTTTGTTTCATGTTTCTGTCCTCCATGAATGAGGAGAGAAACATTAAACTCCACGAAGGCAGCGACTACATCTATTTTGTTCACCAGTCTATGAGCAAGAAATATTTGTTGTATACTTTTCTTATGCCACAGTAACAGTTTATACACTGATGTCACTACATCCACTATAGGAGGGCACCTATCTAGTGCTTATATAGGCACATGATATCTTCTCAGAGATTGTTTACTATCTGGATCACATAATTATTTTAATTAATGAATACTTTTATTATCTACAAGGAATTGTATTACACAGAATAATGACTCATCTTAATTCCTGGAACCCGTTAATGTGTTGCTACATGAGAAAAAGGTTACATTTAAGGACCTTAGGTTTAGGGAGATTACATAAAATGAATTCTGGTGATTAACCTTAGTCACCTGAGTCCTTAACCACAGAGCCTTTCCCAGCTATGGCAGGAAGATGAGACAACAGAAAAATCAGAGAGATGCAATGTTGCTGGCTTTGAAGATGGAAGGGGGCCAGGAACAAGAACATGTGAGTGGCCCCAGAAAGCTCAAAAATA
>NW_012153141.1:91722-93611 GCF_000956105.1 Propithecus coquereli | reverse complement strand
TTCCACAGTGACAGTTTTAGTTGGTGGACATTCTGTCAGTCTGTGCCCAAGACAGGAAAGCATGTAACAGGATCCCACTTGACTTTGATAGGCATGGAACATGTAAAACAATTAAACCTTTGTTGAGACTTTTGGATTATTTGTTATCACACCATAGCCAAAATTGTCCTGACAGATACACACTCCCTTGCTAAAGCAGATACAGACATGATTCCCAAAAGAAAATATTTGCTTTTCCAATAATACTTTCTCAGTAACATTCTGCCTCTCAATGTATTATGTTGTTTTAATAACTTCCAGTATATTAAAAATTATTTGGGGATTTGTGGAATATGGTTTGTAATATAACAAAATCATACACATAAACTTAGTATTTGTCTATAAAACGGGGAGAAAATAGACCATATAAATTGTTAGAAATTATTTTATGATAATATGGAATCTCTATTCTCTAACATTTGTTTCAGGATTTTTATGTTGTAATGCAGTACTAATGTCATACCGACTTGTTATACAGAGAGATACAGTTTTGGACTTTCCATTATTTTTACCTCTCCACTTTTCCTTCCTTCCTTCCTTCCTTCCTTCCTTCCTTCCTTCCTTCCTTCCTTCCTTCCTTCCTTCTTTTTAATTAAGGTAGTTCTTCCTGAAATGGGTTTAATTTGTGGCATCCTCTGTCCCACTTAAAAGATGCATGATAAAAATTGATGTTTAAAAAACATTTTCACAGCTTTCCTAAATTCTGCATCAATGTTAATTGCTTTTATAACCATGCTGTACTGTTACTATTGCTGCCATTTGGTAGACAATAAAGTTCAGAAAAGCATTAACTCAGCAGATAATAGTCCATAGATGACAACTTTCAAAGTAGTTCAACTTATCCATGCCTGAGCAAGTTAGAAAACTGAGCTTTCATTTTGTAAAAAATGTATCAGATCATTTTTTAAAACATGGGATAACCATCGTATTACAAATGTTTTTGTAATACAAGGTAATGTATGTAATACAATGTAATGCCAAGTTTCTTGGCAGAAAACTTGACTGTAAGTGGAAGCTCACTCAAGTGGAATTCAAATGTGCATATTCCAATGCATCAAAGCAATTTCTGCTTCACTATATCTGAAAAATCACTGTATCTCTATTTGCTACAAGTGACCCTTATGGTATATGCATAATGTCACTGCTATAAAATTACACAATATGCAATATTATTTTATTCATACACAACATTAAGATCCTCTATGCTAATCACTTTTCATTACCCAATTTGAGTCACTATTGTGAAACCCATAATAGAAGATGATGTAGTTGTTTTAACATATAAGCAGAAAAAAAATAGAGCTATAGATCAGCATGGTGATTTTCATCTACAGTCTCTTAGTGTTTATGTGTAAACTATTACACAAAGAATGGATGGACATATATTTATATGCACCCTCAGCTTTCTGCTCATATTCTTTTCTAGCCATGCTTGTAATTGCCACTGTGACTTTGTCTGAATTTAATAATTTCTAATGACTGTAATGGCACCAAATCCATTCCTGCTTGAGCATTGGTTCTGTGTCAGTGCTGAAGCCACCACATATAAGAATAAAATCGGGAATGAAAAAGAGATCTATGATTTCCATAGAGGAAATTATTGAGTATCAGATAGTTTCAAAAGTTAGAGAAAATTCCTGGAAGCATCAAGATAGTCAGGGAAGAATGACGTGCTTTAGCATGAATTTATAGTATTGTTCTTGCTGTGGTTGAATATGAATCTGAAATATTTTTTTTCAGAATAGAGAAGTACAACAATTATGAAAACTGTATCTACCAAACATTTTGCATAGATGATTATTTCTCTTGGTCCCCAAGAGTAATTTAATCTAAATACAGTATTTATAGTA
>NW_012153141.1:87467-88866 GCF_000956105.1 Propithecus coquereli | reverse complement strand
TTGTGGTTTTGATTTGCATTTAATTTTTAAAAATGGTAGTTCTACTTGTATCTCTTTAAGGTGTCTCCATATTGCTTTCCACAGAGGTTGCACTAGTTTGCAGTCCCACCAGCAGTGTAAGAGCGTCCCTATCTTTCTGCATCCACTCTGACATTTATTGTTTGGGGACTTTTTGATAAAGGCCATTCTCACTGGAGATAAGTGATATCTCATTGTGGGTTTGATTTGCATTTAATTTTTAAAAATTTTGTTAAAAACTAAGACACAAACACACACATTAGCCTGGGCCTGCACAAGGATCATCAGCATCCCTGTCTTCGGCCTCCACATCTTGTCCCACAGGAAGATCTTCAGGAGCAATAGCCCACATTGAGCTGTCATCTCCTATGAGAACGATGCCTTCTTTAAGAATACTCCCTGAAGGACCTGCCTGAGGATGTTTCACAATTAACTCTTTTTTTTTTTTAATAAGTAGAAGGAATATACTCTAAAATAATGATAAAACATATAGCAAGTGCATCAACCAGTAACATAGTCGTTTACTATTATTATCAAGTGTTATGCATTGTACATGATCGTATGCGTTATACTTTGATGCAACTGGTAGTACAGTAAGTTTGTTTACACCAGCATCATCACAAACATGCAAGCAGTGTATTGTACTATGACACTATGACAGCTATGATGTCACTAGGTGATAGGAATTTGTCAGCTCCATTATAACCTATGGCACCGCCGTCTTATATGCTATCTTTCGCTGACTGACACATTGTTACACACAGACGACTGTTATTTGATGTTATGATTTAACTAAGTCTTTCTAATCTGAATTTTTATATGAAAGGTATGTGAAGCGGGCATCAACGCCATTCCAATGAAAGACAAGATAGTACTAAAGTGGATTGAACACATATACAAAAGTCCCTATCGATGTATTTATCGCCTGCCATGCTCTGCTACTAGGTATCTTAAATAGCTTAACACCAGAATCTTAAAGTATCTCTGTATCAATTTAATGGAAAGCACTAAAATGTTCAGAAACAAATGAAGCAAAAATAATACTTATTTCTTTAAGCACTAATTAATTCAATTTGTTATTCAATGGTATGAATTCTAATGGGATACCTATTATTCATGTATATGTGTGAATACATGCATGAAGGTTATAAATATGGTTAGGACTTTTGGAAACTCAACAATGAAGTCCAGAAAAGATAAAGAAAAGCAATACTTATTATTAATAAGTAGCAATTATGCCGCTGAAACGCTGAAATGAACATCCTGTATTTACTGCTTTTCTATCCTAAAGTATCTCTGTATCAATTTAATGGAAAGCACTAAAATGTTCAGAAACAAATGAAGCAAAAATAATACTTATTTCTTTAAGCACTAATTAATT
>NW_012153141.1:86481-87417 GCF_000956105.1 Propithecus coquereli | reverse complement strand
GGCTGCTTAATCACAAGCATCCTCATCATTTTGTCCAGCTGGTTGCAGTAGACATCTGCTGTAATTGATTAACCAGGTTTCATGAAACTGTAGTGGATAATACCAGCGCTGGACCACCAAACAGAAACCATTAGCTTTTTTTGATGAATATTTAGTTTTGGACTGTGTTTCGGCTCTTCATCTTTATCCAACCATTGTGCCAAACGCTTGCAATTGTCAAAAAGAATCCAGTTTTCATCACATGTAACAATATGGTGTAGAAATGTTCTCTTTTATGTTGTGAACAGCAAAGAAAGGCAAGCAACGAGATGATTGCTCCTCTGACGTTCGCTTAATTCATGCGGTCGGTCCCCATCTACCCAGCTTCTTTACCTCGTTGATTTGTTTCAAATGTTCCATTATTGTTGAAATAGTAACATCAAACATCTCACCCATAGGTTGAGATGGATTCGCTTCCTCCACTACAGCTTTCAGCTCATCATTATCCACCTTGGTCTCAGGTCATCCATGTGGCTCATATTCAAGATGAAAATCACCAGAAGGAACTTCTCAAGCCATCCACATACTGTGCATTCATTAACCACATCCTTCCCAAACACTTTTTTTTGATATTTTGAGCTGTCTGCGCTGCATTGGTTCCACAACAAACTCTTGTTGAAAAATAACAAGGATTTTATCTCATCCGTGGTTTCACGAAAATTGCTCTGAAAAAAAATTGAAATATAATCACAAGGCAACACTTGTGTTTGAAAGACTGAGGCTGTAGCTTCACAATAAAAATAAAACTAGAAGTGTCAAAATGAAATGTAAGAGATACCAACTGTCAAACTTAGTACTTAAGGAAAGCAGACATTTCATACTTAATAACCTAATAATTTAAGTATAACATTCAAGGGACTATTTGACTATTATTTTATGAGTTTGCACATGGAAAAA
>NW_012153141.1:58211-83926 GCF_000956105.1 Propithecus coquereli | reverse complement strand
ATGTTCAGAAACAAATGAAGCAAAAATAATACTTATTTCTTTAAGCACTAATTAATTCAATTTGTTATTCAATGGTATGAATTCTAATGGGATACATATTATTCATGTATATGTGTGAATACATGCATGAAGGTTATAAATATGGTTAGGACTTTTGGAAACTCAACAATGAAGTCCAGAAATGATAAAGAAAAGCAATACTTATTATTAATAAGTAGCAATTATGCCGCTGAAACGCTGAAATGAACATCCTGTATTTACTGCTTTTCTATCCTCTTACTAAATTTTGGCAATTAGATGCAGAAGGTCATAGGAAGACTCAAAGCACATTTATAGGGGTAATTGTACTGAGAGAAATCCAATTATGTTTAAATGCTTCCATGATGTTATCGTTCTTTATGGAAACCCCTGTTACTCCGGCTTCATTTAGGAGGCAGAGCAGAGGCTGTTTTCCATTTACTTACTTCCCCTCATCCTTCTAAGTCTGGAAAGTGGTCCAGTCGGGACATTATTCAGTACTGACTATGTTGGTACCACTTTCTTTAAGCTACATTCATTGGCTGTACATAGGTGTCCAGGATTAATGTATAAGGGATTGGAAAATGATAAGCTATTTCAATATTTTCTAAATCATCAACATGAGTAATCTATTCCTATATTATATAACTTCAGCTCTCCCAGTATTCTTTTACGAAGAATACTATTCAGCAAGTGGTATGGGTTGTTAAGTTTATTGCAGAAAATGATGTTAGTCTAGACTTTTTTGATTCTTTTTTTTTTTCTGAGTGTCATGTGTTCTAAATTATCAGAGTCATAAGAAAGTATTTGTATTATCTATAAAAATCGTCTTATTCTCTACTACTGAAAAAATTCAATAGTAAGAGCACATTTTTTCTTTTACAATGATAAAAATACAATTTAGATATTGCATTTTTCTTGTAATACTTCTCAGATTAAATCATAGCGAAATTTTTGCCTTTATTTTCTGCTGAGACGTGACAAAATATAAACATCCACTAAAGATGAAAAACATCAAAATAGATTATGCTAATTTTGTCTAATATTATACACTTCAAGTGATTTATACCATTATAACTCTACATATATAACCGTCATTTGCAAGCAGTATATTGAATCCTGTTTAATTATAATGTGCATAATATAGATGAGTGTAATATACAGATACATAGTTTTATTGCCCATGAAATTGTGGGTGATGTGAGGTTGAAAAATATACCAAAACCCAGTTTCCCAAAATCAGAGTTTTTGACATTCTTTCCCTTTAACTTTTGATTAATGACTTAACACAGATCTTAGATGAACTGAATGGTTTCCGTGACTATAGGCACCCAAAAGATACGTATTCTGCAACGCGTTGATGATATGACTTTATTATTGTTGTGTAGTAGCGATCAATTGTTGTTAGATGCAATCACTTATGATCAACTACTCTAAAATTCAAATCGCTTTCTGGTACATGTTCTCCAATGTCTAATTGGCTTATATCCAACAACTGTATCCAGCATGCTAACATGTTTAGTTACCTCAGGGTATATTTTACAACAAATTTAGCTTTTAATGGTTCACCGGGAAGTCAAATTGCTTAAAATGCAATGTTTTAAGGCCCTGGTAAGTGGCTGACGGTACGTTCTGTGAAAGTGGTCCAGGCTAAAATTATTGAGGCCATCTAGTATGGCATTAAGTCCTTAAAGCCTCAATCATTTATTCATTTTTATGTTGGGACAGATGCTGAGTTATTTGCCAAGGAAATACCAGGCCCTGAATACTTTTTTCTACTATCCTCATGCAGAGATGAGGTAGCCACCTACGCAGACGAAATTCCTTGTTTTGAAATCTAATTGTCTTATCAGGTATCAACAATCCTCAGCTGATTTTTAATGCATGTGGGAACTCTGTGAGGAGTTCACAGTACAAAGGAGAAGATAGGCAGGTAAATGGGCAGCAGCAATAGCATGTAGTGAGCTAGACGGCAGCAGAGTCAAGGTCTGGTTGCTAATGGGTAGAGGAGGGACTCGTAATCCATTCTAACCCCAACAGATTGGGTAAAGAAAGCATTTCCTGGAGATGTCCGTGTAGCTGAGTCTTGCAACCAGAATTCTAATAATTTGGATAGCTTCTGCTACTTTTTCTAGACATTTACTTATATTCAAATTAGTCATGATTTCTAATTGTATTTCATCCCAAGTACCCCAGGTATGGTTATATGCAAAAGACAAATAAATCAAATCGAGATCATTTATTAGTTTAGCCATTTTTTCCTGTAATTTATGTTCAACAACAGAAAACAAAACGCACAGAAATCATTTCCAATTTTGGTTCTATTTGGTTATCTAGCATGGACATAAACGACCTTGATCATGACCCATTTTGTATTGGTAATTAATATTTTGTTACGTCTATTATTCTTGGTGAGGCACCTTGTGATCATAATACGTCAGTCTATCATTACTTGCCAGTTAACACACGATATTTTTTCTGAAATTATTTGTTCTGAATTTATTCTGAAAACCAACATCCTTTGAATAAAACTGTGCTCGAGGAGCTTTAGCTGACACTTTTTCAAAGTTGCTTTTTAGGATTAAAAAACAAAAAAAACTTCATTTTTGAAGATGCAGGTGGAATCCTCAAAAATATCAGGCTGAAGAATTTTGATTTGACTTTATAGCCTGCAGGAAACATTTAGGAATAGCTTCTTTTATATGCATAGAAAGGTCATTTCTTACATTATTTGAATATTGTAGTATTTTTACATTGTGTAGTTGTAGCCTGGAGGCAAAATAGTGAATAATTTATTGACACACGTACAACTTTATCTCTAAAATGTCTTTGTCATAATCATGCATTTTATTAATATTAAAAGATCTATAAAGTAAATACAATTATAAAATTATAACCACATTGAATTTTAATTCTGTATTTCTATCTGTTTAATTATATGATAGTAAGAACAGCCATAAGACCTTAATACAGTATTATATTTGTATAATGCTTAATTTTTCAGTTTGTTTTAGTATATATCATCCTACTCTTAAGAAAAAAATAGGGTAGCTTGTAACAAACTCTTAAAAATATGAATTATCCACAATTTGACTACTTTGGTGTAGCTTGCAATATTTTGACATGCTACACTTCAAATACATGTAACTTATATCGATGGCATTTGTACAATTTCCTCCGTTTAAACTTAACTGTAGGTTGTACACCAATTTCTTCTTGGCAGAACATTTTTTTTAACTTACTTTTCTTGTCTGATGCGCCTTTTGTTCCTTTTGCGGTTTCCTATTGCTTCTACCTACAATAAATACCATTCTTCATTTACCCTCATAGAAAATTTCCCAAACCTCCTGTTGCTTCAAATATAATTTTATACTTAACAATAATCAAAGAGGAATGGATACAGTATAGAATTTTTAATTCTGGATCATAGAACTGCTATAATTGATTGTGATTTTTTGCCATAATTGGTTGTGTTTGTCACGGTAAATTCAGTATTACCCCTGAAGAAATGGTCAGAAGAATTACATCCCTGGTAAACAGGACATATTACAGGAAGTGCATAGTTTCAATCAGCACATATTTAATCAGCACTTGTTGAAGTCCAGTTGTTTTGAAAACTGGGTATAAACGTAAGAACTGTCATTTCTCAGTTCAGGTAAGGTTTCTTTACGACAGCGCTTCTCAAAGTTTGGTCCCAGGACCTGTAGCATCAGCTTTACCTGAGGAGTAGTTAGGCATGCAGAATCAAGGAGTTAGGGGCCAGTAATCTGTGTTTTAAGAAGCCCTCCTGGTGATTATGATGCAGGCTAACTCTTGAGAACCACTGTTTGATGAGATGCTCTCATAGACCACTTTCCTTTTATATGAAGCACTTATCTGAATGAGTGCAATTGTACATGTTTACTGACTATTGGGCTTCCTCATTACCTTTTCCCAACTAGATTGCAAGCCCCCTTAGAACAGAGACTTCCTCTGTGCTGATCATCATGTATCCCCAGGGTCTTGCATAATGCGTGCCACCTGCTACTCAATATTATTTTTTGGTGAATGTCACCAGGCTTTGGAACCTGGCTCTAAAAGGTCAGGGATTACACGTATACACAAATAATTTGCACAAAGAAAATTATACTAACTACTAAAATAAATACTAAAATCAAATATGAGGGAATTGACCTTCTAGCTTATATGCCTTAGACATTTCTTAACATTACTTGTCATTATAATTTATTCAAAATCAATACTACTGATGCAACATTTATCTCAAAGGTATTTTCTTAAACGTTTCCCTTAATTTAGTGTTTATATAGTACAGTTCACTATATAATATACATTAATATCTATATGTGTTACTTACATAATGCAGCAGATACAAAAATGTTTATATACATAAAATAGAGTTTCAAAATGCTTTCCCATTCATTGTCTGTTTTTATCAAATAGCAGGACCAATATTTTTAAAATATAAGCAGTTATTCAGTAAAAAAAAAAAAAAAAAGCAAACAAGGAATTACCAGCACAAGAAGTCTATTGTGTGAAAATAATACAATATTTTAAAAATCTTTGTTTTGCCTGAATTATATCCGTAATGCTAATTCATGTGTTTCATTCTTTAACATAGTTAAAAATCCATGTGGCTAACTTTGCAAATATCTTCTCCCTTGGCCCCTGGTCTGCCTTTTATTTTCTTTTTCTGGTCTTTGATGAGAGTATGCCTTAGGCAATTCCATGTATGCATAAGATTAAGATGAATGATCTTACTTCTTCTGTATTTACAGATTTTCCAAATCATACTCCAAGAATATTCATACCGTGTGTAGGTGACCATGTATCCTTGCCTTTAAAGCACTTACAGACAAAAACAGTAGTTAACACAAACTAATGTGCAATTATTTGTGACATGCAGCATCAGGTCAGCCTTTAGCATTTGCAAGGTTAGGACGAGAGCAGAAATGGAAACCCATATTCCATATGTGTAAATATTGAAATGTCACACAAAACTCAAAATAGCTAAGAGTTACATTTGATCTAATTCTTTACTTTAAAAAAGGCACTGCTCATAATTACCTGGCAGGACAGAGTTTAGTGCTTAAACGTAGCTATTCAGTGCCCCTCCCTTCTCCTCCACCTTTGGCTCAACTTCACGCTGTGGGGCTGAACACAACAGCCTGGGCTTCCAAATCTGTCCACAGAGTCTCCACAAACAACTTTCCCTTGGGCGACACTTGGGCCCAGAACCATGGTAATGTAATCCATCCTAGAGAGAACCATACAGGCCTTGAAAACAGACTTGAAGTGAATTGGGAGTAGAATTCCAGGGCACTGGAAACAGGACCAGGGTCTGGAAGGTGAGGCATGAGTTCTGGGTGCAATATCCCCGCAGGCCCAGGGACGTGTCACGTCATGCAGGGGGATAGAGATGGAAGGAGACCAGAGAGTGGCTCTCTCAAGCGCCTGGTGAGTCAGGCAGGGTTTCCATGTGACTCGGCCCAAGGGCAGAACTGTGCAGCATGTGTATCAGTGAAAACATTTGAAGCGATCCTTTCTACTTGTCTTGGCTCAGTTCCATTAACTTCCTCACGATTTCACTCCTTTGTGGAACAAACAACTTTCAAATTCTTCCCCGGAGCACTTTCTGAGGTGGATTGAGACCTGCCCTCTGATCACTTTTCATGTCATTTTGTTCATTTTTTCTTATTATAATGACATTGTTAAGAGAAAGAAGTCATGTTACCAGGATAACAAGAAAAGGGAATAGGCACTGTTGCCTTTACAGAAAACTTAACTCTTCTTGACAAAATTTCTATTGTAATATTAGAGCCATTCAATTTTGTGTAAATAGTTTGCAGTTTCTGCCTGTCTCTCTCTTTTTTTAATCCCCTACCCCCAGGTAACCTAGTAATTTTTCTCTTGACTTTACCTGCTATTGAATGTGAGCACTTTCTCCTTTATTTGTATTTACTCATCTATTTATTACCGCCCACTCCACGTTATGCCAAATGTTAGCATTGGCAGCTGATTGAGTCAGAGAAACTTGTTCTACTGGTAACTTTTCAAATTTGCTGTACATTAGACCATCATAGTAGCCTGTGCTCAGATTATTTCTCTGCTATTTTTACTGCCCTAGAGAACAGGGTTAGGCTGCCTTGAGTAGACAGTAGGAGTAGAACACGAAGCCAACATGAATCTTCTCTCAAAGCTGGTTTCCACTTTCATATAACCTTCTTTGTCTTCTTCTGTAATTAAACTTCTATTTCAAAATAATGTCATTGACAGAGAGAGCAAATTTAGCCATTATAAACCACTCACTGAAGGTAGGAGTAGAATCACTTAGGATTCACTAATCTGTATAGCAAATAAGCAGGCCAAAAATGGGATAGTTTTGCAAGCATTTAGTGTTTTCTTCATATCAAGGATTTATTGCTATTCTTATTTATCTTTTAGTTGATGGATTGAATCACACAAATTTATTGTGAATAAAAAAAAAACCACTCACGGTTAAGTATTTTCTTAGCCTGTTTCCCCTTGGGATTTAAATCCTCATGCTCTATCAATCTGTGTTCTCTAAAAGTCCTCAGTAATAATACATAAGGACAGTTCCGTGGACTCGCAGTAGCTAAATTGCAAACAGGTGTCTTTTTCAAATCGCTCTTCTACCCTGGTGCTTTCCAAAAAGGATCGTGGTTATTTCCACCTCATTCTAAGGGGAAACAATTTCAAACCTTTTGACTAGTAATTTTTCTTTGATGTTGCGACTTTGCTTGTTTTGTCACTGAATAAAAAGGAAACAGATGCTGAATTTAGAAACTGAAATTGCTTAAATTGGCATTGCAAATAGGTGATGATGTTAGTGCAAAACAGAAAACACAATATTACGAAAAAAAGATATTGGAAACAGGAAAAAGCTGAGCAGATAAACAGAGAAGTGAACAGTCGCATATTTGGGAAATATGGATGCAATCAAAATAATATTTACTATATCACCACCCTGCCCATGCCACCTTGTCAATGGAGCTAATTCTTTACCTATAGCTGGATGAAAACTTAAGCAGTGCATAGCTCTTCTGCTCATTCTTAGCTAATTCCGGTTGCTATCACCATAAGTCACGAATCACATTCTTCTTGTAGTATAATGTATGCCCAGTTGTGTATACTAAAAGTCAAAGTATCCAAATTCGAGCAAAATGACAGTTACTCCTCTTTTTTCAGACAGACGCTGCTGTAGGTTGAAATCCTGGATTCTGTGGTCACAGATTGTGCTAGTAAAGCTGTCTGCTTTTTGCACTTGGCTAAGGTAAAAAACAGACTCTTTCCTGTGGAAGGAACATTTTTATGATTTTTGTAGGGATTCCTCTAAATCTCTCTCCCCATTATCGAGGGTCTCTCTATTTCGAGTGATGCGCCCTCTTCTTATTACAGCTTCTTTGGGTCTGAGTTTGATCAGAGAAGCAAAAATCCTAAGGGAGATACAGAATAACTGATTTATTATAGGAATCACACAATTACAGAAGTTGGTAGGGCAGTCTGTTGCTCCGAATCTGTTGATGAACTTGGAGTTACTATAGATCAGCCAGACTGGCAGTCAAAAAGGAAACCTGGACATCAATGAGAGCAGAGACACACTGGACCTAGTAGGGACAAACCGGGACCTTCAGGGCAAACTATAACTCATGTCAGGAAATCTCCTTGGCTCTAACTTTATTGCTATTGGCAACCTGCAAAGGAAAAAAAAATGGCATTTTTTCCCAGGAGCTGCACACATACAGTTGGCCAAGAACTTGGAGTAGCTAAAGACTGTCTGGAGGGATTTGGAGGAGTTATAGGTTGAGATGCAAACCAGCAATTATGGGTACAAACAGGCTTGTCTCTTCACTGACCTTCAGAGCTCAATGGTTAAGCTTTGTTCTGCCTTCCAAATCCCTCTCAAATTTCTCCTGTGGCCAACATAGCCTGAAACCATACAGGGAAGGGAATTCTGGGAATGTAGATCCAGCTTTTACTAAGGTGGTACTGTGTAGGGCTATCTCTTGGCTCACAATTTATTTCTTCTGATGCAAGTAGGAATTTCAGGAAAACGTCACTGTGTCTTTTAAGAGACTCGTTTAGACTCCAAATGGCAAATTTATTAACTTATTGGCCCAGATCCTAGACAACGTTGCATGTGCTCTTTCTCCATCTTTCCTCCCCCACTCCTCTCGTTCTTCCTCCTCTTCCCTTTCTTTCCCACTCTTCCTCCCTCTCAGTACAGATCAGGTCCCTGGGAGGCACTCATATGTCCCCCAGACTCTGGAAGGACTTGCCAACCAAGGTGGTCTCCCCTCCTCTACGTCTACCTTCTGCCGTGGGTCATTGTACCCACTTCGCTTCAAGGAACAGATCTCAGACTCTCTGGAAGATCTCATTGAAGTCTGGCTCTTTTGGCTTGAAGGGAAGGGCAGGCATCTCTGCTCCAAGGATTGGGAACTGGGAGTCAGAGCACAGCCCAGCTGTCTGGAAAGAAACCCTCTTTCTCCAAATTCTCCTCCCTAAATGCCCTCAGTAAGGGTGGGAGCTTTCAGAATCACGTAACCAGCTTTGTAATATTTCCCATGCAAATGTACATCCTGTTGTAGCACTAATATTTGAACTAGACAGTCTTTTATATCTTGGTGCCTCAATGATGACATCCGATTTAACTTTCCCTTTATAGGAAAAAAAATTTATATCTCACAAAACATCTTATAGTTCAGGTTTATATTTCCTTACCTTAGGACTAAAATTCTACTTAAGTTTAGAGGCAGTATGGTGTAATGGCTTATGGAAACCTTCACTTTCCAGTAAGTATATTCAGTCTACCATCCATGATTTATGTTTCGATTCTACGAAAGGCATGTTAATGATAATACTTTAAATATTAACTATCAGTCCTCTTAGGATTCAAAACCATTGCATGTGCCCACCTTATTGTTTTACATGTGAAGACAATAAGAGCCAAAATGTCCCACGTTTTCCAGGGTCACATTGTTGGGGAAAAGGCATAGATCTATTCTTTTCTATTACTCAGTTTTTTTCCATTCACTGCCATTTTTATGAATGTTTACCTTCAAGCCTTCTTGTGCTAATATATTATGTTATATGTTCTTATCCTCATCATTTTCTTTCTTGCATAAAATGATGAATACTTAGATATAAAGCATACATTTGAAGGAACATTTGAGATTTTACTCGATTTTCCTAGAAGTATTAGATACTTCAGTAGAAGTACTAGGTACTAAGAAGCACTAAGGTAGTTCCACTACAATATAGTCATATATTGTTCACAGACTAAGAAATGGAATTATTTAAGTTAATTGATGCTTAAATGGATTTTTCAGAAAAAAATGAGCATATATATAGTATATATGCATATTTCTACATAGGCATATTCATACACATGCATGTATAAACACTAGTCCTGTTGAATAATGCCAGCGATTCACAGATTTCCTCAAAGTCTATCCATGAGCCATAGGCCTCATTATAGATCATTGTTGAATTATCTTTCTTTTCTATTGCTTATAGTGACCATTTCCTGCTTAATAGAGTGTGTCTCTGAAAGTTGATAGAAATAGTGCCATTTTTGTTCAAGTTTGTTTTATTGATCTGATTGATAGTTGATCAGGCCTGTTGAAAAAGAAAGAAGCTGCTATTAATTTACACGAAATTTAGAAATGTATTAGGTACTTAATTTACCTGCCCTTAATTTCCCATTTTCATAGATAATTGACATTCAGCTAGATTCATCTTGATGTAAAGAAACAAAGTTTTGAGTTTGAGAAGATTATTATTTTTTATAATTATATTCTCAATAACTAATAAATTGACCTTAATTTTGAGTTTTCACACTATTAACATTCATGCAAGATATGAATTAAAGTCTTCAGGAAAACACTGACAAAGCTAACTTTTTTGAATGTTTTTTAAATAGCAAGTGAAGGAAAATGCTCTTGGGTTGAGAATATTTATGCTAGTTTTGCTCTAAAGCAAATGTTTAACTTTTGAAATAGAAATTTCCAAAACAAGGGTCGATATTGGAACTGTTGACAATTCCTTAACTAGAGTTGCTGCTGGTTGCTACCATAATAATGTACATATTTCTTTGTGAAAGAATTGAAAGCAGGAATAATAAAGCTTAGCTTTATAATATTGAAATTGCCTCTCTCTTTTTTAACCTCCAGGGAGAAAAACAATTAGAGAAAGACAATCTAGCTAAATAGACTGGTAAACAGCCTGGGTGCATCCCAAGCTTCATTACTCTCCTTCTTTCTCCTCTCACATTTTCCACAAATGGCTTGATTATATTTACCTGATATCCTCACACTTCCCTGCTGAGTGGCTGTGGATGCTTTGAAGCCAAGATAGACAAGGTTTTCTGTAAACATTAATCCTACTTTGCAAAGGGGATAGTCTTTGTGAATATGTAGCTGAAACTTCAATATGCTTGTGATTGTATTTTCTTAGAATTTAAAAGCACTTTCTGAACCTAGTCTTGTACAATAGGTGTGAGTGGAAGCAAGACTTCTCTAAGGTGCAAGAGCTTCGTATTAGCTAAGCAAACACAGAGCCAGAGGTTAGGAATTCGTGCCGTGAATAAGAAGTATGCCCCCCAAAGTTTAAAGGTTGTTGAACTCCTTTAAACTTTCAGAAGTCACGGCTTTGGAAATATGGCTGCCATATTTTGATGCCCTTTACCCCCAAATCCAGCAGGATAATGGCCTCTAACTGTTGCACTGCAATAAAGTGCTTTTTCTAAGGTGAAGCTCTTTGCAAGCACAGTCTAGGATGAGAGCTACGGAGAAATAACAAGCAGCAGAGCTGATTTTCCTGAGCTCTCTTTATGGACTGAGCCATAAATTTATAACGATGTGAAGGCTTCAGAGATTTCCTAGTTGCCCTCATAAGAAATAGCCATCATTCTCTGTTCTGACAGCTCAGGTAGTAGAAGGAGGCACATTTTCCCCCTAGTCGCCAGGCTATGAATCTGAGTAACTAATCTACTGATAATTAGATGTGATGCTTCAAATTAGAAACCAATATTACATCTGTGAATTAATGGCATTTCATTATGTATTACTGTCTCCATTAATAAACTGTGACTAGACAAAGCTTTGCGGCTCCGAGGTAACTCGGGAGAGTTCTGTTCAAGTCCAGTTTCAATCAAGGGCAATATGAAATGACGAATGGCGGAACCGAATATACCGAACACGTCTTAGAGGCAAAACCATAGAGAGTTTCCCAGTGTGTGTGGGCCAAGCTGGAGACAGCAGAGCATTGCAGAATGAAACATCAATAAGGATTAAAAATCCAGAGTGACTCTCCGTTCATACAACAGAGAAAAACAATCATATTTATGCATTTTTAGTTAGACTGATCACAAATTGACCCAACTCTTTGACCCGAAATCATTGAAACCCAAGCTTTCTTGAGCAGGTGATAACACTAAATAGAGAGCAGAAGCTGAATTTAATAGACACCCTGAGTTCCTCCTCTCTCAATTGCACCTTCCAGCTTGCTACAGCTGAACGGGCAGCATTTATGCTATGCATAAAAAGCTGCTGTCTCCCCTCCACCCCTCTTCTCAAACTTTTATATTTCCACACCCAGTCAGCAATTATCAATGCAAAGAAATGCTGCCATACTATCTCTGCTTTAGTGGAGCATGGAGGACAACCGAGGTCAGTTCAAAACGATTAACCGGCAGAGAGGCCCTCCTTCTTCCTGGCCTGCACCCGGCATTGGCCTTGGCCTGTTACTTTGGAGCAGAATTTCCCTTTGGGGGGATACGAGGTTCTATGTATCAGCTAGTTTGTCACTGGTGGGGGTACTCCCCATTTTGTGTCTGATTAAAGTTAAAAGTAATTTATTTTCTGGATGTGGAAGATCATCTCTTCCAAATATATTTTTACTATTACCATTTTAAACGTAAACATACATGTGAATGAGTCTCTCATATTTAATACTACGTATGTTTTTCTGTATGCATATCTAAGTGAGATAATATTTTAAAAAAATAATGCCTTTACTATATTCCAAATCCCGCATTTATCATTTCTTAACTTATCCCCCCTCTTATTATATACAACAATCGTTTCAAATATTGTGCTTTTTATTGAAACATACATCATGATTCTAGGTACCACCCCCACTACCTGGCTATTTAGCTGAATTTAAATAGTGAATAATGGATCTCGTAACCCTACCTGGTTGAGGTAAGTACAGGTGTAATCCTTTTAGTTTAATCACGCTAACATTTGTATCACAGAATGATATGAAGCCCCAGCTTTCTCTTCTAGAACCCAACATAACTTTTGAGAAAGCCAGAGGAACCGTAATTTCAACTTTGCCAATGCTGTTGCAAGCTTTGCTCTTTCAGTTAGTTACAACCCAAAAGGAATCTTCTCTTTCCTTCTTGTCCATCATTTAAAAACTAAAATTAGTTTTACTTCAAAGCATTTCTTAAATCTACTGTTAATCTATGTGGTTTTTTTTTTTTTGCATCATAATCCCTAAATGCCATGCAATTTGTCTCTGCGAGGACCTATATGGCGACATTACACTCACGGCTTTGAAATCTCTAATCTTCCATTCATTTCTATTCATTCCAGTAAGAATAACCTTCTTCAAGCTTCAATTTCTCATTCAGATGCCAACATATCCTTGTAATTGCATCTTAAATTAAATTTATAGTTAAGAGATCCATTCGTGACTGTTAATTACTAGGTTCAACAAAATGAGAGAGGAGGAGAATTAAATTTGTCCAGCATCTATTCTGTGTTATACATTTTATATGCCTCATCTCACTTTAGACTCAGTGCAAATCTGAGAAGAAGAGAGTATTATTTCCTTTACATAAGTAAAATAATCGAGACTTATACATACACAACAAGAAATTTGCTTAGATAGACAGGGGAATATGGAGGGTGGGGAGAAGAGGAACGCCATCTTGCCTCTGCTGAGAAACAAGGGTACTATGTACTTCAGTGTAACTGAGAGCGTAACTGTCATCTGCTTCTGTCATTTATTTGCACATGTATAGTCTCTAAATATGTCTTCAATATTTGCACAGGTAATGTGTGAGTGCTTCAAATATTAAAAAAAAAAAAGAAAATCAAAGGAAACATCAACCAAATTAACTGATTTTCCAGAGTATATACTGACCATGAATGCACGTTTGCTGAAAAATATATATCACAATTATATCAACATTTAACAACATGAAGAGAAATGATTAAAAATCATAGAAAGTACAAACTGTACCACCATGGGCACATGATGCTGACGATCTTAATTTCTGAAAAAAACATATTTGTGTGCTTGAATTGAGGTATACATTGCGTGATTATGGATGGATCCCTTTATGTACTTGTTAGGGCGATATACAATAATCGTGCAAAACAATAAGCAACTCATATAAGTACTAGGAAAGCATTATTTTGAAAGATGTTATAAAGATAAAAACAGTGAAATACGATAAATTAGTTTTAAGTTCACAAAATGCATATTTCTTTTAGTCCCCCCCAGAACAAAAACGTTTAATGGTAAACATTACTTGCTGCTATATGCAGAGCTCTTGAGTGTGGTTTAGAGGGTGATAAAAATTCCATCATAATAATTATTGAATTTGCATAAGAGTCCCAAATATTATATATTCTTATTTATGAAAGCTGTAATGGTGGAAAAAGATCTATAAAACATACAAAAATAATAAAACCCTGAGATTGAAAGATGAAAACCATACCTATTAAATGAGTTTTGGTGCTATCATTTGAAGATAAATTCGTTATTAAGACAGATAGGTATGATTAGATTTGTTGTGTACTAAGAGCAACCTCTGTACCACTAGACATTGACTTATTTTCTTGTACCCATGTCCAGATTGTCCTTGGAGTCTCTGGGGTGTGCTTGTTGGTGCTATGCAATGACTTTGTTCAGGCAGTGGAATGCTCCTGCCATTAGAGGGTTCATGAGTCCAGGAGGGTTAGGTAAGCGCAGGGGTCTACTTCCGGGGCTTTCCACTAAGTCATACCACTCAAGCAATAACCAGTTTAGTTTGACAAGTGCAGTAACTATCAAATGGTCTGCTTGGGATTTATGTTTTATTAGCCCTTGCTAAGAACCATGGTCTTCTGTGAATTTTGACTCATGTGTCTCTACTATATATTACAGCCCTGGTGGAGGACAGCAGAAGGGAAGTAACAAGCCTGCCAAATGATACAAAAGGTGACTTTATTTTTCCTTTTGCCTTAAGGTAGAAAATAAAGAAAATGATATGCATTTCATACCTACTAGCATCCAAAGGAAATTTAGTTACAGATTTAAGGAAAAAAATCTGATGCATGTATAATTTATAGAAAATTAAGTTTTATATTAGAGATTTTTTTGCAACTGGAAAGGAACATAGAAGATAGAACGTGAGAAATTAATTAAAACATTGAATCATAATCCATTGAATTAAAATGTAGTATTAGTAGGAAAGCCAATGATTATAATATTAACAAATATTTATTGAGAACTTATTCTGTGCCACCCAGTTCTAACCACTTACCATGTTTCATCTCCTTTATCCTCAAGACACCAGAATGAGACAGGTAATATTATTATCGCTATTTTACAGATGAGTAACTGAGGCTCAGAGAGGTTAAGCAACTTGCTTGAGATAACAGTAAATTTCAGAGCTGATAGCTGACTATGAGATTATAAGGAAATAGCCTAATAAAGCTAATTACCCATATTCAAGTATATATTGAATGATAATAGGAGTTAACAAGTAGAAAGCACATAGTATTTCGCATGAGGTTGCCTGGTTTAATTCTGGCAATAAACCCATGGAATAGAAATTTTCATTTTTATCACTTTTATATAGGAAACTAAGGTTTGAAGGGGTTAAATAATGTCTTCAAAGTCACTCAGGTAATAAGGGTTACAGCTGGGATTCAAGCTAACTACTTTAACTCTAGAACTATTAATATTTCTCTTAACCACTATTATTTACCATTTTATGTCCCCCAACCTAAAAATTTATGCCATACACAATGTACAAACATAAATATGCATGTGTACATACACACACATGTACACACACAATTAGATGTTATTTTGTCATGAACTAATGCAAGTGATAATATGTGTCAGAAATAGAAATACAAGTGTCATAGGAAAAAGCAACATCTTTTGTGCATGCTGTAATAATAGATTATTTGCTTTCTGCCTACTCCAGAGGAAGATTCCAAATTTTATGTTGCAATAAAAAAGGACTGGCACAAGTGTCAGCCCATTGACTCACGCTGCTTCAAGAATTTTAGTGTGAAAAATAGAACATCAAAAACAGACTTCCATGTGAAATGCATTGTTGTATAATTTGCCCCTGGATAAACGCACAAATGGATTCTATACAGTATAAATATATATCATTTAAATAATTCAGAATAGCTAAGGGGATTGAAATAAATAAAAAGTAAGGTTGCTATCCTTTTGAAATAGATGCTAAAGCCTGACTTTTTTTAAAAAAGCCAATATTGCTCGTATTTATTTCTCCTTTCTTCCTATGAAGTATTCAAGAACTTATAAAAGTGCATAATTTGAGCTTCTTATTTATTTATGCGAGGTAATTCTGGCATATATACCACCACTGGCTCTAACAAATATGACAATGTAGCGAATAAAAACATGCTTCATTTATTAAGTCGCAGAGTTGTGTTGTTTGGTGTGTAACCAATTTCTGGAAATAATATATTTTTGATGATAGGTTGCCTGGTTCTATTCAGAGCTCGCAATAAAAGATGAATGTAGATAGGAGCTAGAAAATATTAAACACATTGTAGGATTCATACTGGCCTCAGACACTCTATGGGATCAGAACCTGGGAGTCACCTATGGAATATTCCAATCCACCATAAAGATTAGGTGCTTCTCAGATAGCAGATCTCTTCCCTTGGAAGCCACGGAATAAATTGGCACATCTTCCTGGGACAGTAATTTCAATATTTTCTAAAAAATATTTGTATATGCAAACAAATATAGATATTTCATGGGGAAAAAAAGGGAAAAATTTGCGTCCTTTTAAGGAAAAGACAATGCTTAAAATAAAGTTCACATACACAAAGAGCTTCTTAACATTCCCAAAGCACAACTCACATTTTGCCATTGTAGATTCACTGTATTTACTATTAGGGCATTTTAAGAGGCTGTTTTTGAAAACCCCAGAAGATACCACTGGTGGAATATGAGGTAGTGAGAAGGTATTTCATCACTGGTAATGACCTGGGTGACAATCTTTACTTACCTCCCAGGAAAGTCAGCATTGCACAATGGTATTAAGGGCTCTGCCTTCATGTTTTAAGGAGAAAATTAGTCTCCAACCAAGTGTAGTTTTTTTGCAATAATCTTTGTCCACTGGGATGTAAGCTCATATAAGTGAGCTCACAACGATGTCTTATGTTTTAGGATTATAAATACATACACACCTTGAATTGAAGTCAATATTTGAATACTCTCTCAGTTCTGAAAAACAGAGATGGCCCCTTAGAAGCATAGAGTTTCTCTAATATATCTATAAAATAGAGATATGTTTTATTTTGCTCACGTAATTTTCTCTCAAAGAGAGATTTTTGGTTCAAACAAAAATCTGTATTATTAGCTTCTCTTGAAACAGGAAAATGTGGAAACAATTTGCTTGCATGCTTGTAGAGTTATAATCTGCTGTACCCAGATAATGAATGACACTTCATATAAATTATTTGTTGTTTGGTTTTCCATAGTCCTCACCATTCCCTATTACTTATTACTTTCATTCATCTTTTTTCATCTATTTCACTTCTCTGGCATTTGAGTTTTAAGACAATTAAACCATGCATATACTAGTTAATCATTTTGACTACTAAGTCATCCATTAACTAAAGCTGTTTAGTCAAAATGACTAAACTGCTTCTGAATAGAAACAGCCCAACTATAATACATGTATCTTACAGTAGCCTTGACCCATTGCTTGCCCTATGTCAGTGTTTATACATTCTTTTTAATTAATGGTAAATTTGCTCCCAGGTCAAGACAATTAAGGGATGAAGGAAAAGAGATATTGTTTAGAGAAATTGAAATTAATTATCTACCTCTACCCAGTACAAGAGCATAAGAACATTTTGGTTAGGAAAAAGGGATATTAACAATTTGACTACCTTAGGAACCTAACTGATGAGCAGTCTTCAATTACTGGAAGTTACAACAACTAAGGTTAGCCAGTACCTCTACGCATAAACTCAACAATCTTGGGTTACTTTCAAAAATGACAAATATGCATAATAATGGTAATCTGATAAAATTTTGCTTTATATTCCTTGATTTTACATAATCTGAGCCTAAAACTATATTTTTGCTCATCAGTAAATCTGATGTATTTCTCCTATAAATATCTCATTCTTGAAAAAGAAGTCAGAAATGTCCATCATCACTGTTGATGACCTAATGCTCATTTTCCTGGTTCTAATCACTGGAAAGGTCAGATTTCCTATCTCCCAAGTTGGCACCCAGATAAAATTTATTACGAAGTCATTTCATAACCTAAGAACAATTAATTTAGCATGTGTGAAATACATGTATTTTATAAAAAATGAGTTTGTAATTATTTGTAAAACGATGTCCTTCTTTTGAAATAATTTTGGGTGGTTCTTTTTCTTTGTCCAAAATAGAGTGTGTTTATAGCATCCAATATGTACATAAAATATAATCAATCAAAATCAAATTTAGACATACAAAACTATTTCATTCCCTTCTCCCCTTCGAGCCGTATAATTTATTTTAATCTTTATTTAATCCTTTAAACCCTCATTGACATATAGCACACATACAGAGAAGTACACAAATTATAATTTGTACAGCTCAGTGATAAAATATTCATATAGCCATACAGAGAAGTACACAAATTATAATTTGTACAGCTCAGTGATAAAATATTCATATAGCCACATCCAGATGAAGGCATAGAATATTACCAACATTCCAGAAGTCGCCATTTTGTTCCCTCCCAATTATTAGCACCTTTCAAAGGGAATCGTTATTTTGATTTCTGTCATTATAAATTTATTTTGCCTGTCATTGAGCTTTATATAAGTGAAATCAAATAGCACATCTTATTTTGTCTCTAGCTCCTTTCACTCACCATTATATCCATGAGATTTATCGTGTTTCATATAGCTACAGTTTACCATTCTATTGTTGGTGGATATTTGTACTGTTTGAAGTTTTTGGAAAAACTACCGTGAACAGCAGCCTTGATCTACATTTAATAACTTGTAAAGTATTTAGAAACTCGACTTTAGTAAATATTGTAAAAGTGTTTTCTAAAGCAGTTGTACTAATTTACATTCTAACCAGTAGTGAAAGACTTGCCCTTTGCTCTATATCCTCACCAACTCTTGGGATCATCTGTTGTTTTTTTTGTTTGTTTTGTTTTGGTTTTTGGCCTTTTTTTAGTGGATGTCTGGTGGCATTCAATTGTGGCTTTATTTTTTATTTCCTTCATGACTATTGATGTTGAAATCTTTTACATAGGTTTATTGGTCATTTAGTTATCATCCTTCATAAGGACTGGTTCAAACCTTATTAATTTTATAAAACGTGAGTTTTCGTCTTTTCTTATTCTTTGTTGGATATAAATGTATATTTTCTCACTCTCTAACTTGCCTCTTCTCCCTCTTAATGGTTTCGTTTGATGAACCAAATTTTCTAATATTAATGGAGTTCAATTATCAATCTTTTCCATTATGATTATAACTGCTTATGGATAATTTAAAAATTCTTTGCCTACCCCAAAGTCATAATGATATTGTATCCTTTATCCTAAAAGTATTATTTTATTATTTAAATGGATCGAATTTCACCTGGAATTGATTTTGTATTTGGTGGGAGGTAGATGGGTTTATTGTTTTTCTGTGCAGATATACAATTACACAGCATCATTTATTGGAAGCATCTTTTCCTACCATATTGCAGAGGCATCTTTGTCTTAAGTCAGATCAGTTTATATACCATTTATTCTGTTCCATTAGTCCATTTGTTTACCCTTGAATAAATACAACTGTTTTAACAAGTGACAATTTACTGAAAGTCTTAATGCGAATTATATTCTCTAACAATGTTCTTTTCCTAAAGCTTGTCTTCATTCTTGGCTCTCTCTTTCCCACATGAGTTGAACAAAGCTCATTGATTTACACACTGCAGAGATTTTTATTGAGATTGTATTACATCGACAGTTTTATTTCGGAAGTGACAAGTTTAGAATATAGAGTCATCTTCATTTGCTAATTTTCCTTAATTTAGCTTGTTAATATTTTTTCTTGGTGTAGAAGTCTTAAGCAAGTTTCTTGGATTTTTTTGATAAATAATATCTTTTCAAAATTGCATTTCTTAGTTTGTCAACATTTAGTTCATTGAACTTCCTAAACTCACATATTCACTCTAATTGTCTTTTTCTAATATTCTTTTGCATTTTCTATGAACAATATAAAATTATGAATAATGATGCTGCTATTTTTTCCTTCTGAAAACTATGCCTTCTATTTCTTATTCTTTAATCACTAAACTCCCTCTAATGAAATATTGACTAAAAGTGGCGTTGGAAATTTTCTCTATCTCATTCCTAGTTTCACAGGGAAATTTTATAATGTATCACTATTAAACAGGATGTTTGCTGTAATGTTTTTGGTAGATACCCTTATTATATTACGTTCTCTTCTATTCCTAGTCCACTAATTATTTTTAAAATTATGGATGATTGGTGTATTTTACCAAATATTTTTACATCTATTAGTACAATTATATGATTTTTCTCCCATACCTTGTTAGTGTAAAGAATTACATTGATTCATTTTTAAATGCTGAGCCTCCTTTGAGTTTCTAGAATAAATCAGCTTTGTCATGATTTCTTTTTTATGTGCCTGAATTCAATTTTTAATTTGCCTAATTTTTTCCCTCTCTGTTTTGAGATTGTCCCAATCTTTCTTCATTCCTAAGACTCCAATTACCTGAATATTAGATCTTTCATCATTTTCAAAGCATGCAACAAAATTTGGATTAATAGTTCCTTAGATGTACAATTGAAATTCACCTTTCAACTCAAAACACTTTGCTGAGAGCTCTCCCTCTACCATAAATCCAGATTTCTGTATGTATTAAAAGGTATATATGTTTTTTGTCCAGGTTTTCATATATTTTTTAAACAGTCTAAAGTAAACTCATTATTCTTTAATAAAGTCAATCATTTTGTACCATCATACAGACATTTTAGTTTTAATTTCCTCTTCAAGTATTTTTGACACCAACCAGCACTTTTTTGTGAATAAAGCAGTTTATTATGACAATGTCAACATTTTATTTTATAACAATAGGGACAGCCTCTCATGGAGCCAACCACTGATGGGGTAACATCAATAAAGAAGCCAACACAGTTCCACCTGGACAGAATTTTCTACATATGAAGACAAAACAATAAATATATGTTGACATTTTCTTGTTTTAGACAGCACTTTTGCAGCAGAAATACATTGTTCATGAATTTCACCAACATTTACAACTTTTACAAATGCTAGAGCTTGACATTTAATGGTGAAATCTGTTAACTCATTAACCCGAATGGAGAAACTGTTGTTTTCCCATTTATTGCCCTCAAATCTCTTAAGCTTCAGGTGATATGTCTTTAATATTTCAACATGTCATACTGTTAGAGTGTGGATTCTTCAACTTACAGAGCTGCATTTTGACCTATCATTTTATCACTACAATTTTAACAGCTGGCATCATTATGTTCTCACCAACTGTTTGACTTCTCCTTTTTTGGAAAATAATCCCTGCTACTAAATAACTAAATTCTTAAATCTTTTTATTGAATACAATTATTTTTTTTAACAAAACCTTTAATGAGTTTATTTGAAAATTCCGATAACCATTTCTAGTACCTTCATTTGTTCAGAAAATGTGGTTTGTATCTAAGTGTCTTTTTAAATTTGTTGGAGATACTGTTTCATTTAGAAATTGTTTAAAACAAATTATGTATAATGGGATAGGGCAGCTTGGATTATCAGTTCATGTAAAAATAATGGATAATTAGCTTTCTTGGTAAAGACAGGTTTTGTTGGCGTTGCTGTAATTCTTGCTTTTTTTTTTTCTTAGTTGTTCTGGTACATCTACCTGAAAATGACGTTGAAGATTGCAATTGTTTATTACCAAATTTGTCAAAATATCCATAGACTCAGGCCTGGAATCATCTTCTTCTATCTCACAATTCATGTTCAGAAAATACCATATTGAGCTCACAAAAATGTTTGTAGGCAGAAATAGTAACAATATAAAATGGATGGTAAATAATTAAAAAAACGAATCCACAAAAATTATTTAAACTTAACAACTCTTCCAACCTATAGTATTTATGTTTCTCAATACTTACAATAATAGCAAAGTGGCAGGAGAACCCCTGAGTCATGGTACATAAAAATTTTCTTTTTAGAATGAAACATTTTCTATGATACAAGGATGACTTATTGCTCCTATAATTTAATAGGTGCTAAGAGAAGGTTCAAAGAGGTAATTCAGAAATGAGAAGCTGACTTATCACTCTCCTATCCTCCTTCTTCTCAACAGAGCAGTCACCAATTTTCAGTGTTCCTCGACCCTCGTACCTGCCCCCAAACTGATGTCAATACCTGAGAACATATGCAAAAGGCACAACCAAATGAATGTGGTCTCCTACAGTGCACTGCTATATGGGGCAGTATATGAAGTTACTGTCACTCTGACCTCTGTCATTGTACATCACACAAAGTTCAAAATCATTTCCTTTCAGTCATGATCTCTCTCAGAACACCTAATGTCATCTCACGAAACCTAAGGATTTTGTGAAGTACTTCTGGCTGAAAAACCAATGAAGCCATAGTGGGTTTTTTGGGGTTTGTTTCTTTTACTGTAGAATATTACAGGGTACAAATGCTTTGGTCACATAAGTTGCCTTTGCACTGTCCAAGTCAAAGCTACAAGCATGCCCATCCCCCAGACAGCACAGGCTACACCCATTAGGTGTGAATTTACCCATCCCCTCCTCCACCCTCGCACCTGCCCGATACCTGACAAATGTTACTTCCATATGTGCATATAAGTGTTTATCGATTAGTACCAATTTAATGGTGAGTACATGTGGTGCTTGTTTTTTCCATTCTTGGGATACTTCATTTAGAAGAATGGTCTCCAGCTCCATTCAGGTTAATATAAGAGGTATTAGTTCACCATTTTTGTTTATGGCTGAATAGTGCTCCATGGTATACATATACCACATTTTATTAATCCACTCATGGATTGAGGGGCACTTGGGTTGTTTCCACATCTTTGCAATTGTGAATTGTGCTGCTATAAACATTCAGGGGCAGGTATCATTTTTATAAAAATATCCTTTTTTCCTTTGGGTAAATACCCCGTAGTGGGATTGCTGGATCAAACGGTAGTTCTACTTTTAGTTCTTTAAGGTATCTCCATACACCTTTCCATAGAAGTTGTACTAGTTTGCAGTCCCACCAGCTGTGTATGAGTGTTATATTACTGATGAAACTGTCTTGTAAAATGCGAAGAAATTGCCCAGCAGAAGATAAGCAGTCTTTTGGATACTGGTCTTGTAAAATCTAGGAATAGTGCATATTATATAAATTGTGTGTGTGTGTGTGTGTGTGTGTGTGTGTGAGAGAGAGAGAGAGAGAGAGAGAGATGGCAAATATTAATAGGAGTAAAGATGAATAATTTTATCATACATTTTTATATACATGATGATGACTTAGAACACTAAACCCTAGCTAATCTAACCCTCTTTCTTCAAAGGTAGCATATGTTCGCAGGTGAGTAGTTCCATCAGCTTGTTTCCTGCCTATAGAATCCCCAAAGCCTGAGCGTCTTCCTTCATTTCTCCCTGCCTTTCTTTCAGTCCCAACTAACCCTGTGCTATGGTTTGGCTGTTCGGCCCTTCCAAATCACATGCTGAAATTCCATTCCCGGCGTTGGAGGTGGAGCCTGGTGGGAGGTGTTTTGGTCATGGGGGCGGATCCCTCATGCGTGGCTTGGTGCCCTCCCCAGGATGATGAGTGATAACGAGTGAGTTCTCACTTTGTTAGCAGATGTGAGAGCTGGCTGTTTAAAGGAGCCTGACACTACCTTCCCCGTCTCTTGCTCCCTCTCTCACCACGTGACACACCTGCTCCCCCTTCACCATCTGCCTTGATTGGAAGCTCCCTGGACCCCTCACCAGAAGCAGATGCTGGCACCACGCTTGGACAGTCTGCAGAACCGTGACCCAAACAAATTACTTTCTTTATTAATTACCCTCAGGTATTTCTTTTATAGCGACACAAAATGGACTAGCACACCATGTTTCTGATGATACAACTTCTCAGAAACCGTGGAGATTCATGCCACTAGTCAAGAGGGTCTTCCAATTCCTCCTAGAAAACAACTTAGTCCTGACTTCCACTGAAATGATGGACTATATCTATGAGTACATGCCTAATTTTTTCAGCAAAAAAATTGCCCAGCCACACCCTTGGCCTTGTCTCCAGAGCATGCTTTCCTAATAGTTAATCTAATTTTCTCATTTTTTTTTTTTTTGGCAATATAAATAGACTTAACAATTGGCCAAATCATTACGCGCTAGTTCCTTTTTGCTTAACAATTCTGAGAGGTATTTTCCTCACACAAACCAATTCTCTGATTTTCTGACACCACCGGGATGTCCTACAATTCAATTCCATTCTACACTAATCACCCAGAATTAGCATGAGACCTCACGCATTTAAGGCCTCAGTCCTACCAGATTGCCCTCACTTTAGACACTATTTTCAAGCATCAGCCCTCAGTTTACCCACATCTTTGCCCAACTTGTCTACAGGCTTGGAAGTTCCAACAACTCACCACTCACGCTAGAAAATTTGCTGGAATGGCTCACAGAACTTATGAAAATGCTATATTTAACTATTACAGTTTGTTATAAAGGATGTAAATGAACATTCAGAGGAAGGGTACATAAGGCAGGGTCTGGAAGAGCCCCATGCTCAGGACCTGTGTTCCTGTGAAGCCGAGGTGCACGACCCCCCAGCACGTGAATGTGCTCACCAACTCGGAAGCTCCCCAGACCCTGTTGATGAGGGTTGATGTGGATGGTTTCGTTATGTAGGCATGGTTGGGGGCATTGGTGATTAACTCATTCTACACCCCCTCTATGCTCCCCAGGGATTTGGGGTTGGGGGTGGGAGGCCTGAAAGTTCTAAGTTTCTAATCAAGGCTTGTTCTTTCCAGTAACCCTTTCTAATGACCCTTTCCTGAAACTCTCTAAGGACCTGTCAATATTTGTCTCATTAGAACAAAAAAGGCTCTTACCACCGTTATCACTGAGAAAATTCCAAGGCTTTTAAGAGTTCTGTGGCAGAAACAAAGCGCAAACATCTTTTTTTATTACACCATGAGTTCTCTGAAACAGGATATAGGATAGATAGAACCATCCTGTCTCCACTATAAAGTATATCTTTCTGAGATTTACATTATACGTTTTCCAGATGCGAATGTTACAATTTTAACAATGCAGGAGGAAGATAGAACTCAGTTAATTCTTTTGAAATCCCCTGGAAAATAGCCTGAAGACCACCATCTTTATGTTAATACATCATAAAGCAACTCATATTAAAATTATTTTGTTCATAGTTTATAGTAGAGATTTCATATTTTAGCCATTTTATGAAATTGAAAAAAATCTGAAAATCTCATCATGACAACATAATTTTTTATTAACATTTGTTATTTCTGCATTTGGCTAATATAAATTATAGTTTATTAAATCAACGTAAGGCACTGGATTGATTTTTATTAGAATTGATGTGAGAAATAGAACCCTATCTTTCCTGACTACATTAGTATTATTACATAATTAGTCACATGTTTTCCAGCTTTGTAGGACTGGATCTACTGTCAGTGTGGCTCTCAAACTTTAGCATGTATCAGATTCATCTGGAGGGCTTGTAAAAGCAGTATGCCCATTTCTAGAGTTTCTGATTAAATATATCTGGGGTAAAACCCAATAATTTGCATTTCTGACAAGTTCCCAGGTAATTCGGATGGGGAAGGTGCTGGTCCAGGGCCTACACTTTGAGGAAAACTGCGCTAAGTAACCACTAAGTGCCATTCAAATCATGGTCCAGCCCCATCACTTGGAGATTCTTAGAAATGCGAATGCCTGGGTCCCACCCCAGTCCTACCAGATAAGAATCTCTGTGCTGTAGCAAGTTCTTCATCTGGTTCTTAGCACTCTCAGATTTGAGGAACACAGACTTAGCTTAGACTTATGTAACTCAGAATTATATTTGCACTGGGCATCACCCCCCTTGTAATTTAGTATAACATAAATTACATATTGTGATTGGACCCTAGAACAATATTTTTACCAGTTCTAATATACAGCAGACAATTAATTAGAGTTGTTATTATTTTTTAAGTAGGTCTATTCAAACCAATATATCTATTTTCTGCAATCTTTATAACCTTAAAATTGTAGAGATAAACTCACAGTTTAAATACATGCTAAATTCCGTACTACACTGTTCAAATAGGGTAGCTACTGTCTATTACACTTAAGTTTAAATAAATTGAAATTATTATTATTATTTTCATGA
>NW_012153141.1:53921-55280 GCF_000956105.1 Propithecus coquereli | reverse complement strand
ATATACATTTATATATTAATATACTCCAAAATGATACTTTAGCATCAATAATACGTAGATTAAACATCTTGAGCACAAAATGTCACAGTGTCCTTATGTGAGTTAGTGCTCTATCTGCCACCATTATTGTCATTTTCACTTTTGACTGCTTCGAGTGGGTATAAATTATAAGAACAACATTTTTGGCTTAATAAATGAAACAGAGATGCCTCCAAATTTCACTGGTGGCCTCCTGAGGTAGTAAACTGCTCACCATTGAAACTTTTGACCTGGATTCAAATGGTAAACTATTGAACAAGAAACACAAATTTGGAGCTTCGAGAGTTCTCAGAGTAGCAATTTTTAAACTTAAAATTCTCATTCAGCGTAAGATTCAACTAGTTAAAAATGCAGTTTCCAGTTTCCAAATGTATCTCCTATGATTCCAATTCAGAATGTTTGAAAAAGAACTTGAATTTTTTTACTATGTAATTCCAATTATGCCGATGCAGGTGGTCAAAGAACCAATCTTGTGCTACCTCAAAGATTACTAGGTCACAAGGAGGTTGTTTATATAATATACTAGGATTTTAGAAGTTAGCATTACACTGGCTTTCAGAATTCCGCTATTAAAGATTTCTGTAAGTCATTCATTTTTATATGTTCCAATTCAAGTTGGACTCGTATTAAAGCAAAACTCAAATCATTTTTATATCCTGTGCCCCTAGAAAGCCTTAGAATAAAAGAGGAACTATGCTACCAGGCCTTTATTTTTATGTCCAAACATCTGAGTATTTTCTTGCTGGACATTTATAAATCATTATAGGTCTTGCCAGATGATTTTTAGTGGCACTCTTTTAGCTGGCCTCTTCCTTTTATGTTGCTTCTTCCTTCTGAGAACTGAAGCCAACATAATTCCTTGTTTCTGCGTTAAAGAATGCTGAGATCGAGCAAAAATATCCCAACTACTTATTCCAAGAAATACTTGCTCCTAGAAGATAAGATTGTGGGCCAACTAACAGCTCGCTTATCATAATCAATGGCTCGTTCATTGATTCTTTCATGATTCTCCCTCACTGTGGTCACTAACCCAAAGATCTAAAGTCATAAACTCTGTCTAGTCCCAATTGCTTCCCTATTTGTCAGGATCCACCTTAAAAATTATACAGCCTAGGCGAATTGCATTTATAGATTTGCGTATGTTAAACCAGCCTTGCATCCCTGGAATAAAGCCCACCTGGTCATGGTGAATTATTTTTTTGATGTGCTGCTGAATTCTATTTGCTAAAATTTTGTTGAGGATTTTTGCATCTATATTCATGAGGGATATTGGTCTGTAGTTTTCTTTTTTTGTTGTCTCCTTTCCTGGCTTTGGTATCA
>NW_012153141.1:51697-53871 GCF_000956105.1 Propithecus coquereli | reverse complement strand
CAATATAATTTTAGACAATTTTAGAAATGATCTAACAGTGATCTAATGATCTAATAATTCAATGTATTAAAATGAATCCCAAAATTAAAGGAAAAAATCAAGAGAAATAACAAAGAAAAATAGATTGGCAATATAAGGACCCATAAAACATTAAAAAGAAAATCCCTAAACTATTTCGATTTGATTTTTACTTTGAAATTAAACCAAATTAAAAAGTCAGTTGTTCAGTTTCAAAAATGAGCCACATTTCAAAAGCTCAATACCAACATGTGGTTAGTGGATACTGTATTTGCATTATCACAGAAAGTCTTCCTGGTCAGCAAGGCATATCAGGAGCACATGTTTTCTTTCTTTTTCAAAACAAGGTCTAGGTCACTGCATTCAAAACGTACTGCCTCTGCTACTATGGCAACTGTAAGGTATTTCTTGCAATTTACCTTAGAAAATCTACTAAATATTTCTAAATAGTACAAATATATAAATAACACTAACATTACATTTTCTTTTAGCACATATATATATATAGTACATTCACATCTTTGTGCTTGAATGTTATTAAAATGCAACTTGTAATTTATCCACTGCTTTCTCCAAAGGACTCAGTCCTTGGAGAGATGATTCCAACTTTCTGGCTTATATCTGTCCCTTCCTCCTCTCAGTAGTGTTGTAATCAATAGAAACACGTCTAACTTACTTGAACTTTCCAAGCTTCTTTTCAGTCTGTACTGTAATAATGAACTTTGCTTCTCTGTGCTAGAGTCGCTAGAGATGCAGGGACAAATCAAATGTTCCCTGTGTTAAAAATAACTTTTTACTTTAATGGAAAGAACCAGATTCGTCAGACTAAGATATATGGAGGACATTGTCTAAAGAGAATTCCCTTGTGCTTCGGTGGATCCCAATAAGTGCAACTATTTATAGAATCCTAAGAAGCATTCAGCCTCTCCCCAGTGTCAAAATTCCTCCTTGGAGGCCCATTCATTATTCAGGGAAAACCAAGACTCATCTTGGAATTCCATCGTGATCCATTATTCTCACTATTAGAATCCAAAAACTTTCTAAAAACCCAAAGTATCGATTTGGTAAGATTGTGGCAAGTTCATTTGGAGACAGAACTTAAATTGAAGTAGCGGGAGTGGGTGCTGATTTTAGCCTTTATTTCATACAGTCTAATTATTCATACAGTTTTCTGAAGAAATGATAATATATTTGATTATGGGATGTTGTCTCAGACATTGCTGGGAGTATTATGTGCTAACTTTTTAAATACAATATTGCTTTAGAGTCTCAAATAAAGACATAATTTTTAGAAGGAAAATTGGTAATATTCATATCAACCAAAAAGATTAGTATATTATGATTGAGAAAAGAGTATCAAAAAGACTTATATTTGATGTATTTGAGAAAGCGCTCTGCAAGAATTTCTAAAACTCAGCTTAGTCATGGCTCTGATACTTACCAGTTTAATAATCATAATAAACTCTCAAAAGCCTAGAGTCCCCAGGAAATGTAGTGTAATTTTTTACTTTGGTTAGTTTTTGCAATTATCTCCTTTAATGATTGTATCAGCATGTTACACATCCTCAATCAGAGACAATGGTAAGATCGATTATAATACCATAATCTAAAATGTAATCTGACTTACATACTATGTTTTTTGAAATAGAGTAATGTCCTTGATTTTGATTTGTAATCCCTAATTTTTTGTCCATTTACAATGATAAACAAATCTTATTGTCTAATATAGTATATAATAGTAGAGTTCAGATAATTTTTTCAGGAACGAACAGAAAAAAACCCTATTTTAAGATTAATGGTCATCCTACTATAGTTCCAAAGATTATGCTGTCATAGAATATTTTTATTTCTTATCTCATTTATAAACATTCAAACCTGAATTTACAAAATAGTCTGGAGGCCTCTAACAGCTGCAGTGGGTCAAGAGTCACAGCTATAGAAGGTGGGAAGCACACGACTTTCAGAATGGGTGACATTTCAGATAATGGAGGTCATTCTTCAAGTTATTCTCTCTTGGGATGAGAGATATTAACCAGGTGGCTGGAGGAGAGAACTTATTCTTTGAAATTGTCCCTGATGAAAAAGCACATAATTCTGAGTTGTGCATGGATAAATAGCTCATTAAATTGAATATCAATGATAAGTATTTTTTCTGA
>NW_012153141.1:31101-40907 GCF_000956105.1 Propithecus coquereli | reverse complement strand
CTAGAATGTGTCTAAATTTGGAAAATACCACTCGGAGTGTACTAATTCTCATCAATTTCTAAGTGCAGCAAATTGAAGAAAAACATGCTCCACAGACTCACGACAAGTTCAAAGAAAAGAGCATTTCAGAGGAATTCGATAGCATGGGATTATGCTTTTTAAAAAACTATGGGAAAGGACTTGTCTGTCTTGATACATGTGAATTATCAAGATAATTTAGAATGGCGGACATGGGAGTGATATGGTATATATAACACAAGATTTGAATGAAAGGTCTTAGTTTAGACACCTCCACTCGTGCTGACTGAAATCTCTTGAATAAACCTTTTCCTGTATTCTGGCCAGTCTGCTAAATGAGGCGTGCAAGGTAATTACTAAGTTCACCTTCTTTATGTAAAGAGAGAAATGCCAAATCTAGGCCTTTGTTATTTTATAATCGCTTCTATTAGCATTACTGGCTGCACCTAATAGGCTGATGCATGGGGTATTGCTTCTGTGAGTGACTAAATACCAATTAGTGTTCTTTTCTGAAGTTTAAGAAATCAGGAAAAGGCAGAGTAGTGTTTCATGTGCATTTGTATATGAGCATGAGGTGATAACAAAGCAAGAATTAATTAAGAAGACCTAGAAGTTTTTATGATAATGGTTTTAAGAATATTTGCATTTGTAAGCAGCAGAGTATTGGGTACCAACTTTACATTTTCAAATAGAAGAGCCTTATTTTGACTCATAGCCCCTTGAAGCAGGCACATGCCTGCTCAATAACCATATAGGATGTTTCCAAAATTAATACATCTAATTTATTTAGTAGTGGTTAGGGGAAAGATTCCTGATTTTAGAATTCAATATCCTAGCTTCAAATCCTAGATGTTTGTGCGGCCTTGGGAAAATTAGTGAATTTTTCTAAACTTTAAATCCTGTCTCTTTCAAACTATGTCTTGGGTATGTACGTAATTTAATCCTTCTAGACTTAATTACCCTTATCTGCAAAATCGGGATAGTGCTGAGGATTCAATGAAATCAAACATTTAAAAGTAAAACATAAAGCAGAGAACAATGTCCATAAGAAATAAGTTGGAAACAGCACAAGCTTCAGAACCTGACACACTCAGACTAAATCCTTCCTCTGCCATATGAACCTACATCATTGTTTAACCTTTGTGTCTCAGTTTACACATTTTGAAGCAGGTCATAAGACTCTCATTTCAGAGGTGCTCACCCTAAACACAGGAGAGGATTGTCCTTATCTCTAAAGACACGGACACACAGGAGAATCTGAACAAATAGGTCTTACTAATTTCCCTCCAGTTTATTATCATTTGATCATACCCCTTTTGTCCAATCATACTTCTCTACAACTATCTACTTTTTCATCAAACTTAGCACGAAGTACACAGATTTACCTGTTTTGGGGGGTCTCCATTTCCCTTTGAAGGCTCTTAAGTCACATAAATTTATATTAAATAAATTTATATGCTTTTTTTGTTAATCTGTCTTTTGTTACAGGGGTGTCAACCATGAACCTAGCAATGGGTGAGAAATGAAATCATTCCTCCCCTACATTTGCTGCCTTTCCTTTATTGCTTCTGACGGGGATTCAATTATCATGTATATGGTTTCTTTCACATTTAACGTACATTTTATTTTTTTTCTATCTGCCTCCAAGATTTTCATTCTCTTTGTTTTTCTGTAATTTTAGCATTCTTTCCATATAGGCTTGATATTATATTTGATATGTTGCAAAGAATTAAGATTTATTTATCTTCCTCTGAAGAGTACTGATTTTTCTTCAAGCAAATGATTAATTTCACTGAAATTTGTTTCATATTTGTTTCTCCTATAGTTCTTTCAGACCTCCCACTTTTGATTTTACTGGGGTACTTCACATCTTGACTACACATATCTTGTTCTGGGGCCAGCTGAGGATTTGGCTAAAGTTAGCATGGAAATTTTGTGGGCTACCTCTTTGGTGGCTCTTTCTACGTCACCCCTACCCACTATACACCACATTGTAGACACTGTACTGGTATACTTCATCCTTTCATTCCTCAAGTCCACAGAGCCGTGAGTCTATTTTTGAATTGAAGCCACCCAATAGACTGAGTGACTTTGGTGACAAGACATATAAACATAAATTTCATTTGGCGCAGTTGTCTTTCTTCAAGGGTAAACTCTTCTCTAGTTTTGGCCTGATTTTTTTTTTTTTTTTTTTTTTTTAGTAAATTCAAACAGCTACTTTGAAAAGTATTTTGTCCAGATTTAATAACTGCTATCTGCAGTAAAGTGAGTTTGACAGAAGCTATTCCACCATTTCTAGAAGCAAAATTTTGACATTTAGCTTTGATTCCCTCTTTTCTCTGGATCCACCATCTTTTATCTCATAACCTTCATTTCATTGTCTTTTTTGTTTACATTATGGAGAACATCTTCTTTATACCTGTGCTTTATGTCTCTGAATTACTACTTCTGCTTTGTAGGTACCCAAAATGGGTCTTAGAGTTGTAGCTTCTTCCATCTTCTTCTTTATTTTATTGATTCCCTGTTAATTCATCAAAATTATAAGATTTCTCTTATAAACAAGCATAACTTAAGCTATCCATTCCAAGAACTGTTTTTGTATCAACAGGCAAGGAGGGATCTCATGGTGCTCCTATAGGGAAGATGATGTCTTTCCATACTCAGCAACAGACGAAAAGGTGAGCCTTGTAGTCATATATTCATAAATACTAAAAATGCTGATATATATATTTGAAAGATGTCAACATATTTCACCAGTTAAATACCTGGGGTATATAAATGGGCCCACCATATTTCTTCAGGAAGTAAAGCATTAAAGAATCTTTTTTAGTTGAGACTTTACATTTTCAAATATGTAATGTAAAATTGTAGCAATTATAAAGGCTGATTTTCCATTCAAAACGAGGGGCATTGATATATTTATCCTGCCAGCCATATGTATAATCCATAATCCATTTCAATAATGTTTGAATTTCTTTTCATACTCCACCAATTGCTGTTCTTCATTTCCTAACTTTAATCATTCTCACTCAAAGCAAGAGTTTTCAGACTTACTATTTATTTATCTTTTTAAGTGATACTTGCCCTGACCCACTGTTCTTTGTATGATATTACATTCCTATTCAAAAAAAAAGTTGGAGTACAGATTGACATTTATCACTCGTATATTCAGTTTGCCTACAAATTGTCACCCAATTTAGTTCTCCAGAATTAAGAATTTCTTTTAAATTTCCGTTGTCTGTTCTTTTGTCCATTTGAATATAATGTAATATGTAGGTAACTGAAGGCTGCATCATGAAGCATTAATCTCCAGGGCTATAACTATCCCAACTCTGGTCTTAATGTTAAGTATACAACGTCCAAAATTCACCACCAAAACCACTGTTTTCATTTCCTAATTTCTTATCCATGTTCTATGGGCACTGCAGACCACAAAAATATGTAAAGATGTGCTGGCAGAAAATAAAATGCAGACAACACAAGTACCTGGATTGGTGCCCTTAGAAAGCAGTGCCTGTAGGGTAGAAGTTTTCTCATTTTTATAAACCTCACAACTCTGAATTTAAGGGAATATGATAGATGAAAATAAAACACATTTTAGCCCTCTTTTCTCTTTTGATTAGCATGCATGCTATGTTTTTAGCATCAACTCTTATACTGAACAATAATAAATTTCTCAGTTCACCTTCTTTTGTCTCATAGATGTTAAAACGATCCCTCATGTGTTCGTACCACATGGAAGCTTAGTATTATCTTTTACTATATTATTCCAAGAATTATAACTGTTGATTGGGAAGAACTATAACTGGTGTTATAAGTTTAAAATACTGGATGTATTCATGTTAAAATATCGCCTCCTAGAAATAAAAATGTCACTCAAGTAGAGGCCAAAATAAGGCACTTAAAATGTCACACATAGTCATCACAGACACGTGCAGTTCTGGGATCCAACTATGCAACAACAGAAACCACATATCCAAATTTATATTCTTTTCTCAATAAGAAGCATCTTACTCAAGTATCAGCCTCGTGGTTTGAAAAATCTATCAACGCTTTCAAAAGTATAAGGAGTGTAGGATTTTTAATGCCAGATGAAGATTTAAAAGTGTACCATGTGATATGTAGGAAGAGTGTTAGGAAGAGAAAAGAAAAATAAAATTTTCTTAGAAGTAGATTTCCTAGGCCAGTCTTTGGATTTCTGCATTTCACATTAAATATATACCATAAGAGTATATATCTCAATAAGAATATCCGAACACAGATTATATTTGATTTAAAGCCATACTTTATTCTTCATAGAAATATATATGTGACAGAAATGATCGGTATCAGGCAAATTTATCATGATTCAAGTAATTAGAGTGCCTCTGTCTTTGAGGCTTGAGGTACTTAACCTAGGATGTGTATATCATACTAAAATTTAGTTTGTGTAAAGCGTGTGCTTTTTTAAGTTAAAGAATTTTAGTGGAGAGAATTGAACTTAGAAAACCTACAGGAATATGCAAGCAAATTCTCAGGCAAATCACTTTTTAAAAAGTGGAAATTGAGGAATTAGAATTTGATTCACTTTAAACCACTGTAAAGGAAAAATAAAAATCTCAGGACTCCCCAAAATTCATTATACCAAAAGGGAGAACTGAACTTGGCTTAATAAACCTTAGTTGAGTGTGACTTTCATTTTCAGTCATTTATTATTCTTGGGAATCATAAGACAGTCTTTTTAGAAAGGTAAACTGCTCCCTAATATAAAGACCGCAGGTTTAGGAAATAAAGATCAGATCGTTTTCTAATGCTCACTTGTTTGCTGAAAGTAGAAGGAAACTTTTAGAGAAAAAGATAAATTTCTTTTTTTTTCTTTTAAATAGCTTAGAGTTTATGTTTCTTTGGATGGTTTGACATCTTCATATCAATAAAATTGCTTATTTTTTGTTTATATCTGAAGACAAATGAAACAAGTTAAATGTAAGAATGGAAATACCACTTTTTAAATCATGAATCTAATAACACTCCAAATGATGAATCTAATAACACTTCATCTAATTTTTACACTCCCTTGCTATTTGAACTGATTAGTACATTTTGTTGTATTCTTTATCTTTGCTATCTTTTTCTTCATTTTTTTTAAATTTCAGAATATTATGGGGCTAACAAATGTTTTGGTTACATGGATTACTTTTGTATGGCTTGAGTCAAAGTTATAAGTGTGCCCATCACCCAGATAGTGTACATTGTACCCATGGGGTATGATTTCACCCATCCCTGCCTCCCCCTTCCACCTACGTGATTTCTGTTGAGTTTTACTTCCATCTGCACACATGAGTGCTGATTAGATGGTTCCAATTTAATAGTGAGTATGTGGTGTTTGTTTTTCCATTTTTGTGATACTTCACTTAGGAGGATGGTCTCCAGTTCCATCCGGATTGTTGCAAAAGGTATTAATTCATTATCTGTGGCTGAGTACTACTCCATGATGTACACATACCACATTTTATTAATCCACTCATGAGTTGATGGGCACTTGGGTTGATTCCACAGCTTTGCAATTGTGAATTGTCCTGCAATAAACATTCCAGTGCAGGTGTCTTTTTGATAAAATGACTTTTTTTTCCTTTGCATAAATACCCAGTAGTGGGATTGTTGGATCAAATGATAGGTCTACTTTTAGCCCTTTGAGGAATCTCCATATTATTTTCTCTAGAGGTTGCACTAGTTGCAGTCCCACCAACAGTATATAAGTGTTCCTTCCTCTCCACATCCATGCCAGCATCTATAATTTTGGGACTTTTTGATAAAATCCATTCTCACTGGGGTTAGCTGATATCCCATTGTCGTTTTGATTTGCATTTCTCTGATGATTAGTGACATTGAGCATTTTTTCATATGTTTATTAGCCATTAGTCTATCTTCTTTTGAAAAGTTTCTTTCTGTTCATGTCTTTTGCCCACTTTTTGATGGGGTTGTTTGATTTTTTTCTTGCTGATTTGCTTGAGAATCTTTGTAGATTCTGGTTATTAGCCCGTTAGTGGCTGTATAGCATGTGAATATTTTCTCCCATTTTGTAGGTTGTCTATTTGCCCTGTTGATTGTTTCCTTGACTGTGCAGAAGCTTTTTAATTTAAGTCCCATTTATATATGTTTGTTGTTTGTGATTGCTCTTGGTGTCTCTTTCATAAATCCTTTGCCTAGGCCGATGTCTAGAAGAGTTTTTCCAACATTTTCTTCTAGAATACTTACGGTTTCATATCTTAAATTTGTTATCCATCTTGAATTAATTTTCGTGAGTGGTGAGAGATAGGGACCTCTTTATTGAACATTCTTTGAATTTGAACTTTTTCTTTCTTGCCAGTTCTTGATCTGTTATCTTATCTTCAGCCTATTTGCAATTCTCTGTTTCTGTGGTCAACAACAAAACGACTATTCTCCTGATCCCTAAACTTTTCAGGGTGCCTGCTTGAGAGCAATCATTCATTTCCAGTTCGCTGATAAGGAACATCTAGACGGATTTGAACAAACCAAAGGAGGAAATTCACAAGCGCACCTCCCCTCTTCCCAATTCTAGTTTCCATTTTTACTCAATGTGTTTTTGGTGATTAGCCCTTTGGTAGCGAGATTTATTCACACTTTTTTTTTTTTTTTACTACCTTCAAATAGATAAAGATTGTAATATTGGAAATATAATTTTGGAACTTAACTAAGATTAAAGGATGATTTTCAAGTAAGAATATAGCTCATATATTTATAAAATGAATACAAATCAAAGATTTTATTGAACTCATTAATTAATGAGAGAACTGGAAATAAGTTACAACTGGTTCAAAAGAGAATCCAAAGAATAGATGTATTTATAGACCTGAAATATTGAAATAAATTTGCAAACAGATGCAAAACTTACTTCTAATTCAGTTGAGGCGGGAACTCAAGTGAATCTCCATTGACAGAATTTGTTTGCATACCTATACACAGGAATTATTTTGCATTGATATCAGTTATCTGCAACTTACAGAATTGCAAAATAATTCAAAAGTCAATGACAGGCACAGAGTCTCTAATAGACTCAAATAAACTGGAAGGGTATGTTTGAAAAATTGTATAATTTTCCATTGGGAACAACATTCCAAATGTCATAAATTTTTTTATACAATATTGAGCACATTAATTACATATACATTTCAAATAGTTTTAAAATATGTTCTCAAAATGAGAATAGAAATATTTCTTACATTTTTTTTCAGAATAATGATGAAACTAAAGGAGTGTCTTTTTTCTTTTTGTACATTAAATATATTTTGTCATTTAATATTAGGAAACAGTATATATATATAAAATGATATAAAAATTACAAGATTAACACATGTTCAGGTCACGTTAATATATGAAAATGTTTACATTACTTTATGCAAATACTCAGTGACCTAGTAATTGTATCACCACAATCCATGGTTCTTGGAAATTGGAAAAGATCTATCAATCCTAAATGTGTTATTTCTGAGGTGTTGCCTCTGAGCTTTTTTTTTCATGCATGGTAAAACATTCATTTCATATATAAAGCTTAGACTCATGTGTACTCTCCATATTGCTCTATTAATGCTCTCACTTTGCTATAATGCAAAATAAAATAGCTGCTGTAAAACACAAGTCAGATCATATCTGAAGGAAATAAAAAAGAGACTTATGAGAAGGTTGCAGTTAGCTTTGCAGAATTTTATTCCTACGCTATCTGTACCGTGTAGGGGCAGAAAGGGTGGGATACTTCATCCCTCATTAGGGCCATGGCCCACACTCCTATATCAAAAGACAGGTTAAGAAGAGAAAAATGTAGCGAATGTATTTAGTCATAATTTTATGGGACGAGAGCCTTCAGAAATGAAGACACAGTTTTCTCCAAAACTGTCCATTTTTATGCTTAGGTTCAATGCAGAGTAGAGAGCCATGGAGAAGGGTGATTGGACCAAAAGGGAATGATCTGACAGTAAGAGACTGAGGGACAAAACCCAGCAAAGCCTGTCCATTCAGATCCTTCTTGGCCTCTGTGGGAGGCACTCCGTCCTCCAAGGTATGGTGCAGAACCCTCTAGAATGAGGGTCTTATGACTTACCAGCGTAAAGTCCCCTTCGGCATCTGCCCACATTCAAAGAGACTTCAATTTAAAATAATCGGCCAACCAGGGTGCCGTATTTTGAGGTGAAATTCCCTGGGTGCCTCCACCTCCCTCTGTGGGAACACTAATTCCAACATGTGTTTATCGTCTGGCACAAAACACTGAAGAAGAGGGGAGCCCAACATGGAGTCTCATCCAGGGTTTTTATACCCTGCTGGCCACTCAGGCATATTATGGTACAAGAGCAAGGTGCATATTTTTAAGAGTAAAAAATATGCAAAAACAAAAAATAAATCTAACTCAATGCACTAATAATGTACTTAATTTTATCCCAGAACTATTAGACAGAAAATGAGTGAGCAGAATATCAAATTATTGATTATGTTTTATAGCGTTTGTATATATTATCAAAATGAATGGCCATTCCCCTACTTCTACTTTTTTTTTTTTTTTTTGAGACAGAGTCTCACTCTTTTGCCCGGGCTAGAGTAAGTGCCATGGCGTCAGCCTAGCTCACAGCAACCTCAAACTCCTGGGCTCAAGCGATCCTCCTGCCTCAGCCTCCCGAGTAGCTGGGACTACAGGCATGTGCCACCATGCCCGGCTTTTTTTTCTATATATTTTTAGTTGTCCAATTAATTTCTTTCTATTTTTAGTAGAGACAGGGTTTCGAACTCCTGAGCTCAAACAATCCGCCCGCCTTGGCCTCCCAGAGAGCTAGGATTACAGGCGTGAACCACCGCGCCCGGCCGGGCCCCCTACTTCTACTTTCAAAACAAACTCACAAAACACAGCTGGAATATAAACAGTGCTGTCTTTGTTCTTTTGTTTTAATTTCCTGTCCTGACATGTCACCAAGCCACTCAGCCATTATTAAGCTCTTAAGACTCTATGCAGTAGTGCCAGTATTAGCCCAATATAAAAGATGGGTGACTAGAAGCATTTCATGCACATCACATTCACACTTTGAATACATTATCCAAAAGAGAACACAAGAAAAGTGATAGGAAAGACCAAAAACTGGGAAGGAGAAAGGAACAATGCAGTTAGCTTGGCTGGGGCCAGCCTAGCCAGGAATGACTCCCCAGTATGAGTGAATGGAGTCTGGGACTGGACACTTTGGTGATTAGGAAGAGTTTAGGAATCGTGAGCTTTTATTAAAGTGAATGAAATGGCATGAGAAACACCAAGTAACTATTAAGAAGTTACTTAGGAAGTGTAAATGCAAGAAAGACTGATGACTTTTACTTCTGAATTTGATACTGTCGATCATCTTGGCAGATTATAATGTAAGATAAAGATAGTGACGCTAACGTATTGGTACATTTATTGTGAGAATTAGATGGGAAATTGAGAAAATGAGAGAAAAAAATCATTAAAAAGCTGGAGTTTTTGCATTTAAAACAATGTGAACTGGTTGATAAACACCAACGAATCTCTTTTCCAGTGAGTGATACCCCGTCTATCATGATAATGGAATTTTTAAAAGGTAGGCCGCTTTGCAAAAATCTTGGATTTCTTTATTCAGAATGTCAAGGGTCTTTTCTGCTCTTTTGAAAATCTTTTGAAAGCATACGATTTAAAAATTGCCTTAAAAGGTGATAATACTCTTTTTTGGTGTTCTTTCTGTTTATACATATATTTATAGCTTTTTTTTTAATTTTTGAAGAGGAAATTTATATAGATTTGT
>NW_012153141.1:29285-30832 GCF_000956105.1 Propithecus coquereli | reverse complement strand
CCTATGATTGATTTTGACTCTTCAAACCTAAACATACCCCTTTACCCACACTCCCAACCCTCATCCCCCAGCAAACACAAGCACACAAACATGAATACACATACATATGTGTAATACTGTAAGTTCTTTTAACTTGAGGGTCACATATTTTATTTTTATAATCCCAGAGCCGTGTTAGATAATAGGTAGTCAAAAATATTAAATGAATGAGTTAGAATTGAATATGACACTGAACTATTTTGAGTTTAGTGAGTGAAATATAAAATGGACCAAGTTTTAGAGAGCTTAAGCCAAAATGCCCTTTGAATTTCCCTAATTTTTGTGTGTATTTTTTCCATATCCACTTCCACAGTTAAATTGCTTTCATTTCTTGTTAATATCTTTGCCAGTTAGTGGTCTCACTCGTGTTTGATTTACTTGTGTTAATCAGCCGTGGGCTAGAATACTTGATCACCAAGCCTGTCAGGCTCACTTGAGTGATACGACTCAGGAACTAAAAGTTCTCATGAGTAGATGTTGTGGATGTAGCAAAGGCAGAAATGCTTGGACTCTGAGTTGCCTGATAGTAGTTTCTGCAAAGGTGAGGTCAAGACCGCCTTACTCATCATTGTATCAGCCCGTATCAAATAGTAAACTCTGAATGAATGAGTAAATGCGTGACTGTTTCTGGCTGATATCCTAGTTCCAGATAATACAGGTTATCAAATCAGTTTCCTCTGCATCTACTGGGATTTTTGTGTGTACTTTTCATTCATGCATGAACCACACTCCTGATAATTAAACATTAGGTTCTCTTTCACATTATAACCACTGTAAAATTACAAAACGGAAACTAATTCATGAAGTTCAACAAAATTGAAAATGAGTTATAATTCTTTTCCTAAAAATTTTTTAGTTTTGAACAGATGTTGGTTAACCAGTTTTAATTGAACTGAAATAGAAGTCCCTGCAGTATGTACTGTATTGACAATGCCAACTGTCATTATAATAATAAATTGCTCATAGATTTTCTTAGAATTTTGAAATAAAAATGAGAAACCTATAAGAAAAAAAAGCAACACTATAGTATTTCTCTTTTATTTCATGTAGATGGAAGTTGAAAAGAGGACTTTTGTCCACGTACTGGAAGAATTAATCATAACCTCTTCTGTAATAAACACTTTCTTGGTCCATTATTGGTTTACAATAAAATACAGGAAAGCAACAAGTGTCAGAGAAAGTGATGTTTTTTGCTACTCAATTTCCATGCACAAAATTTATGATGTTCTTTTAATAAATTTTCACTTATCAGAAAAAGAATTGGAAACTGGAAACTGATTGAAAAATCCCAAGAAAAATGCCAATAAGATATCTTCATAAATCACATTGCTTGATCAAAATCATTGCACATAGAAAGCCTTAAGGATCAGCTATTATGACTCAAATCACAGTCCTAAAAAGCTTTCCCGAAATTTCTTTCAGAGCTTTCACCTCCACATACACAAACTAATGTGGGGATCACTTCAGGATTTAAACACAGACAATTCAGTGCAAATAAGAGTTGGTGA
>NW_012153141.1:26407-29235 GCF_000956105.1 Propithecus coquereli | reverse complement strand
CCCTAGATTCTTTTTTTCACATGGCTTCTTATCTCTCTGCTGTTTCTCACAACCCCTTTTAAAATAATTCAATCCTCTAATCGTGGTCCTTATCACACCACTTTTCCCACTACTCTCACAGATAACCTTGTTTCTTATTTCTGTATGTTTTCCTGTCTATCTTCATGAGCTGTTGCTGTGTAACAAAACTCCCCCAAGACACAGTGGCAGGCTGCTCATAGGTCCATAGGTCAGCTGTAGTCACTGTAAGGATTAATTGGATAGGTGCTATGTATGGGTCAGCTTGGGCTGCTCTGTCCCAGACGTCATGTTCAAGAGTCTAGGCTGGAGGTCCAGTGGTTACCTGTGCTACGGTTTTCTCTTCATAGAAGTCAGAATCTACAAGGGGAGACTACGGAAACATGTGATGGATCTTAAGGTATGTACTTAGATCTTGCACTTTATCATTTCCATTGCCATTTCAATTGACCAAAGCAGGTCTCACGGCCAAATCCAAAATTGATGAGTTTGGAAGTGTACTCCACCCATAGTGGGAGGCAGAGAGGAGTGAATATTTGCTGAAGAATCATCCAACAATCAAAGTCTACCCTATTTTTCCTATGTATTTGATGCCAGTGAACTCCAAGTGCCAAAAGCCAGAACTGCAAGTTTTTTTTTCTTCTATTTTTTCTTTTTCTCTTTCTTTCTTTCATTGTATTTTTAGGATTGCTGCTCTTTCTCTTCAAACTAAATATGGTTCTTTTTACATATCAGACTTCTATAGGACCATGTCCTTATGCTTTCCAGTGGCTCTTTGTTCCAACTCAAAGAATGTACCAGAGGCTACATTTATTTATTTAGAGATCTTAACAAAGGGTGTTTGTTACATTCTTATCAGGTGCTCTGGATTTTTGACTTTTTCCTGCAGCTGTGTTATAATGGTTATGCCTTTGATTTTAACCCTGCGATTTCTGATATTTCTATATTGCCTCCCAGCTCTGATTTCAAACTCCAGCTCTTTTCCCAACTCGTTTTTCCTCCTGTAGAGGCTTATCAAATGCAGCTAGTAGCATTCATCTCATGCTTTCAAAATTCTGCTCAAAACTTCTTTGCCCAATACTGTAGGTTTATTATATATTAATTTGGTGTTGCAAATTACTACAGGCAAATGTTTTATGAAATGTTTTGCTGTCTCATGCCACAGCTCACTGTTAACCCAGGCTGCTTTAAAAGTTTAAGAGTTTGTGCAGTCTCAAAGCCAACGTGATCTTCTGTGGGTGTTTGTTAATGCAGCACCCACTTTCTATCTACAAATTAATTTATTAGTTATTGGTACAAAACAAAACACTCCAAAATTCACTGGTATACAACAATAGCTATTTATTCTCAGTGAGTATTCTCATTTATTCTTAATAACTGTTTATTCCCATAGATGTTCAGGTTGGCTGGGGGTCTCTGCTCTATGTATATTTTGGGGGGGCCCAGGCAAGAGGGGCAGAAGCCAAGGCACCTCATGTGGCAAAGGCCAAACACTGGGGTATGAAGATATACTCCACCTACAGTGGGGTAGGCAATATACTATTCGCTGAACAACAGTGCAAACATTCACACTGTGTAACTTATTTTCATTTTCCCAAATTATCACTCATTTCCTTCTTTCAGCTGTCATAGTGGGATGGGTGCCTTTTGTCTTTAGCCTGATTCTAACCTCATTTTGTCCTTGTAACAGAGGGAATGGCATGAAAAAAAAAATGGCAAAAATGTTTTATGTCTCTTTCAAACATCCTCCACTCCTTTTTGAGAACTAAAACCTGCATCCCTGCCTCAGCCCAGTGGTTGGGAGGAGCAGGGTAATTTTTTGTTGTTGTTGTTCTTTGTGTTACAGGAGATAGTTCAGCCATCCCAGGCTGATGCCAGCCCCCCAGGTGGGCCCAGATTACAGGCTTTGTCTTTGGCAGAGATGGGACAACTAGAATAGTTAACCACAATAGCCAAAAACTGAGAGCTCTCCCTTTAAAAGCTCTGTATTTGTGCTGATGTTCAGGAAATTTGGATTTTGAGATGAGAAGGTCTACCATTTTTCTTCCTTTGCTGGCAAAGTACTAAACTTCTCTTTCCTTCCCCTCAAACTACGTGTTCTTTTTCTTCTGATATGGCCTTGAGGACAAGTGCCAAGATTTCAGTAACATCTTTTCATGGATACCATTTTTGCCATGCCACCTTGGTTATAGTTTCTCTGCCAGCATTTTCAGGTTTAACCCTTATTTTAGCTAAAAGTTCTTTCTTAACACTAAATTCCCCATGTCCCCTATGATTGATTTTGACTCTTCAAACCTAAACATACCCCTTTACCCACACTCCCAACCCTCATCCCCCAGCAAACACAAGCACACAAACATGAATACACATACATATGTGTAATACTGTAAGTTCTTTTAACTTGAGGGTCACATATTTTATTTTTATAATCCCAGAGCCGTGTTAGATAATAGGTAGTCAAAAATATTAAATGAATGAGTTAGAATTGAATATGACACTGAACTATTTTGAGTTTAGTGAGTGAAATATAAAATGGACCAAGTTTTAGAGAGCTTAAGCCAAAATGCCCTTTGAATTTCCCTAATTTTTGTGTGTATTTTTTCCATATCCACTTCCACAGTTAAATTGCTTTCATTTCTTGTTAATATCTTTGCCAGTTAGTGGTCTCACTCGTGTTTGATTTACTTGTGTTAATCAGCCGTGGGCTAGAATACTTGATCACCAAGCCTGTCAGGCTCACTTGAGTGATACGACTCAGGAACTAAGAGTTCTCATGAGTAGATGTTGTGGATGTAGCAAAGGCAGAAATG
>NW_012153141.1:23588-25033 GCF_000956105.1 Propithecus coquereli | reverse complement strand
ATTCTTAATTGCTCTAATATATAAACTATCAAAGACTGAGAATCAAACAAGTTTTCAAAGAGGATGATTTGCAAATCCTAACAGATAGATCCAATTGGCTGCCTGGTAGTGAAAACAACTGAAAACACAAATTGGCTGGAGGAGCACTCTCTTTTGTAGAGAGCCTACTTACTATATACCAAGTATATCAGTGATTTCCTTTGAATTATTTGATTTAATATCACAACAAGTAGTATAGGTTCTGTAATCCCCAGTTTACAGATAAGAGAACTGAAGCTCTGAATTTTAAAGTTTAGAGAATCCTAATTCTCACATATAAATAAGTAGCAGAAATAGTATTGAAACCAAAGAACTCTGTGGCTTGAAGAATTTTCTTTTTAGGAACATATTGTCTTCCCGATAACATATTTTACCCTGAAGAAATCTTATAGCAATAAGAGCGTTAAGAAATGTTGATTATCGAATGTCCTTAATTTTCTCTGTATATTGGTTGGTTGAACAACTAATTAGAGGTGTGTTGTAGACATCAAGGCATGAGGACTTGGAGAAAAAACTAGAAGTGCAAGGCAGACATAAACATATAAATAGAGATTTGGAAATACACACACACACACACACACACACACACACACACACACAGAAGTCAAAATTATGAGTTTCAAATATAAGGCCCCCAAAGATCAGATAGACAGCTCAGCTTGAGAGATAATGATGAGTAGGGCAGGAGAAAGACTGTTTAGAATAAAGAATATCAAGAGTTCACCACTCAGAAATAAAAAAAAAAGTAAAGAAAACAAAAAAAAAAGGAAGTGGAGAAAAAAATGTTGTTAAAATTAGACAAATACAAGAAGTTACTCCACAGAGAAGCATTACTTGCTAGATGACTTTACATTTTATTTTTTGCTTGAATTTTTAGGGTGACATATAGGGTGTAAATATTGCCCACAAGCCCTAGTGAGTATGAGTTTGTAGTGAGAAGGTATCAGGGTAGACATTTTTTTCCCTCCTTTCCTCCCAGATTGAGGGCAGAGACAATTATCTTATTATCCCTCATGGCGAAGAGCTCTGCAAATCGATAGGGGAGGTCTTTGGGAGACTCAGCTAAATCCAGTGGTCCCGGATTCTACCACGAATCCTACTGTAGCCTTTAGCAATATGCATGCTAAGCTTGCTAAAACTACCAAGATCTAGAACTTTCGGGCCAGAGTAAGAGGCTCCAGTCTTGATACCACTGTATTTGTATGTGTTCTTGCCACGTGTACTCAAAAAAAGTCCCTTATATTCTCAATTTCTCAGTCATGAAATATACGTAATCTGCCACTACTTCATTGACACTCACATCAAATCTCTATTTCTTCATTTTTAAAATGACTCATAATAAAGAAAAAAAAATCAATTGAAACTGATCTGAAACTGCATAGATATTAGTTAGCATAGCCATTAAA
>NW_012153141.1:21108-21595 GCF_000956105.1 Propithecus coquereli | reverse complement strand
AAAAAAGAAAGTCCAAACTTGATGAAAATTGTAAGTCGTAAATCCAAGAAACTAAGATAATCCCAACTATAAGAAATATGAAGAGAACTACACAATATATGATAGTCAAATTGCTCAAAACTAATGATAAAGAGCAAGTCTTATAAGCAGAGAAAAAAATGCATGTGTCTTAGAGGAAGAAAGATAAAGATGAAAGCAGCTTTCTCTTTGTAAATAATGCAAATGCGAAAACGGTGGAACAACATTTTTGAAGTACTAAAAGAAAAGAAATTGCCAAGCTAAAGTGCTATACCAGCAAAAATCTTTTTCAAAACTAAGGAACTAGCTAGAACAGAAGTTTGCACAACACTGTGAATGTACTAAGTGAAATTCTATTGTACGCTTTAAAATAATTAATTTTATCTTATGTGGATTTCATCTCAATAAAAAAGAGACAAAATAAAGACTTTTTTTCAGATGTGCAAGGATGAAAGAATTTAGCACTAGC
>NW_012153141.1:18677-21058 GCF_000956105.1 Propithecus coquereli | reverse complement strand
AATTAGCCGGGCATGGTGGCGCATGCCTGTAGTCCCAGCTACTTGGGAGGCTGAGGCAGAAGGATCGCTTGAGCCCAGGAGTTTGAGGTTGCTGGGAGCAAGGCTGGCGCCACAGCACTCTAGCCTGGGCAACATAGTGAGACTCTGTCTCAAAAACAAAAAAGAAAGTCCAAACTTGATGAAAATTGTAAGTCATAAATCTAAGAAACTAAGATAATCCCAACTATAAGAAATATGAAGAGAACTACACAATATACGATAGTCAAATTGCTCAAAACTAATGATAAAGAGAAAGTCTTATAAGCAGAGAAAAAAATGCATGTGTCTTAGAGGAAGAAAGATAAAGATGAAAGCAGCTTTCTCTTTGTAAATAATGCAAGTACAAAAATAGTGGAACAACATTTTTGAAGTACTAAAAGAAAAGAAATTGCCAAGCTAAAGTGCTATACCAGCAAAAATCTTTTTCAAAACTAAGGAACTAGATAGAATAGAAGTTTGCACAACACTGTGAATGTACTAAATGAAATTCTATTGTATGCTTTAAAATAGTTAATTTTATCTTATGTGGATTTCATCTCAATAAAAAAGAGACAAAATAAAGACTTTTTTTCAGATGTGCAAGGATGAAAGAATTTAGCACTAGCAGATCCAAGAAGAATAAAGTCAGATGGAAAATATAGATCTTATACAAAATGAATGAACAATACCAGAACTGGTAGCTATGTGGATAAATATATGTTTGTTTTCTTACTGTTTACATAGCTTTAAATGACAATTGACTAAAACAGTAATAATAGTGTATATGTGATAAGAGCCTAAGACCTTGAGAAGAGATGTGGAAGAATACTATTGTCAGATTCTTACACAAAATGTGAAATATAACTTGACGGTATACTATCATAAGTTAAAGATGTATATTATAAACTCTACTACAATAGCTAAATTAACAAAATAGTTGTATGTAGCCAATTAACCAATAAAGAAGATGAATAATCGTAGAAAATAATACAAAAGAAGGCAGAAAAAAGAGAATGTGAGAAACAAATACATATGAGACAAATAGGTAAAAATAGCATAATCATTCAGTTCAACTTAATCATATTAAATATCATATTAAATGTAAATGGTCTGAATATTCCCACCTAAAAGAAAACATGGTGGCATTAGATTAAAATGTAAGACCCAACTTGTAAAGTGCTTCTAAGAAATATACTGTGAATAGAAAGACTCAAATAAGTTCAAAGCAAAAAGACGAAAAAAGATGCAATAGTCCCTCAGTATACACAGGGAATTAGTTCTAGGACCCTGCCTTGGATACCAAAGTCCATGGATGCTCAAGTTCTTGATATAAAATAACATAGCATTTGCATTTAATGCACATCCTCCTGTATAGTTAAAATCACCTTTAGAATACTTCTAATACCTAATACAATGTAAATACTATATAAATATTTGTTATACTATCTGGGTTTTAAAATTTGTATTAATTTTCATTGTTATATTACTTTTATTGTTTTTAAGAATATTTTTGATTCGTGGTTGGTTGAATCTACAGATGTGAAACCTGCAGATACTGAGATCGGATTGTATATCATTCTAAAATTAACGTAAGGAAAGCTGGATTGGCTGTATATTAATATCAGACAAAGTAGATTTCAGAGCAGAGAATAGCCCTAGGATAGTGAAGATTATTTCATAATGCTAAAGGTGCCAATTCCCCAAGAAGACATGAAAATCCTAAATATCTGTGCAGCTAATAACAGAACTCCAAAATATGTGAGGCAAAAATCTGATATAATTGCGAAAGAGAAATAGAAGTTCGTGATTATAATTTTAGATTTCATTACTGCACTCTCAATAATTGGCAGGACATTTAAACAGAAAATCAGTAAGGTTATAGAAAACTTGAAAAAATATTTGCAGTAGACTTGACCTAAGTGATGCTTATAGAACACTTCATGTAAAAACAGTTGAAAGTCAACGCTTTTCAAGTTTACATGTCATATTTACTAGAATAGATTATATGGGGATTATAAAACAAGTCTTGATTTAAATGTGTTCAAGTTATATAAAGTACATCCTCTGACTATAATGGAATTAAAATAGAAATCAATAAAAGAATGATATTTAGAATATCTCCAAATATTTGGAAACTAATACATGTCTAAATGAGCTGTGGGCAAAAAGAGAAGCAAAAAGGAAAGTAGAAATTGTTTTCAGCTGAAAGAAACTGAAAACATGATTTATCAAAAGAAGGAGAAAATATAGAAATTATCTATATCAAGAATGAGAGGCCGGGCGCGGTGGCTCACGCCTGTAATCCTAGCTCTCTGGGAGGCCGAGGCGGGCGGATTGTTTGAGCTCAGGAGTTCGAAACCAGC
>NW_012153141.1:11288-15028 GCF_000956105.1 Propithecus coquereli | reverse complement strand
TTACACACACACAAACTCAAATTCCAGGCCCAAATGGCTTCATGGTTACTTGCTACTATACATTCATACATTTAAGAGACAAAATAATCCCAAGCTTACATAAATTCTTCCAGAAAATGAAAGAATAAATAATACTTCCTAACTCATTCTATGAGAACAATATTATTCTGATGCCAAATCTAGACAAAACTACAGACCAAGATTACTCATGAACATAGATGAAAAAACTCTAAACAAAATTTCAGCAAATTAGGCCAAAAATTATAAAAAGGGTAATACATCATGACAAAGCAATCTTAAGCAAAAAGCATGGTACTGGCACAAGAACAGAGACATAGACCAATGGAACAGAACTGAGAATCAAGATATAAAACCATCCTCATATGGTCATCTAATCTTTGACAAAGCAGACAAAAACATACACTGGGGAAAAGAATCCTTATTCAGCAAATGGTGCTGGGAAAATTGGATAGCCACATGAAGAAGACTCAAACAGGATCTGCACCTTTCACCCCTCACAAAAATCAACTTATGGTGGATAACAGACTTAAACCTAAGGCATGAAACTATAAGCATTCTAGAAGGAAATGTTGGAAAAACTCTTATAAACATTGGCCTAGGGAAAGAATTTATGAAGAGGACCCCAAAGGTGGTTTTACTTTTTTGACTTCACTATAAATCAGGGTTTCCTATTGTTGGGTAGTTAGTGAGGGATTCTGGATCTCCTAGGGATGAAAGTGGGTGCCCCTGCAATTCACCCCCGACCATGTGATTTCAGAGAGGCTTATGGGAATTCTGCATGCATAGTTAGACTCAGGTCATGGAACTCCCAACTGTCCAATCAAAGTGGTTCCATGGTGACATTTGAACCATGGGAAGGTCTCAATCTGGGCACTATAAGACAAGATGCAGACCATAACCAGGTCATTTTGTTGCCCTTCCTTCTGTTCTCCCTTTGCTAAAAAAATGGGCCTGGTTGTCGTCTGTGGTGTATGTATCACGCTCTGTAAACCCGTATCTTGCTCTTGCCCTATAATCCTGTCTTTCTCTCCTTAATAAACCTCATTTTCGTGGTTTCCTTACTTTGCTGCATCTGGTCATTCTTTGGCCATGAGTGTGCCAAGAACTGACATTTAAGACTGAAATCTAACACTGTGAACCCCTCCTCAGTTTGATAATTAGCAACGCAAGCTCACAGAACTTAGGGAAACATTACTTACATTTGCAAAGGATATGATCAAGGATACAGATGAATAGTCAGGCGAAGTGGTACATAAGGGGAGATATAGAAATGTCCCCCACATGGGAGCTGCTGTCCTCCTAGAGGTGGGGTATGCCACCCTCCTGTCAGATGGTTCTGTTCACCAACTTGGAAGCTCTCCAAACCCCGTTGTTTAGGCTTTTTATGGAAGTTCCAATCCATTGGTGTGACAGATTAAATCATTGACCATTGGTGATTGAACTCAATCCCTAAGCCCTTTATGCAGCTTTAGAGGTTAGGGGGTGGGAATAAATAGTCCATCCCTCTAATCACATGGTGGGTTCCTTTGCTGGCCAGCCCATCCTGAAACTCTACAGGGGCTTTCAGCCACCAGTCATCTCATTAACATACAAAAAACACTCTTCTCATTCCAGAAATTCCAAGGGTCTTAGAAGCTCTCCTGTCAGTAATCAGGGGCTAAGACCAAATATTATAGCAAAAGATGCTCCTATCACTCCTGGCATTGAGGAAGTTACAAGGGTTTTAGGAGCTCTGTGTCAGGAACTCAGGCAGAAACTAAATACATATTTCTCATTATTGTGTCACAGCTCTTACATAGTATTCTATATGATCAGATTCCAGCTATCTGCACTGTCATCTTTCCTCCTCAGTGTTCTAGAGTTATCACTGTAAATATACGACTATGAGATTTCTTTGTACAAAACAGTTCTGTTTTTCTACCTGCCCTATACTTAGAGAGTCACCTTCTTGACATTGGTGGCTAAGCAAGAGGGAAAACAAAATACTGGGTGGTTTTGTACCAGCAGTTAAGTGCTTTGGCATGGAAATGATGCCCCTGATTTCCACTCACAACTTATTGGTCAAAACTTGCTACACAGGCCCTTAACAGTCTGAAATGCCCTAATTCCCCTGGCCTCATTCATGTTCATTTTGATAACCTCTGCATCCTAGTTTTGTCTTCTTTATTTCAGCAAATATTTATCGTAGACTTACTATGGATCAGGGATCCTATACCTTCATATGGACCTTCATTTCTTTATGCCTTACTCATGTTCTTGTCTCCTGAAATAAAATATTTTCCCCCTTACCTAAAGCCAGAAAAAAAATTCTTTCAGGCATGATTGAAACTCACCTATGTATATTTCCCCATATACCTGCTGTGCAGCCACCAGAAGATAAACTAATCCCATAGCATGTTGTTTGCTTCTCGGTACAGCATTAATACCTGAATCACTGTAGCTATTGATTAGTCTAGTCTACATTATAGACTGTGAGCTCCTTAAGGGTGAGGAACTGGTATAATTCATCTTTGTATCCCCAGAACTTGGCACAAATTATGTACTTAAAGTTGTGAATTGAACTAAAAGTTTGGCAACAATTCTATAGAGTTAATGCTTGAGGGAGCACTTCGAAATTGAAGTGCTAATTATAAAGCCTTTCCACAATTAGGATTTCACTCCATAAATCACTACCGTATAAGTAAGCTGTTGTAGATGCATTGGCTCAGGCAGTTCAACATCCATTGCGACCTCTTTCTAACATGCTTGCTTATAATGCAGATGCTGAATTTCAAAAACAAAACAAAATAAGAATATAGGATTCCTCGTGCCTGGATTTCTAGTTATGATTTAGATTCCTCAAATCATATACATTTGAATGAGGCTTGAATTAAAAAATCTGGATTTAAATGAAGAAAGAAGCAGGGCACAAAATATCCACTTGTATATGTGCATGTGCGTGTGTGTGTGTGTGTGTGTGTACATGTGTGTAGTAGTACTGGCGTGTGGCTGTGAAGTAAGCAGCTGTAGTAGAGACTTCCCGAATCAGCAGGCAGTTTCCTGATTATGGCTGGGAAAATCATCCCCCTTGAAAGTCTAGTTCTGTTGTTGGCTTGGAAATTATTTTGGGGATCTCAACATGCAGTCTATTCCTAAAGCATCCCAATAATTCAGTAAGATGCTATATACATTATAATACATTCTTTTCTGTTGGCACTAAGGGGGTACTGTCATTGCTACTAAACCCTGAGGGTACTTGGTACCTGGCAGTGTACCAGGTACCAGTGCTCAAGGAAATGGGGATCTGGTATTTAGTGTCTGACCTGGTTGCGTTTGAAAGCAATTAGGATCCTGCCAACATCAGAGCATAGAACATTGTTGTTCCATTGTATGCTGTATTAAAACAGCAAATTAAATGATTACCTGTAGTCTCTTGGGAGAATGTGTCTATTGAAGTCTAGTACTTGGTGAACTGGATAGCTTCCACAATATACCCTTATGACAAGAATGGCAATGCATGAATTCTAGAGTGAGCAACTGTGCTAGAAAGTTTAGGAAAGAAATAGGACAAGCCTAAGTTTCAAAGTCCTACTTAAACACAGTCATAGGTCCAGAAAATTTCTGTGAGTGTCCTAAAAGAATTACAATCTCTCAGCAAGAGCAAGATCCTGTCTCTACTAAAAAATAGAAAGAAATTAGCTGGACAACTAAAAATATATGGAAAAAATTAGCCGGGCATG
>NW_012153141.1:8681-9093 GCF_000956105.1 Propithecus coquereli | reverse complement strand
TGTCCATTCCCTGAATTTTTCAAACTACTTAAAAGTAGGTGTTTTGTTCAATAACCCTATTAGGATAACTTACAGTTATTAACTGACCAAGTCCACTCTAGAAAAATCTAATGTATAATGAAAAACATTCAAAGATGTTTTGTGGACCTCCTTGGCATCACCACTATGCAGCACTATGCAATATTTTAAGTAGTTCAGGTTTAATAAGTCAGTATTACTTCTGATTGATTTGAAGTTTTCCAACTATGCTCTTTTCCACTCTGGTGACTGAGAGACATTAATTATGTGCTCTAGCAAGAAAAGAGAAATCAAAAGTGATATGCTAACAAAATAACTTCACTTATAGTCTTATTTCAACTAAAATTTGAACAAAAAAAGTAGCCAGAGAAAAGAAATGAAAGATCAGAGTCTG
>NW_012153141.1:8102-8631 GCF_000956105.1 Propithecus coquereli | reverse complement strand
TCTGCCAGTTTTAAAACACCCCAATAAAATCAGATGAAAAGAAAAAATATATGTATATAGTGAAAAACAATTTGACTTTTCTTCCTGACAATGTTTACAAGGCTTATGAGGGTATGCTGCACTTCAAAAAGTTTGTTTAAATCTGCACTCGCAATACTGAGTAGAATTTCAATGCTTTACAAGAAAGATTACAGACATAATTTACTTCTGTAAGAAGAGATTTTCTTTTCTGGTTTAAGGGAAAATAATCAAAGTTACTTCTGCTTCAGAGAGTTTTCACAGGTAAGAGATATCTTTATTCAGTTCTTGGTGACGAAAAGTCCACTTTCCTTTGCTATAGGTTTCAGACCCTTCATGTACATCAGTAGGCTGCCACTTCTTTACTAAGTGTATCTCTGTGTCAGACACAATGACATTATCATTTTTACTGAATATAGCTTTCATTTGCCTGCTTTTGAGCTTTTGCTAAGGTTTTTCAGCCTTCCTGTACACCCATCCACCTTTTTCCAGCCCTTCCAAACACTATCCA
>NW_012153141.1:5747-8052 GCF_000956105.1 Propithecus coquereli | reverse complement strand
GTTTTAAAACACCCCAATAAGATCAGATGAAAAGAAAAAATATATGTATATAGTGAAAAACAATTTGACTTTTCTTCCTGACAATGTTTACAAGGCTTATGAGGGTACGCTGCACTTCAAAAAGTTTGTTTAAATCTACACTCGCAATACTGAGTAGAATTTCAATGCTTTACAAGAAAGATTACAGACATAATTTACTTCCGTAAGAAGTAAACTAGAGATATATTTTCTTTTCTGGTTTAAGGGAAAATAAAGTTACTTCTGCTTCAGAGAGTTTTCACAGGTAAGAGATATCTTTATTCAGTTCTTGGTGACGAAAACCACTTTCCTTTGCTGTAGGTTTCAGACCCTTCATGTACATCAGTAGGCTGCCACTTCTTTACTAAGTGTATCTCTGTGTCAGACACAATGACATTATGATTTTTACTGAATTTAGCTTTCATTTGCCTGCTTTTGAGCTTTTGCTAAGGTTTTTCAGCCTTCCTGTACACCCATCCACCTTTTTCCAGCCCTTCCAAACACTATCCATACTGCAGAAAAGCTAACATGATTTCTCCATCTGAAATCTTAGAGGAATTCTATTTTTCATTTATTTGACAATGAATTATATACAGTGTCTCTTGGCATGTTTTCATTTCTAAATTGACATAGTCCTTTTATTGCCAAAGAATTTTTCTTTTTTTTTTTATAACAAAAATATTTATTTATTTTTATTTTTTTTTTATTTCAGCATGTTACGGGGGTACAGATGATTAGGTTACGTATGATGCCCTTACCCTCCCTCCCCCCTAAGCCCAAGCTTCAAGTGTGTCCATTCCCTGAATTTTTCAAACTACTTAAAAGTAGGTGTTTTGTTCAATAACCCTATTAGGATAACTTACAGTTATTAACTGACCAAGTCCACTCTAGAAAAATCTAATGTATAATGAAAAACATTCAAAGATGTTTTGTGGACCTCCTTGGCATCACCACTATGCAGCACTATGCAATATTTTAAGTAGTTCAGGTTTAATAAGTCAGTATTACTTCTGATTGATTTGAAGTTTTCCAACTATGCTCTTTTCCACTCTGGTGACTGAGAGACATTAATTATGTGCTCTAGCAAGAAAAGAGAAATCAAAAGTGATATGCTAACAAAATAACTTCACTTATAGTCTTATTTCAACTAAAATTTGAACAAAAAAAGTAGCCAGAGAAAAGAAATGAAAGATCAGAGTCTGCCTTGACTCATTTTCTGATAATCTGGGAATAGTTCTCCCCCAGGAGAACCTTACATGAGATTTTTGTCTTAAGCACTATAGGGATGATGTGTAAATTGCATTCCTCAAGAGATCTTTGTCACTTAGCATTATGTGCTTTATATTTCTCTATGGAAGAAAATGAATATATAGCACTATATTAAAGGAAAACATAATTTCAGGGAAGGAAATGACATTAGCAGACATCTAATTCGGACTCTTACCAAAACTAAGTTTGAAGTGATACCATCCCCATTTAGTGAGCTCCCACCACTCTTTACCAAACCCTGTGGGAAAATGTTAAAGAAACAGTAGACAGCGTTTTTGTTCTCCCGTAGCTGCTTCTTGAATAATATTTAATTCATAGTCAGATATTTTATGTTATCTTCCTACATTTCATAAGTTGTAATAAAAATTATTTGAAATACATTTTAATATGAAGTTATTGCAGACATACCTTGTTTTGTTGCACTTTATTGTGTTTTGCAGATACCGCATTTTTCACAAATTGACGATTTGTGGCAACCTTGCATGGACCAAGTTTACTGGCACCATTGTTCCAACAGCATGTGCTCACTTTATGTCTCTGTGTCACATTTTGGTAATTCTTACAATAGTTGAAAGTTTTTCATTATTACTATATCTGTTATAGTGATCTGTGATCAATGATCTTCCACGTTACTATTGTAATTGGTTTGTGGAGTCACAAATCATGCCCATATAACACAGCAAACTTAATGGATAAATGTCGTGAGTGTTCTGACTGCTCCACTGACCCCCATCTCTCTCCCTCTCCTCGCACCTCCCTATTGCCTGAGAACCACGATATTAACATTAGGCCAATCAAGAACCCTACAAAGGCCTCTAAGTGTTCAAATGAAAGGAAGGATCACACGTGTCGTGTCTCACTTTAAATCTAAAGCTAGCAATGATAAAGCTTTAGTGAGGAAGGCATATTGAAAGCTAAAATGGGCTGAAAGCTAGGCCTCTTGCACCAGTTAGTTAAGTTGTGAATGCAAAGAAAATGTTCTTGAAGGAAATTAAAAGTTCTACTCCAGTGAATATAT
>NW_012153141.1:4511-5697 GCF_000956105.1 Propithecus coquereli | reverse complement strand
AAAAGTACTTTAAACTACATGTCCATTGCTGATGAGCAAAGCCTCCCTTATCATAATCTCTAAGGCACTCAGGTTGTTGACATGGCTACCTTCTTGAGCATAGTGGCTACACTAGACAAAAAACTGTAATGTCTATATAATCAATTAAATGCTCTGTTGTTAAAGTTATGCAAACAGGTCTACTCACAATTGACTGGGCATAATCAATAGGTTGGTTCTACCTAACCCCACAGGGATCCAAGGAATAGACAAGTGCAATCCCAGGACATGCCTAGAAAAACAAAGACTGGACATATTTGGTAAAAGTGGTAATAATTACCACAGTTATTAGACTTTAGTAGATATGCAATATTGATTTATTAATGGTTTGTACTAATTGCCTCCTATGATCCTCTTCTGTATAGGAAAATTTCTATATGGAAGAGGCACAAAGCGAAAAAAAAATTAATTTTCTAATCTTCCTTGAGATTGTAACTTCAAATGTGATCTAGGTACTGCAAATCAGATAGATTTGAGCCAAATTTGCATTTGGTATTTTGTGGGAAAAGGGGCAGGGCTTGGGGCATCCATTTTGCACATGAGGATGGCAGCAGAGGTATCGAGGAACTGTAGCTTCGTGATGTTAACATAGCTTTCTTACCAAGCAAAGATGAAACAGCACCGATCTTGGCATCCCAGTGCTAGAACATATTTTTGGTAATATTTCCTGAAAGATCAGGCTACACAGTTTTTCTTCAGTTCTCCTTAAACTTCTATAAGCATTTAATGCTCTATCAAAAAAGCTCTTTCTCCTAACACAATATAGAATGGATTCTCTTCCCTGAAACTGAACTCTGAATCATATATTAACTGAATGTTTAATACCTACCGCAGTAATCTCAACCCACCAAAAAAAAATGTGCGTAATTAATGATGTTGTTAATTACAATACGTATTGAAAGAACCATGGTATAACCTTATATTGAACTTTTAGAATTGCTGACATCATCTTTTCTGTGATTAACGGAAAACCTAGCATGAATAAAATAACGACATTCATGGAATAAGGGCTAACGTTTTTTGAGTGCTGCTTTTTTGCCAGGCAGGAAACCAGACACATCAATAGTATGAGATAGAAATAATTGTCCTTGTTATACAGATAAGAAATATGAAGATCAAAGAGCTTAAATGGTGTCTAAAAGTCACA
>NW_012153141.1:0-1651 GCF_000956105.1 Propithecus coquereli | reverse complement strand
CCTCGCACCTCCCTATTGCCTGAGAACCACGATATTAACATTAGGCCAATCAAGAACCCTACAAAGGCCTCTAAGTGTTCAAATGAAAGGAAGGATCACACGTGTCGTGTCTCACTTTAAATCTAAAGCTAGCAATGATAAAGCTTTAGTGAGGAAGGCATATTGAAAGCTAAAATGGGCTGAAAGCTAGGCCTCTTGCACCAGTTAGTTAAGTTGTGAATGCAAAGAAAATGTTCTTGAAGGAAATTAAAAGTTCTACTCCAGTGAATATATGAATAATAAGAAAGTGAAACAGGCTTATTGCTGAAATGGAGAAAGTTTGAGTTGTCTGGATAGAAGATCAAATTAGCCACGACATTCCCTTAAACCAAAGCCTAATCCAGAGCAAGGCCATACTCTCTTGTATTCTGTGAAGCCCTAGAGAGGTGAGGAAGCTGCAGAAGAAAAGTTGGACCTCCCAGAGGTGGTTCATGAGGTTTAAGGAAAGAAGACATCTCCATGACAGAGAAGTGCAAGGTGAAACAGTAAGCGTTGGTCTAGAAGCTACAGTAAGATCCAGAAGATGTAAGTAATATCATTGATGAAGATAACTACACTAAACAACAGATTTTCAATGTAGATAAAACAGCTTTATATTGAAAGAAGATGCCATCTAGGACTTTCTTAGATATAGAGAAGTCAATGCCTGGCTTCAAAGCTTGGAAGCACAAGCTGACTATTTTGCTAGAGGATAATGCAAAAATTGAAGACAATGCTCATTTACCATTCTGTAATTCCTGGTGCCCTTAAGAATTAAGCTAAATCTACTTTGTGCTCTATAAATGGAAAAACAAAGCTTGGATTACAGAATATCTGCTTGTAGCATGGTTGACCAAATATTTTAAGCCCATTGTTGAGACGTACTGATCATTAAAAAAGATTCCTTTCAAAATATTACTGCTCATTGACTGTGCACCTGGTCACCCAAGAGTTCTGATGGAGACGTACAAGGAGATTAATGTTTTTTTCCTTGCCTGCTAACACAACATCCACTTGGCAGCACAAGGATCAAGAAATGATTTCAAATATCAAACCTTATTATTTAAGAAATGCATTTATTAAGAAACAGCTTATGTACAGAGTAACTTGAGGTAGAAAGTGCAAATGACAACGATAGATGCTGCTATAAGACTAAAAGTTTATGGTCCCCTAAAATTCATATGTTGAAACCTAATCACAAATGTGATGATATTTAGAGATGGGATCTTTGGGAGGTGATTAGGTCATGAGGGTGGAGGTCTCAAAAATGCGATTAGTGCCCTTATAAAAGAGATCCCAGAGAACTCCCTTTCCCTTTTCTGGCATATCGGATTATAGGAAAAAGAAGGTCATCTGTGAACTAGGAAGTGGTCCCTCATCAGACACAGAATTTGCAGATACCTTGGCCTTGGACTTCCCTGCTTCCAGAACTCTGAGAAATAAATTTCCATTTTTTATAAGCCAGGTGATCTATGGTATTTTGTCATAGTAACCTATACAGGCTAAGCCACATACTGTGACTATAAACATGTTAAGGGGATTGAGAGAAAACTAACACTTAATGAGTGGAGGGGTCATGAGATTAAGAATAGATATACAATTTAAAGGGAAGACTTTGTTGGCTTTAAATCTA
>NW_012153140.1:15162-15763 GCF_000956105.1 Propithecus coquereli | reverse complement strand
TCTACCAGTCCAAACTCCCCCATTGCCTGCCCAGACCACTGTGATGGTCCAGTAACTGCCCAAATCTGCCCGATCTCCCCAAATCCAAATCCAAAGGGTTCTCCACACTCCAGCCAGGGTGATGGGACTAAAGCCAAAACCCCATTGTGGTGGTCTTTGTCTTCTCCATCTGAACGGCATCCTAGTGCCCCCGCAGGAGCCTCAGTGTGTGGGTCCCTTGCTCCCACCTGGCTCACTGCGCTCTGCCCTGCTACACTGCACAGAGCTCACAGGTCCTCTTCCAGATGTCCCGAGTGTACCATGAGGTCCCACATCACACTTCACATGTGCTGGTGCTCTCATGTACGCCCTTCATGTGGCTCAGATCTCATTCGAAGGCCGCTTCTCAAGGAGGCCTCCTCCGACCCCTGGTAGACATTCTCACAGCGCCTGGTACTTCTCCCGGGCAGTATGTCCCTCCCGGGTGCGGTGGCTCACGCCTGTAATCCTAGCACTCTGGGAGGCTGAGGCGGGTGGATAGCTCAAGGTCAGGAGTTCGAGACCAGCGTGAGCAAGAGCGAGACCCTGTCTCTACTAAAAAAAGAATAGAAAGAAATGATCT
>NW_012153140.1:3751-4607 GCF_000956105.1 Propithecus coquereli | reverse complement strand
AAAACGAGAAAGTTGAGAAAACACTAATTCAGTACTACCTGAAGTGGAATCTGCTAAGATGTGTTACAAGTGATGGTTGTAAAAAAAGTGTGAAGTAGAAAAAGGATTAGAAAAATTGACAAAGCTTATTTAAAAAACATAAGGTTTATGGTTATTCATATTATTTACTAGCAGGTACTCTGCAGAAAATATTTGAATCCATCATGTGTTATCGAAAGAATGTAATCAAGAGTGTCCTTCATTTGTAGTCATGGACTCAACCATAATCAGTTCTGTGAAATTTTGACAGAAATTAAGGCTGGATATCCTGACATACTCTGTCACAAAACACTTCAATGGATTAGCAGTGGTGGTAAAGTTTTATTGTAATTTTTATAGTTCAAGGTTGATATTGAAGTTTTTCTAAATCAGAAGAATTTCCTTTGACTATTTCTATCAAATGCTGAATAGCTTTGTGAATCAGCTTATGCTGCAGACCTATAATTTTTTAATAAATTCAACCTAAACTTACAAGGCAAAACAGTTCCTATATGCTTAAAATGCAGTGAAATAATTGCGATAATAAGTAACATTTGAGTCATAAGAAATGTCAAGTTACTTCGTATGCTTCCCAAGATCTCTATTCCCACAAATTGCAGGGGATATAATTTCTGAGCACAAAACTACTGTTCTAGCAGTTTTTTTTTTTTTGTGGTGGTAGGGGGAGGGGAGGAAATCCCTAAGCAAGTACAAAGGAAATTTCCATATTTCAAAATCTTTTTAACTGTACAACTGAAAAACTTCCACCCAATCTTTAATTGGAAATTATTAGTTTTTAGTGTAATACCGTGCTAAAGGGAAAATAGAAAAACAAGAG
>NW_012153140.1:0-411 GCF_000956105.1 Propithecus coquereli | reverse complement strand
TGTCATTATTTCCAGATATTATTTGAGAAAATTAAAGAGAATTAGTTGATGTTAGAATAAGAGAATTCAGCAGAATGGCCAAATACAAGAGTTAACAGCTTTTCCATATGTTGGCAATAACCAATTAGTAATTTCAATGAGTTAAAAAGCTCATTTGTAAACATTAAAAAATCTATGCAACTAAACTTAGCAAAAAATATAAAAGAATTTTATGAGTGAAACTATAACATTTTATGGAAGGACATAAAACAAGTACTGAATAAGTGAAGAAACATACATGTTCCTGGAAAGGAAAATATCAGAAAGATGGAAATTTTCTCAATATTAACATAAAAATTGTGATCCCAGATTAACATGGTGAACATACTCCAAATCAAAATCATAACTGGATTTTTAAAACGTAAAAGGTGA
>NW_012153139.1:5626-5953 GCF_000956105.1 Propithecus coquereli | reverse complement strand
GGTTTTTTCAAATATAAGATTATATCACCTTCAAACAGGGATCAGGGGACGATTAAGCCAGGGCACTTGGGAGCAGCTGCCCCACTCTGACAGAGCACCTATCACAGGCAGGCTTCCATGCTCGGGGCTCCCTCCTTTCCCTCTAAAAAGAAGCAGTGAGTGCTTTTGTGTGCTCCAAGGACAAAAGTTACTGCCTCCTCTGAGGGAGGGCAGAGCTAACAGTCCTCTCCCTGAGCTGCAAGCTGCCTGTCTCTTCTGTGAGGAACCTACCCACCCAAGAGGCAAGTCCCTGACACAACCACACCTCCTCTGCTGGAGCATTTCAGC
>NW_012153139.1:3032-4121 GCF_000956105.1 Propithecus coquereli | reverse complement strand
AAAATCCTAATTGGTTAGTAAGGAATTCATTGCCCAGCATTAGCCAGAATTTCTAAGATTTTGTGACTTTCACCTTGGAGTTGCAACACCTTTTACATCAGTGGGAGCAATTTCCTAATTCCCAATTCTTGGGAAAATAATATTTTAAGTGTGCATGAAAGTAGTTATTCATTGAAAATTCATAATCAGATTTAATGAAAAAATTGGTGCCCCAAACCCAACTATAATACAGTTTCTATTCTTATTTTTCCCTTTAGATCTTTGTTTGTTTTACTGGTGTTGGTGGTGATGGTAGTGGTGGTGTGTGCCTATGTGTTTGTCCTTTCAGTTCATGAACATTGCCTTAGATACTTGTCAAATTTTAGGTCTTCGCTATTTTTTCAAGCAGTGACGAGAGACAAACAGGTGGTTTTGACTGTCTAGGAAGTATATAAATCACACACATGCAAATATATCACATTTGGTCCTATTAAAGCAGCAATATTATGTATTAAATGAGAATGAAATATATTGCGAGTCTGTGCATAAGTAAATATTCTGCCAAAAAAAGGGTGTAAAGGTAACGTATAGTAAATGGCCATTATTAAGCACAGTATTAGAAGTCTGACTTCCAAAAGGACATTTTCAGTAACATACAATTGCCTTCTCAAAATTATTTAAAATAGCTCACATTAAAAAAAATTATTTTTGCTTAATGCAGACCAAATTTCTAAAAAAAGCAATGAATACTTTCTGTTTCTAAAAAGCCCACGGTTTTTGAAAATATTTAAAACTTTAATCCTCATCTTTTTTTTCTGTGAATCATCTCTTGTTGTCAATAAAAACTTTTTGAGGTTTTCACAGCTAGACAAAAGATAACTATTATAGCTACCCCATTTCCCCAGGAGGTAGCAAGGGAAAGCCCAGGTATGGCTGTTTGGAATCTAGCTCAGCACAGATTCACTCACAGTTCATTGATTTATTCCTTTCTCCGGCAGACTTAATCTGAAATGGGCAGCAGGGAAAATGTGATCCTGGGCAAAAGGGAAAAAACATTCCTGACATTTTACAATAAAGGTGAAACAACTTTGAAACAAAGCTCTTCCCCGA
>NW_012153139.1:0-1626 GCF_000956105.1 Propithecus coquereli | reverse complement strand
TTTAGAAAGCAGAGGACAGCTTCAGGTTGGGTAACCTGGAAGTCTCTTGGACATTTCAATTATTGTGGCCTCGATGATAGTAGTAGATACACTGAAGATTTCAACAGCTTAAAATATGGTTGTTGCACAACACAACAAAATGTTTGGCCAGATTGTGGAGAGCCACTGTGGGCTGTTTTCTAGTGATTGTGAAGAAAGTAATTTTAAAGTTGGAAACCATTTATCTGGAAACTTTCATGGGGCAAATTCTCTTCTAACTCTGGAATTTCTACTATTAATACTTAACTCTTTCTCTAGTTTTACTTTCCCTAGCTGAAAAATGGGAAAGAGAATTTCTCTAATCTGTCTCAGAGAATCAATGTGAAGCTCAAGAAATAATGAGTGTGAAAGTGTATTGCAAGCTGCAAACGATTCAGAATGTTTTCATTCAAAATACATCACTCGGCCGGGCGCGGTGGCTCACGCCTGTAATCCTAGCATTCTGGGAGGCCGAGGTGAGTGGATCGCTCAAGGTCAGGAGTTCGAAACCAGCCTGAGCAAGAGCGAGACCCCGTCTCTACTAAAAATAGAAAGAAATTAATTGGACAACTAAAAAATATATAGAAAAAATTAGCCGGGCATGGTGGCGCATGCCTGTAGTCCCAGCTACTCGGGAGGCTGAGGCAGGAGGATCGCTTGAGCCCAGGAGTTTGAGGTTGCTGTGAGCTAGGCTGACGCCACGGCACCCACTCTAGCCCGGGCAAAAGAGTGAGACTCTGTCTCAAAAAAAAACAAAAAACAAAAACAAAAACAAAATACATCACTCTGTTGTATACAGACTAAAATTAGATTGCATTTCTCAGTATTATTTTTCCAGGCTATCAAGATGCTGATGCTGTCTGACGGATTGTCTACTTATAGTTGGGAAAAAAATAACACAGAGCTTTTCTCAATCCCCTGGACATGGTGCAGGTAAGACAAATGGCTTCCCTTTTAACTGGCGATCAAGAAACAATTACTTTTAAATCAAAATATTAGTTACTTGATATGGTAATAAGATATGCTAATTTTCAATAAAGTTTCATTTGTTTGTGTACAATCATAAGGAAAAACTCACTAATTATTTAATCACACTGTAACTAATTAGAGAGCATTCCTATTCCAATTTTACAGATAGGAAACAAGTCTCAGAGTGATAGAATAAGATTTCCTTGGCCAGAGCAGGAATTGCTAACCTATGTGATCTAGCATTCACTTACACATATATAGGTCCTGTGTATGTTTATATTCTTTGTGTGTGTAGCTATGTTTGTATGTATATGTTTCTACACACACACAGATATAACACTCACACATGAACGTTTACAATACTTATGCTTACTTTATACTATGCATCCTGGTATTTTATTTTCCATACTATCCTATTCAATTATATTCCACTTTTTCAGATTCGTTGGCCACAATCCTATAAAGCTTTATCGTAACCCACTGATGGATCATGATGCGTAGTTTTTGAACACTGCCGTAGTTCTTTGATGGGTGAGTCAAGATTTTACTTTCCGTATTGGAAATTAGATAAGATACCTGGAGAGTCAGTAGCACAGGAAGCTCAGGACCAGCTGCATAGTAAATCTCCTTGTCTGTAAT
>NW_012153138.1:4644-5572 GCF_000956105.1 Propithecus coquereli | reverse complement strand
GTATAAAAATGCCTCTGATTTGTGTGTATTGATTTTGTATCCTGAGACTTTACTGAATTCATTTATCAGTTCCAAGAGTCTCTTCATTGAATCCTTGGGGTTTTCTAGATATAATATCATATCATAAGCAAAGAGTGAGAGTTTGATCTCTTCTGCCCTCATTTGGATGCCCTTAATAGCCCCTGTCTTGTCTAATTGCTCTAGCAAGGACTTCCAGCACTATGTTGAATAGAATTGGGGATAGTGGGCAACCTTGTCTGGTTCCAGTTCTAAGTGGGAATGGTTTTAATTTTTCCCCATTCAGTATGATATTGGCTGTGGGTTTATCGTATATGGCCTTGGTAATTTTAAGGTATGTCCCCTCTATGCCTATTTTGCTAAGAGTTTTTATCATAAAGGTGTGCTCAACTTTGTCAAATGCTTTTTCTGCATCTATCAAGAGAATCATATGTTCTTTATTCTTACCTTTATCTATGAAGTGAATTGCATTTATAGATTTGCGTATGTTGAACCAGCCTTGCATCTCTGGTATAAAGCCCACCTGGTCATGGTGAATTATTTTTTTGATATTCTGTTGGATTCTATTGCTAAAATTTTGTTGAGGATTTTTGCATCTATATTCATGAAGGGTATTGGTCCGTAGTTTTCTTTTTTTGTTGTGTCCTTCCCTGGCTTTGGTATCAAGGTGATATTGGCTTTGTAGAATAAGTGAGGGAGGATACCATCTTCCTCAATGTTGTGGAATAATTTCTGTAGAATAGCTGTGAGTTCTTCTTTGTATGTTTGGTAGAACTCAGAAGTGTAGCTGTCTGGTCCAGGGCTTTTCCTTTTTAGAAGGTTTTTAATTACTGCTCCAATTTCTGTGCTTGATATTGGTCTGTTCAGGAATTCTGTTTCCTCCTGGGTGAACTTAGGGAGGTTGTATGTT
>NW_012153138.1:4278-4594 GCF_000956105.1 Propithecus coquereli | reverse complement strand
ATCTATATTCATGAGGGATATTGGTCCGTAGTTTTCTTTTTTTGTTGTGTCCTTCCCTGGCTTTGGTATCAAGGTGATATTGGCTTTGTAGACTAAGTGAGGGAGGATACCATCTTCCTCAATGTTGTGGAATAATTTCTGTAGAATAGGTGTGAGTTCTTCTTTGTATGTTTGGTAGAACTCAGAAGTGTAGCTGTCTGGTCCAGGGCTTTTCCTTTTTGGAAGGTTTTTAATTACTGCTCCAATTTCTGTGCTTGATATTGGTCTGTTCAGGAATTCTGTTTCCTCCTGGGTGAACTTAGGGAGGTTGTATGTT
>NW_012153138.1:0-903 GCF_000956105.1 Propithecus coquereli | reverse complement strand
GATCTTATATTCATTGGCTTTGATAAAATCATTTATGTATTCTAATAATTTTTTGTATATTCTTCTCTTTTGAATTTTTTGTCCATGACAGTTTTTGCTTATCATTTTACTCCCTGAATCTAGCATAATGGCTAAATTGGTGTTTCCCAATCCTCACTTTTTCGAATCCCACCTTCATGATTTTTGCTATAACAATGCCACTAGTAGTATTGTTTCCTTAATATTAAAAATCAACCTCAGGCTGGGCATGGTGGCTCATGCCTATAATCCTAGCACTCTGGGAAGCTGAGGTAGGAGGATTGCTTGAGCTCAGGAGTTCAAGATTAGCCTGAGCAAGAGCAAGACCCTGTCTCTACTAAAAATAGAAAACTTAGCCGTGCATCATGGTACGTACCTGTAGTCCAGGATACTTGGGAGGCTGAGGCAAGAGGATCTCTTGAGCCCAGGAGTTTGAGGTTGCAGTGAGCTATAATGACACCACTGCACTCTACCCAGGGCAACAGAGCGAGACTCTGTCTCAAAAAAAAAAAATCAACTTCAAATAGATTCTTTTGAAAATTCATCTCAAATTTAGCAATATTTGTGAAAATGTAAATTTGCTGTGCAAGTCTTTTTTTATACATTTAAGAAAATTTGTAACCATTAAAGTATAAAACTTCATATTTGTTTTACACAAATCTCTGGTAAATCTCTAGCATTACTCCAGGTATGTGTATTATACTTTGGGGCACCGTGCTATAAATGTTAGTTATTTCATGTACAGTGATTATCAAAATGCTTAAACATAATAATAATATTATCATAGCTAATAATATTGTTAGTATTCATTTTTAGTAACTTGGTGAACTATACATTTATGTTTTGTGTGATTATGATGAGTATGCTTATAATCATTAATTTATG
>NW_012153137.1:17843-18219 GCF_000956105.1 Propithecus coquereli | reverse complement strand
AAAATATTATACAGTTTCTTCATCTGTTCCTTTAAGAAAATCCAAATAACTCTCAAAATTTATTTTTGAGTCTAAATGCAAGTGGTCAACATTCCTTGGGTTACAAGGTTGGAAAAGACTCCTTTTCCAGCCTAAAATATTCCAACTTAAAAGATTACCATAGGAGGTAATAATTTATCGTAGATGGATATAGTAATGTACACTATGGATTTACTGTCCTTGCACCTTCTAAGGAAAAGCAAGCTGGTTAATTCTAAAGTAAGCCTGTCTGTTCTCTATGCCTTCTTCCATTTCTTCATAATCATCACAAAGAAGCAGAATCCATAACTGAAATAACCACTGTTTGATGGTAAAAAATGTAAAGATGTCTTTGAAT
>NW_012153137.1:13392-14563 GCF_000956105.1 Propithecus coquereli | reverse complement strand
TAAAATAACTTTGTTTAATATGGTTAAAGAAAAAATGAGGACTATCACAAACATGGCAAGGAATAAGAGTTTATTAATAATAGCTAGAGATTGTTTTTTGAAAACCACCCAAAATATTTAGAAACTCAAATTAGAAATTCAATGGCAGGTTAAACAGCAGATTAGACATAGCTGAAAAGAGATTTGTGTAGTGAATAACCAGGACTGAAGGAATTAACCAGAATGTAACTCAAGAGATACAGGAATAGAAAATATAAAATAGAAATCAAAAGTCATAGAGCATGGATTGAGAAACTTGAACTACAACTAATCAGAGTTGCAGGAAGTAATGGGGAAAAGGTACTATTTTGAACAGATTACAGTTGAAACTTTTCCAGAATCTATTAAACGTATGAATCTTCGGATTCAGGAACCCAATGAATCCCAAGCAGAATACATATAAAAAACTTTCACATAGATGCATTGTAGTGAGAATGTAGAACATCAAGTAAAAGAGGTGATCTTAAAAGTACCCCCACCACACACACACACAATCTTTTTAATGTGATGTTGAATTCAGTTTGCTGGTATCTTGTTGAGAGTTTTTGTACTTATGTTCCTCAGGGCTATTGGCCTATAGTTGCTTTTTTTGTTTTATCCTTGTCTGGTTTTAAAATCAGGGTAATGTTGGCCTCATAAAATAATTTTGGAAGTATTCCCTCCTCTTCAATTTTCTGGAATAGTTTGCAGAGGATTAGTATTTGTTCTTCTTTAAATATTTGGTGGAATTCAGCAGTGAAGCTATCAGGTCCTGGGCTTGCTTTGATGAAAGCCTTTATTACCGTCAATTTCCTCATTTGTTATTTGTCTGTTCAGATTTTCTATTTCTTCATTATTTAATCTTGGTAGGTTGTATGTGTCCGAGAACTTACTGATTTCTTCTATGTTATCAAATTTGTTGGTGTATAGTTGTTTATAGTACACCAACTCGTATGGTTTTTGTATTTCTATGGTATCAGTCGTAATGCCTCCTTTTTATCTTTGATTTTATTTGAATCTTCTCCCTTTTTTTCTTAGACTAGCTAGAGGTTTATTGATTTTGTTTATCTTGTCAAGAAACCAACTCTTTTGTTGATCTTTTGAATTTTTTTAGACTCTATTTTATTTCTGCTCTGAGCTTTATAATTTCCTT
>NW_012153137.1:0-2107 GCF_000956105.1 Propithecus coquereli | reverse complement strand
CTGGCCTATTGATTGAATACTTTTACTTTAAAGAGATATAATTTTAATATAATTAGTTCATCTTCTTCTCTTTCACAGTAAAGTTTTAAAAGAAGACCTGAGCCCTGGTTCTTGTTCTCAGGGAGCCAGTCTCAGGGGAAGAGACGGGGGACAGAGGCAGAAGGAAGGGAGTCACTATTGAGGCTTCACCGGAGAATTGGCTCAGAGGGCCAGGTAATAGGATAATCCAGGCACACACTTGTTCTTTAATTTCTGTTTCTGAATTTCTTAGTTTCCCAGTAATTACAGAATGATAAAGTAGAGGAATCATTCATTAACTTAGGAGTCAGTTGAACAAGAGTTTAAAACCTAGATCAATTAGTTGATTTTAACCATGTGACCTGGAGCTCTTTATATAACCCTTCCTGAGCTGCAATATATGAAGCAAGACTCTGGTTACAAGGCACAGAAACCCAGCTCAAATTAGGTTAAGCATATAATGCCATCGAGTCGGCCTCTCTCTCTCCTCTCTGCATCTCTTGATCCCAGAGTCCCTGTATCTTATTCTAAGATAACAGTACACTGCTTTCATTATTTGGCTAAGGGAGGAGGAGCTCAAAACTGAGATCCCAGAAAGAGAGAGCCTCGTTATTTCAACTATATATAAAATCTTAGAGGAAGACTCTGATTGCCTTGGATCTTGTGCCCAACCCTACCTAGGCCAAATCAGACTCAAATTAGAATGTCCTATCACTTGAATCCTCTAGATTCAGTGTATGATCTTAGCTGTCCAGAGTTGATGATCTAAATAACTCAATAACAGCTGCATATATTAAAATTGTATCAAAACTTTAATGAGCTAAATGTTGAATGAAAAATAAGTTGAACTGACAAAATATTTAGATTTGCAGCAACAGCTATCGTCTGGGGTGTCAACAGTCCAGTGTGTCTGGGGTATTTGTGAGGTAAAACATAAGTGATCTGGTACTAATGGTGGTAAAAACACTATTTCAGTTGCTTTAATAAAGCATCAGTAATGGGAACATTGAATAATCCAGATAAAATAACTTGAGAATTGTTTATTCACAAAGGTCTTATGTACAAAGGTGTAGACGTAAGTATAAGAGATAATGCAGGAACTCCAGGGCTGGTAAAAACTGAGCTGATACCACCCCTAGGCTCTGAAAAATGAGGGGAGAGCGAGATTACTGGAACTCTAAAAGAGTCATGGAGACCACTGCTCCTCAAAGCATGCCTGTGAACTGGCTCCGTCGCAGTCTGCAATGAGATGAGAGCATAGAAATGGGAAGTATTTAGAAACTGCTATTACAATTTGACATTGCTGAGATAGCCATGCCCGCGATCAGTTTTTCCTACAAACAGAATCAGTCCTTCACCACGCCTCGTTTAAGAAGCACTGGTGGACAGAGGGCTGCCTTGGAGCAAGAATTTCCTTTAGTTCAGGACACAGACAGCCCAAAGCAACCTTGCAGGAGCTGGGGGAACTAAACACCTGGGCTCTGCTCTCTTTTCCCCGCCTATCTCCTGCAGAGCTACCCACTTGCCAAACTGAACTGGATGGTGTGGGAGGGAGGTGAGGGAGGCTAGCAGGATGCACCTGTATTTAGCTCGGTCTTCCTTTGCCATCATCCCCTGCTTGGGGTAAGGAAGGCTGTCCCCACCAGAAAGTCAGCCCACACCTCAGTTCTAAATTATCTGAAGAGAACCACCCCATATACATGACTCATCTATTTTAAAATCACATTTTCACTATTTCTGGATTTTCATTTTTTATCATTTTTTTAAAAAAGCAGGGCAATCTGGTGTTCATATACTAGTTTTAAAATTTTTTATATAAAAGCAAGGTACAGAACAGTAGGTATGAAATGCTACCACTTATGCAAAATAAGGGATATTTATTCATAAATACCTGTGTACATAGACTCTGAGTAACACATTCTGCTTCAAAGGTGGAGAATTAAGCAACTGAGGATAAGACCTGAGAGGCGGCTTTTCGCTATACATCTTCTTGCAAATTTAGCTTATCATTTACATACATTAATAATTTTAATTTTAAAAATATAGATTTGCTTGTGAATGAATCCTCACCATATATATATTGCCCATT
>NW_012153136.1:5457-7274 GCF_000956105.1 Propithecus coquereli | reverse complement strand
GGTTTTTCTCCATTAAACAATTTCCACTGAAAGAGCTTAGAAGCAGTGACTGACCCAGTGGTGAGGAGCACCCCAGCACCCAGACCGTATTCTCTAAATACCACATCCCCTAATGGCCACCGGGGCTCCTTGGAGAAGTGGCTGCTTCCAGGTCTGCAGTGAGAGGTGTAACAAGATGAGGCCAGAACATCGTATACCGGCAAGCGAAGGAACTAGTCAGAGAATACTGGGACCACGTCAAAGGGACTCCACAGTTGCCATGAAGATATTTCCACTGCCAGAGGACAATTTGAGCATTCATATATATACACATGTATGTATATATACGTGCATTGGATTGAAAGACATCACATATATTAAAAGTCCAGGAGTTCATGCTTTTAAAAAACCAAACCTCATGGGTCACCTTCAGAAGATGCTAGGGAACCAGCTCTTCCTGAAAACTGGTAAATAAAGCTAGAAAATGAATCATTCATCATCTTTTCCAATATTAATGTTCTACAAAGCAACGAAACAGTTGACGAGAGGAGATTATTTTTAGAAGAATTGTGTTAAATGAAGAAAGAATGGTATCGCCATTCTGCAACCCCTAACAAGAAACCTAGGCCGCCATTCTCAGTGGCTGCTGAGTCCGCGTGGTGTGTGCCGAAAGGCTGATGGGAAACTGCAATGACCTGGTCAAGCTGCAACATCTGAATCAACGATCAGTCTTCACATCGTGAAAATATTAATATAAGCCCCCGATGTGATGTAATAGGAATTCTGAAATATTCTTGTCGACAGTTTGAAACTGAGTCTGATCCACAAGGATGAAATGAGAAACCCAGCATGTGATTCTACAGGATCGAAATCAAATAAATTACAAGGAAAAAAAGAATTTATAGATTTTAGAGACTTACCAACTAAATGTAATGTGTGGGTCTTGCTAGGCACCTGATTCAAACATATAAACTGTTTAAACTATTATAAGATGAATGGGGAAATTTAAACAATGACTGCATATTTGATATTTTAAAATTAATATTTAGGTGTGATAATGGTATGGGGATTTTTTTTAAGTCATTATCTGTAAAAGTGGAGTCTCCCGCCAGACGCTGTTAGAGTCCGAGGCTGGCTGATTCTCCCTGCAGTGGCTGTCACGTGGCATGGCGACATGTTAGGCGGCATCGCTGGCCTCTGCCCACCGGGTGCCCGGAGCACTCCTTTCCTCGGGCCAAACAAAAATATCTCCAAACATCGCCAAATGTCTCCTGGGGAGAGTTGCTCCCTGTTGAGAAAACCGTGTTGGGAGATACGTACCGAAGCATTTATGGTTGGAATGATACCAGGGCCGGGATTTGTCAAAACCACCCAGGGGGGTGTGGGTGGAGGTGAAACGAGTTTGACCATGTGTCAATAACTGGAGAGGCTGGAGGGGGACAAACGGGGACAAAGTTCATCGTACTGTTCCCTCTGCTTATATGTCAAAAGTTTTCCATAATAAGTTTAAAAATTGTAGTGCCAAGTATTAAAATATTTCTGTTTCCCCAAAGCATCTTAGCATATTTGAATAAACGAATCATCTTTAAGTCAAAGGGTTGAGTGTAATTAAGTCATTTAAAAAGGCTTGGCAAAGCTCTTGTCTACTTTCCAAGTCCTGAGAAAATAGATGATCTAAGGATTAGATAATAAATTATTCTCCAAATCGGGTAATTTTCTTTTTAACAAAATTGAAGGACCTAATCATTTTATAATTTATTATAAATCATTGAGGGTTTTTTGGGTATAAAGAGTCCTAAGAAATGGGTGACATTCCTATAATAAGACACCTCAGTGTT
>NW_012153136.1:2771-3797 GCF_000956105.1 Propithecus coquereli | reverse complement strand
TTTTCTGTTGTAGTTTTAACTATTAAGTCTCACTGTAGTTGACACTGTTTAGCAGGAACAATGAAACTGAGAAAAATAAACACAAACATGAACAAATGACCTTTTATTTCGTACAGAGATACAAAGGCAATTGTGTGCGACAACAATCTGATGGGCAGTCCAAATTCTCGGGAGGAAGTAAATTCACGGTAAATGTCATGATGGCTGCTTGAAGAGAAGGTCAGAGGAGGAGAGACAGAGACCGCTACAGCTAATAAATAAAATCTGTAAGCCGCGTGGTTTGAGTGCCACAATTTGTTAGGGATTCTCTATGCTCTTTAAGTTGTAATTCTATAGCGTCGCCATCAACATTCTTGAAGCGCATTTTGTGCTATTTTGCAGTGGAAGTCGCTCGTTAAGGGAACTATAATCCTTACAAATAATTGAGTCATTTTATTGAAGGAGTTATCAACTTTGCTTATTATTGTCTGTCTTGGATGTGGCCTTTGGGACGGATATCCTCTTTTAAGGAAACAGGGTTGACACACTTGGTTGGTCCCAGTTTTTGAGGTGATGCTAGTTGTAATAGCATATTCTTTCAAGCCGAGAAAAATGTTTACTAAGAAAAGTGTCTTCCAAAACACGACAAGAAACCAGGTCAGGGTACGGGAGAGCCCTTCCCCGGCGCTGCAGGCGGCGGCCGCGGAGCTGAGCAAACAGTCTCGTAGCGACGCTTACACTTGTAACAGGGACACGCCGCATCCTTTGTTATTAATTAAAACAGTTTATTGGCTTTAAATATACATCAGTGAATTTTTAAATGTTTGTTAAGTTTTATGATAAAAGAACACTGAACCAAAACATCAAAGGAAATAGAGGCTCAGTAGCATGATTTCAATATATTTTCCTGGATAAACAGATCTTTAAAAAAAAAAAAAGTTATACATGACTTTTTATCCACAAACATAATCTTCCTAAATTCAATGTTTAGAAATGAACTATTTTTGACTAAGCCCAGAAAACTGGGGTTCATAAAACAAAGTCACA
>NW_012153136.1:0-2721 GCF_000956105.1 Propithecus coquereli | reverse complement strand
TGAATTTACAGATATTATTAAAAATTTTGCCAACATAATCAGGAGCGGTGGCTCACGCCTGTAATCCCAGCACTTTGGAAGGCCGAGGCGGGAGGACTGCTTGAGGCCAGGAGTTTGAGACTTCACTGGGCAATATAGCAAGATCTCATCTCTACAAAAAATTTTTAAAACATTAGCCGGGTAGAGTGGCATATTCCTATAATCCTAGCTACTTGGGAGGCTGAAGCAGGGTGATTGCTTAAGCCCAGGAGTTCCAGGCTGTGGTGAGCTATGACTGCACCACTACACTCCAGCCTGGGTGACAGAGCAAGACCCGTCTCTTTAAAAAAAAAAAAAAAAATATTGCCAATAGTCCCAGCACAAGAAAATCGAACATCACTGATTATGTTCAGATGTCCTATCTCTTTAGAATCCTTTAATCTGGACCAGCTGTTCAGTCTATTTGTCTTTCATGACTGAAATTTTTTGAAGCGACAGACCAGTTACTTTGTAGAATATCCCTTCATTGGGGTTTCTCTCATGTTTCCTCACGATTAATTTCAAATTGTGCGCTTTTGGTGGGGAGAGCGCAGGAGCAATGCTGTGTTCTTCGCAGTCTGTCATGTCAGGAGGTACCTGGTGTCAAATTGCCCCATTACTGATAAAAAACTGGGATCATTTGCCTGAGGCGATGTCAGCCAGGTTTCTCCACGATGAAGTTTCTGTTTTTTTCCTTTTGTAATCAGTAAGAATCTTGAAGGGAGATAACCCGGGACTATGTAAATATCCTCTTACTTGGCAAACTCACGCCCGCCGGTCTCAGTACCCATCGATGCTTCTTTCCCTTTCCCCATTTGTTTTGTTTATGTCACAATGGGCTCACGAGTCCTTATTGTACCCCACGGGTTAGAATTCATTACTGTAATTATTTTGGCACTTAAAATTATCCCAGATTTGACCTTCATGCTGGCTTCTGTGTCCTTTTAACATGTTCTCCTGCATTTTTTAGTATTTCTTCCTTTCTGGGCACCCCGTGTGTTAGGGTTTCCCCAAGGATCGCGGTCGGTTCCCTGCAGTGGAGAAGGCGCCGACTCTGCATTTCCAGGAGCCAGTTCTGTCTGCGCTGTTTCTAGGAGGAGTTATCCTTTCACTCTCATCACGGTATCCTTCCCATCAAGAGCCTTTCCAGCCCGGATTCTGCCTCTGCCACGCAGCTGTCTGAGCCCCGGAACCTGCAGGAACTGGGAACGTGTTTCGCCGCAGACAAAGGCCGGTGGCTGTGAGCGGGTACAGTAGGTTTATCGAGTACACGGTCTTACATATTCATATCAAAATTATTTTCTAAACAAGTAGAAGCAAAATTTAGACAGAACAGATATCTGCATCTTAAGATGAAAAGTTTTAATCAAATTTACCAAACTAGAAATGTAGAAATTCTTTAGCAAATGTGAGCTACAAATGCACATTTTTGTTTTTTTTCCTTCTTTTTTTATTTTCCATTTTAGAGTCGGTGCTGCCTTGTACATTTTTGCCTTTTTTTTTTGTTTTCTAGGTAATATTTACCGTTCGCTGAGAGCATAAGGTCAGATTCTGTTCTAGCCTCCTCTTTCTCCAGCATTTCATAGAATATGTTCCATGGAACGAGTTTCACAGGTGGCTAACAGGAGCTTCCTGAGAGTAAGAGGGATGGGGTTTCGCGGTCAGACACATTTGGGGAGAGCTAGGTTACAGCAAGGTAAGCAGACGTTTTGGCTGTAAGACTTCTCAGAGCTTTATAGTATGTGTTGTGCCTTCCCAGTAGAATGACGGAACCCAGCCCTTCCCAAGCCTCCTTGATCACAGAATACTTCCTGGGGAGCACTTGGGGCCCAGTGTCCCACTGTTCTTCCCCCAATATCCAGTAAATCAATCCTATTTTCTAAATAGCTCTAGAATTCACCCACCTCTTTCCAAGCTCACAACCACGATCCAGTTGGAGCCACCACATTTCTCACTAATTGAGATCTTAATTGGTCCACCTGTGTATCTGTCAAGGTCCCAGCAGAAAACAGGTGGCACACTCAAACGGAGTAATCTGAAGAGAGGCTAATAAAGAGACAGGACAGGGTTTAGGGACAATGCCGTGCCCGCTGGGGCTAGTTACCGCAGGAACCATTGGCTGGAGGCCTGAAGGGCCTGGGGAGGAGTCGCTTACAGCAATGGGCAGGCGATTATCTGCAGGAGCTGCCCGACAGGCTCTCTGGCCTTTCGTAGAGGGAGGAGCCAGGGCGCAGCGACCTGGCAGGGTCGGCCCTCACTTCACCTTCTTCCAGACATCCCGTCTCCCGCGGTGCCTCCGATGGGCCGAACGAGCTGGAAGCTAGAGACAGAGCTGCAGTCCCCGTGGCCGCTTTCCCAGGGCACCGGGCGGGGGCGGAGCGTGGGTCTGGAGGGACAAGGAGAAGATCGCAGCACAGCCTGTCTTGAGTTTAGCCTCCCCGCCCACATCCATCCTCCACAGGTCCAAAGCCCGTATCTCTTCTTGCTCTCCTTCAAATCCATCAGCGTCCCCCGTCGTCCTTGGAATAGAATCAGCAGGTCAGTACCAGCTCGCGCGAGCTGTTGGCGTCTCCTCCCAACTCTACATTCAGTGACCAATGACAGCAAGCTGTGGGGAAGTATTTATACCGAATTGGCAAATGCTACTAATCAGGGCATTCTTTTCTTTAACCAAGCTGCATATATTAAGATAAAAATATTCTA
>NW_012153135.1:6491-6884 GCF_000956105.1 Propithecus coquereli | reverse complement strand
GTTTCAAAAATATTTTGTCAGACATTTAAGAGCTGAGAGTATTTATTTTTCACGTACTTGCTTAAAATATTGTGCTTAAAGAAAAAAGTGTTTAAAAAAATGCAACAAAAGTGCGATGACATAGAAATCCCCCAAATTATAGACTACATCAAGAATGCAATACAAAACCATCCTGTAAAACTGAGTATATTCCTAAGATGTAATTGATAAACACAACAGACAGGGATCTGGAAAGGGTAGCTTTAGGAAAGAAGTTTGTTTCATGCAAAGTATGATTGGAGGATTAGCTATCTGAGGAATCTAACATAGGATGTTGAGCTTAATATTTTAGAATGAGAACACTGAAACTAATGCTCTAAATATTAATACAATCAATAAACCTGAGCTATAATT
>NW_012153135.1:3081-3429 GCF_000956105.1 Propithecus coquereli | reverse complement strand
CATAATATAATAATAGTCTCTGCTATAATGATAGGCCAAACAGAAATTTATATACTACATATATATATACACACATACACACATACACATATATTTCATAATAGCATCATGATCAATCAAGTACTTACAATTTATCCTAATTAAAAACATATAATAATTTCCATGGAGAAAAATGTAATACCTCACTAAAAAGACAGAAGATAAAAATTAATTCTGTGCTTTTTGGCTGAGATGATTTAATTTTTATAGACGCTAATTCTCACATATCATCTCTATATTAAAAGCAATCTCAGTCAAAAGTTCAGTTGGATCCCTTTTTTTAAGAGCATGACAAACTCATTCTAAAAT
>NW_012153135.1:0-326 GCF_000956105.1 Propithecus coquereli | reverse complement strand
TTTCGACTGCTTTTCCCACATCACACATAAATGTGCAAAATCCTATAATTATATATTGTTTAATTAGTATTCAAAATTGCTTCTCATTGCATTCTTCTTTCCAAACTATCCTTATCCATTTAATCTCATATATAAATTTTATAATCACCTTTTCAACTTTCAAAATAATCTTGCTTGGATTATGATTGAAATTGCACTGCACTTTTAAATTCATTGGGGAGAATGGCATCTTTACAATATTGTGTTTTAAATTTATTCAGGACATATTTATATCCCTCAAGTTAGTATTTTTTTCATATGACTTCTATTTGACTTTTTAATATTTT
>NW_012153134.1:5690-7341 GCF_000956105.1 Propithecus coquereli | reverse complement strand
TATTAAATATATTACTATCAAAATATGTTAAATAATTGTGTTAGATGTGCTAGTTGATGCTAATCTATACCAAAGTGTCAGTTATTAGTTATTCTTAGTTGTCAGTGTGATGTCTGAGAAATGGTCATTCATTCCATGTGCCTAAGGCAAAGACTACTGCAAACTGCAGAACAGCTTGCATGACTATTCCACACCTGTTTGCCAAGAAAAGTTACTATATTTGCTAATATTTGCAATGAGAGCTCTTTTCTTTATCATACACTCCTCCCCTTCCTTTAACCCTGGAGAGTTTACTAATGTCAACAAAACAAAAACAAATCAAAACACAACAAAACAAAGAAAGAAACCCTAATATCAGCTGAATAGCCAAACTGATGTAAGTTAGTTTGTAACAGAAATATATACATATTTCCTATGTACGATTACTCATCAAGTTTTTATCCTCCTTACTTTGTGGAAATAGCACCACAACTATTATGGTTATGAAGAAAAATTAACATTTGTCCTGTTTCATTGACATCAGAATGCTTAATATACTTCCGACAAACACCCCTGTAAATTTGTATTTGGCAGTTTTGCTCATTGGCCAGTGAATCAGTGAGAAAAGGAGGTGGCAGTGTAACTTGACCCCTGCATCCAGCAAACACATCAGACAAACAGCAGGTACACTGCAGAATCTGAAATGGCTCATTATCAGTCCTGAGTGCCTGTGATTCTTGGAACAGTAGATGAGGCTGAAGTTGAGATGTCATTCAAGGAACAGTGTACAATTAAAATAAATTTAATTAAAAGTAGTCTTGAAGTCACAATACATTCCACTTAAATAATCAATCATCATTAATTAAAAAGGATTATTTATGTAGTATTTCATGGAGTATATAAATTGAACCTGAACTGCAAATATTTATCACCTTGAAATGCTGCAGGTTGGAATAAGCCTGTAATATTTCACACATTCCCTGGTTATTTGAAAATGTGAAGGATTTGTACGAGTTATGAGATGAGCTCTCAGGCACTTCACTTACGAACAAACTACAGTTACTGTCAGATCATTTATATGGCTGCTCTCTCATTCTGTGACTGCACCGTCTGTCCAGAAGTTCTTTATATTCGTTGTATCTAAACAAATTTTTTAAGGCAAGTAACACTGCTTAAACTTAGGGACACAGTCAAAGTCATATGAGCAAAAGGAAGCTGAAAGACCCTGAACGAATGTAAAATGTGGAATTTGTTGTGTATCTATGCATGGTCTGAGTGGGTGGCCTCATCATAAGCCATGCAAGACCAGCTTAAGCCTGTTCACAAAGATCAATGCTATGACTGCAGCCATCCATCATCTCTAACGCAGGCAGGATGCAATCAATGGTAATCCATCTCTTTCCCATTGGATAATTGATTTTTAAAAAAATTTGTGGGATTGATATTTTTTCATTTTAAGAAACTGTCATTGCATAAATAGTAGTCTTTAGGGTTGAAGGGAAAAGAGTTTAGTTGTTTCAATAAAATTCTAATGGCATTAGATTTAATCATACTCTCATCCATGGTTAGCCCTGGGAAAAATAATAAAGCTTTTGTCTTGGATATTTTTCTATGTTCCCACTTTGGCTATTTTCCCCATCTTTGGAACTCTACATAACTCTTTTTAGGTACT
>NW_012153134.1:2288-2595 GCF_000956105.1 Propithecus coquereli | reverse complement strand
GTTATCCAGTTTCCCAGCATTGGTGATTTTCTAGAAATCTTATTTTTGTTGATTTCAATTTTAATTTTGAAGAGGTCAGAGAACATGCTTTGTAAGTTTATAATATTTGAAAATTATTAAAACCTATTTTGTGGCCCAACATACAGTTTGTCATGTTAAATATTCCACAAAGAAACAAATGTATACTCAGCTGTAATTGGTGTACTGTTCTGTAAAGTTCAGTTACATTAAGTTGGTTGACAGTATTGTTTGACCCTTACTATCATTTATACCCTCAATGATTTTTAATCTATAAATTACTTTTTCT
>NW_012153134.1:0-928 GCF_000956105.1 Propithecus coquereli | reverse complement strand
TTAGGCTCACCTTTTTCTTTAAATCTTTGAATTATAAACAATAACTATTTTATAATGTATGTATGTTATTTCTAAAGTCTCTAGATCATCTATTTTATTACATGATTTTTGTTTTGATTAGTGATAATATTTTTCAACTTCTTTATAGTTCAAGTAATGTTTGAAAATTTAATGCTGGATATTATAAGCACACGTTATAAGGAGTCTGGATTGTGCTCTCTGTTTCTAAGGACTGATTTTTGTTTTGACGAACGGTTAAATTACTAGTGGATATTCTTGATCCAGTCAGGTCAGGTTTTACTTTTTTCTTTGACCATGTCTAGATACATCTTCTTTAGTACTAGCGTGTAGATCTTATTCTACTCATAAAGATTACTCTCTGGGACAGGGACCTCGGGTCAATGCACAATATGCTCATTGTGACATGTACACTCTGAGTGGGCACACTGGGCATTGACCTGAGGTCCCAGTATCATCTATTAAAGAGATTATCCATTCCTTGATGTGTGTTCTTGGCACCTTTGTCAAAAATCAGTTGGTTCTAAGTGTGGGGATTTATTTCTGGATTCTCTATTCTGTTCCATTGGTTTGGTGTCTATTTTCATGCCAGTACCTTGCTGTTTTGGCTGTTATAGTTTTGTGCTATATTCTGAATTCAGGCAGTGTGATACCTCCAGGTTTGTTCTTTTTGCTCAAGATTGCTTTTGTTATTTGGGGTCTTTTGTGGTTCCATATGCATTTTAAGACTGTTTTTTCTATTTCTGTGAAGAATGTCATTGATATTTTGATAGAGATTGCATTGAATCTGTAGATCGTTATAAGTAGTATGGACATTTTAACAATACTAATTTTTTCAGTACATGAACACAGTCTATATTTTTATGCATTTGTGTTCTCTTTAATTTCTTGCATCAATATTTTATAGTTT
>NW_012153133.1:3049-6027 GCF_000956105.1 Propithecus coquereli | reverse complement strand
AGTTCAGAGATAGAAGTGTTAAGATTTTCAACAAGGCGACAGCAGAGCGGTAAACCGCATGCAGGACCTTTCTGAGCACGGGCACCTGTGTGGCTTCCTGGGTTGCACACCTGTGAAGCCAGCCCTGCTTGTGTGTGCTGTAAACAGGGCTAGGAGACATAGAACCTGTCCCTCAGGGCTACCAGGCAGAACACCATGCAAAGCAGGGGCTCTCCCACCTTCCCTGTTCACAGCGCTCCTAGTGTCATCGCGATCATTTCATAGCACCCTTAGGCCAAAAGAAATACTTGGCAATTCCATTTATTATGTTATGGGATGCAAACAATTTAATAAGTATTTATGCCCTAACAAATAGACAGCCATTAGAAAAATACACCTAAATCGAAAGAAAAAATACTTTCATTTCATTCTTAAGTAACCACCATTGCTTGCCCACGGGATATGTGTGTGTCTGTTGGACACTGAAGCCCCTCAAACCTGGGAATCAGATTAGACTCTGGTACCCTCAGTCCCTGATCCACATTGATTTTCACACAGTATTTGTTTTTTTAAAACCAACCCAGCTGCCAAAAACCCAGCTCCACAAAAAATGTGACATTGTAGAAATGAATTTCATGTGATCTCATGTGGAAACTGAAGAGTCTCAAGCCAGAAGTTCCCAAGGGCCCAACAGGTGTTGAGTATCACTCTTTCCTGCAAAAACTTAACGCATCCCACAGAACCTCGGTGAAGTCACTGTGGTGCCTCGGGGCACCTTGGCACATAATTTGGAAACCAAAAGCACAGAAGAGTGTGGAATCTAGAGTCAGACTGTTCTGGATTTGCATCCTGTCAACCAAGCACTGGGGCAAGTCACTTTAAGTCTCCGTGCTTTAGATCCCACAGCATAAATTGGGTCAAGTGGTAGCCACCTCACTATGGTACACGGTAGGAGCTCCAGAAATGGAACTAGCATTTACATCCCTAGCACTTCTGTCTCCATGACGCATCTGAGGTAGAATCTCTATTGTGTCATACCATGATTTAATAGTATACTTGCTGTCTCACTTTCCATTTATTTACTTATGAAATGAGCATTTATAGAGCATCTGCTAAGTTAACCAAGCACTTTGTTTGGTACTGGGATTACAAGCTAAACCAAATAGATATAGTACCTGCCCTCAGAGAGCTTGCAGAGGCACAGAGAAGGCAGAAAACAGGATAACTCCATAAAAATGCAATTATAAACAGTTTTGAGTGCTACACATGAAGCATTCATAGTACCTTAAAAGCACACAGCTTGCAGCTTCATCTGCTCTACGGTAGGGCTTGTCTATAAAGGGTGTCTGTGTGCCTAGTATTAACATTAAAATCTGAAGAAGTATCATCTTTGAAAGAGTGGAGGAAGGTAAGATTTTTCTAGGCAAAAGGAATAGCAGAAACAACGACTTCTCTAGTGCAAGGGAGCAGGCCCTGCCCAGGGAAAGGCTGCGTGTTCCGTTCCAGGAAGGACATTCATTTCCCAGGCAATACTGATGGCCAGACATGTGTGCAGCAGCCCAAAGCCCGGATGCACAGCTGGTTCCTGAGGGTGGGATCATACAGAGCAGAACTTGCCAAACTGTCCTGCAGAGGGCAGATGGCCCATCGCAACCACTCAGCTCAGATAATATCAGCCACAGAAAATACTTAAACAAACGGTGTGACTCTCTGCTGATAAAACAAAAGCAGGGAGTAGGCTGGCTTTGTCCCTTGGACCAGAGTTTGCAGACCCTTGCTATAGAGGACTTCCATGTGTCCCTCATCTGCCTTGTTTCAGAGACAGACCTAGGGAGGATAATTATCTACTAAAAAACAATTAGGCCAGGCACGGTGCTCACGTCTGCAATCCTAACACTTTGGGAGGCTGAGATGGGAGGACTGCTTGAGGCCAGGAGTTCTAGACCAGCCTGAACAAAAGTGAGACCCTGCCTCTACAAAAAACAGAAAAATGAGCCAGGGGTGGTGGCGTGCTCATATAGCCTCAGTTACTTGGGAGGCTGAGGCAGGAGAATCACTTGAACCCCAGAGCTTGAGGTTGCTGTGAGCTATGATGACACACCACAGCGCTCTAGCCAGGGCCATAGAGCAAAACTCAAAAATACCAATTAAACATCGTCCTTGGCCTTTAGAGTTTCCAATGTAAAGAAGCAAATGTAAAAACAACATAGAAACACAAAGAGGAGCAGTCATGAAAACTCAGAGCAAAAATACTAATCCTTACCCATAACCAATATCTATAAATCCATGTAAGCAACCCCTGCTTTTCAGGAGTTTAGCATCGCCAAAGGCGAAAGATAATACAATTGCTATTGCAAGGACAGAAGAATCAGGGAAAGGAGCAGAGGCGGAGACCTGCCGGGCTAGTGGCTGGTGTGGAGGCTTCTTCCTTCCTCTCCCTGCCCACCTCCTGCAGCCTGAGCTTTGCTTGCACAAGCAACCCCTAGCTGGCTCTTTGCTATTAAAAAGAGCCTTATGAGAAGGCTTCATACTTCAGGCATCCCAGAGAAACAAAGGTCAGACTGAGTTTCCTTCTTAGTTGTTATAGCAACAGAGAAAATATTGCAGAGGTGCAGAAAATGCCATGTGGGAGCCCATTTCCGGAGCTGAGATCACAACACACCTTCCCTTCCACGTGTACCCTATGCACGGAACTGCGTCGGTACCTGTGTGCCGGAATTCCCGGCCTCCCGACGAGGGAAGCGTCCTGGGTGTACCGCTGGACTGGAAGCAGCCAGCTTGGCTCTCCCTCCTGACTGCCTGCAGGTGTCTTAAATGAGAACACCTTGCTGATTGCTTCCAGGTGCCAAGTCTTACCTGCGGGGCACCCTCTCCATTTCTGTCTCCTGAAGGTTTCTTAAAATGGGATTTTATGCCATTTATCATCTGCATGGAAATTACCTAGAGACCTTGAATGAATATGTAGATTCATGAGCTCCGCCCCAGATCTGGTGAATGAG
>NW_012153133.1:521-1039 GCF_000956105.1 Propithecus coquereli | reverse complement strand
TTCTATCCCAGTGATTTGATTTGATTCTTCTATTCATTCATTCAACACAAATTTATCAAGCATGAGTCATGGGCCGGGTGCAATTTTAGAGCCGGGGACCTCGGGTTGCCTTAATTAGCAAAGACAAACAGATACCATCCAGGTAAATTTGACTGTAAGATATATAATGAGAATTTCGAAAATATAATCCTGTCCCAGGGAATATTTGGGACACATACTTACTTATACTATAAAACTATGTATTGCTTATTTGAAATTCAAATTTAATTGGGTCTCTGTCTGATAAAGAGTAGTGAACAAGACAGAATGCTTGCTCGTGCAGCTTTATAGGAACTTTAACCACAGGCGCTCACAAGATTGAATTCCCATCTGGCACTTCCCCAGCGAGAAAGCCTGGAGAACAGAGTGACCTTCTCTTTAGATGTCCATAGTCACTGGGGGTCCATTTAGCAGGTGTCACTATATTGGAATTGCAACTTTATTTCCTTGTTGTACTCCTCTGGAATTAAGGTCCTTGG
>NW_012153133.1:0-471 GCF_000956105.1 Propithecus coquereli | reverse complement strand
TCCTCTGAGGAAGGCTGTCATGAGGATTTTACAGAACAGGCTCAGAAATCAGATTGCTCAGGTTCAAATATGAGTCTGCCCTTTAGTAGGTAAGAATTCTTGGGCATGTTGGATGATTTAGACTCCTTGAGGCTGAGTTTTCCTATCTTTAAAATGGGGATGATAACTATATTAATACCTCATAGAGCTATTAAATAAGATAATACAACAAAAGCACTTAGAAGTGTGCTTGGCAGTAAAAGCTGTCAGGATAACATCACAGAATGCTCTTTTCTGTCAGTAAGGTTTTTTTCTTAAAAATCCTAGAAGAGGTTCTTACTTGTATTTAGCTGCATTCAGCGACATTTCTTTGCACACTCATTAGCTTCAGACTTGCTTCAGCAATTTTGACTTCATTAAAATTATAATTATTTGTTTAATTCCACTTTCTTTATCTACTTCTTGAACTTAATCCCCCCATTGGCTGCCAAG
>NW_012153132.1:18320-18607 GCF_000956105.1 Propithecus coquereli | reverse complement strand
ATAAAAAAGACATCTGCACTAGAATGCTCCATCTCTCTTAATGACTTGATAGTTCATTTCTTTTTAATACTGAAAAAACATTCCATTTTATGATAGTTCCATGTTTTCTTTATCCATTCACCTACTGAAGGACATCTTGGTTGGTTCCACATTGTAGCAGGTATGAAAAAGCTGCTATATGTCCATGTGAAGATTTTCATGTGGACATAAGTTTTCAACTCCTTTGAGCAAATACCAATGTGTGTGAATACTGGGTCATGTGGTAAGAATATGCTCAGTTTTATAAG
>NW_012153132.1:11973-12363 GCF_000956105.1 Propithecus coquereli | reverse complement strand
ATCAAAGTAAATGCTGTCTTGGCTAGTTGAAACAAGCAAAGAAGTGGTTCAGGAAGTAAATCTTGCCTCAGATTCATCATATCGTGCATATCATACGTTATTTCAGTATATACATGCAAAATACATATATTTCATCATACGTAAGCTGAGTAATTTTTTTGGACAAATTCATGATGGAATTGAATTCCTCATGCTGTGACCTACCTCAGCGGTTCAGCCAGATAAATCAATGGATTAGTAACATATTTGACATAATACTTGAAATATTTGGGTAGTCAGAAGCAATTGCTTATTCTCCTGACTTCTCTAACACAGGGAGATACTGGAAGTGCCATGGTTTTAGTTTGCAAAGGAAAAGCAGTTACATATCTCTTCTCCATGTGGTGTTTA
>NW_012153132.1:0-307 GCF_000956105.1 Propithecus coquereli | reverse complement strand
CAATTTGCATTTCTACAAGGAATGGATCTCTGCCTGAAGTACACGTTCCAAGAGGCAACATTCAATGAAGTACAGGTAGAAATATAAATGCTTCTATAATTTAGCCTTGGAATTCCTAGAAAATCACTTCTACCACAATCTATTGCTTGAACAAATTATAAAGATGGGATAAATCAATACAGAATTCTAAACAAAAAAGAAAAGAAAGAAGGAAAAGAAAGCTCAAATAATGCAGAGAAAAGGCCAGAAAATGAAAACATAAAATAGAATTATAGAGAACAGACAAAAAAATTGAAAACGGGCAACT
>NW_012153131.1:8222-9836 GCF_000956105.1 Propithecus coquereli | reverse complement strand
ACCCAAGAAGCCTGGACTCTTGTGTTGGGAGATGTGTCTTTCTCGTTCTACAACTACAAGCCCACTATAGTTCCAGCTTCCACTGGGTCACCCAGATCTCCTCCTTGTCTCCTCCTGCACATTCCTCTTTCATCTTTCTTCCTCTGCCTCCATTTTGCTAAAAAAAATAGATGAAAGATACCACTTTAGGAGGTAATGATCTAATCTCAAGTAATTTGGTAAAACTAAAGCATCATCGAAATATTAGTCATAGCACCTTGAGGTTTGCAGAAGCGCATTGTCAGGTCCTGAGCGTGAGCTCTGTTTTGATGTTGTCACTTGCTAGACTCTACCCACGACGCGGTCAGAGCGTTGAAGACCTTGAACATTGGGGAAAGCATCTGTGGCTTTATTTAGGTAGAAGATTTCAAATGGTAAGTGATGGAATTTGGTTGACCCTTCAGTAGGCCTAATTCTATACTACTCAGAGGTCACATCTCTGCTGGATGTAGTGGCTCACGCCTATAATCCTAGCACTCTGGGAGGCTGAGGCAGGAGGATCACTTGAGCTCAGGAATTCAAGACCAGCCTGAGCAAGAGTAAGACCCCGTCTCCTCTACAAATAGAAAAATTAGCAGGGTGTGGTGGCGCCTGTAGTCCCAGCTACTGGGGAGGCTGAGATGGGAGGATCGCTTGAGCTCAGGAGTTGGAGGCTGCAGTGAGCTGTGATGGCGCCACTGTACTCTACCCAGGGTGACAGAGCGAGACCCTGTTGTAAAAAAATAAAAATAAAAAAATAATGAAACGGAGGTCCCATCTCGTGGTGGCATATGGTCAAATGCAAAGTCTGACATCCTGACTTCAAATGTACACGAATTTTTATTTAAAAAATTAAAAAATCCTCTTGAGTCCTCTCATCCTGCTCTAGCTATATTGTCATTCTCTTATCCTTTTATAGCAAAACTCCTCAAAGGAGATCTCTCTACTCACTCTCTCCAATTCATCTCCTCCCAGATTTTCTGAGGTTAATCCAGTCAGGCTTTGACCATATCTCTCATGCAATAAGTTTCCTCACTAATCAGCAGTCAGATCTCTACTCCTGAACTCAGCTTACTGACTTCTGCTGCAAATCCATCCAAATCCAAGAGTTAATTTGGCTAAATTCTTCCTGAGAGGCTTTCTTCAAACTTTCATGTGTTCTAAGTCCATAGTCATGAGTTTAGACAGTATTCAATGCTTGAGTTCACCCATATTTCTCAAATAACAAGTTCTACCTCTGCCCTTGGTAACGAATCTCCTCCTATGACATTTAGTCCTCATTACCTAGAATGAGTAAGTACTTTCTTGCTTATGGACATACATTCATAGACCCCTTGGCTTCTGCCCACTCACCAAGTTATGTTTGAGTTCTATTTTATTTTTTTGGTGTCTGGAATATTTTATCTTATTTTTACATATTACTGTTCTCTTTGTGGTCTATAGAAAATTTTACCTTGTTTTATAAGCCCATTGATTTATTTGTATACCTTATTTATTATTCATGTTTTTCAAAATGAAGGGGTTAAATGGTGAAGAAAGTCATTACAATTCCATCCTGTCATGTTTCAAATAAGATAGCTTATAAATTATCAACTC
>NW_012153131.1:6373-6767 GCF_000956105.1 Propithecus coquereli | reverse complement strand
ACCAATAACATCAAAAGTCAATTAACACATATTTTTTTCCACTCATTCTTCCAATGAAACACCTATTTTGTATGTTATATGTACTATATACCATAGTCATACAATAAAGTAAGCTAGAGAAAACGTTATTAGGAAAATCATAAGGAAGCAAAAATATATTCACTCTTTTTTTTTTATTTCAGCATGTAATGGGGGTACAGATGATTAGGTTACGTATGATGTCCTGACCCTCCCTCCCCCCCCAAGTCCGAGCTTGAAGTGTGTCCATTCCCCCAGAGGTACACATCGCACTCATTGTTTGTGCATATGCGCGTCCCCTCCTCCCCCCTCCTCCCTCCCTCTGCCCAACATCTAATATATGTTATTCTTATATGTGCACTTAAATGTTGATCAG
>NW_012153131.1:0-389 GCF_000956105.1 Propithecus coquereli | reverse complement strand
CACTCCGGGAGGCTGAGGTGGGAGGATCCCTTGAGGTCAGGAGTGAGTTCGAGACCAGCCTGAGCAAGAGCAAGACCCCCGGTCTCCACTAAAAACAGAAAAATTAGCCAGGCATTGTGCATATGCGCCTGTAGTCCCAGCTACTTGGGAGGCTGAAGCAGGAGGATCACTTGAGCCCAAGAGTTTGAAGGCAAAGAGCCATGATGACACCATTGCACTTACCCAGGGCGACAAAGTGAGACTCTGTCTCAAAAAGCAAACAAACAAAAATACCCCATGAACCCTTAATGTGAAATATATATATATATATGGAAGTTATTGTGATGAAATTGGAAAAGGTGGTTATGAAACTCTCAAGACAGATGAACAAGTCTGTCTATATTAATCAC
>NW_012153130.1:775912-828745 GCF_000956105.1 Propithecus coquereli | reverse complement strand
CACAGAGGCTGGCGCGGTGCCTCACGCCTGTGATCCCTGGGAGGCTGGGACAGGAGGGTCGCTTGAGGCCAGGAGTTGGAGACCATCCTGGGCAACGTAGTATCTACTGAAAAAAATAAATTAGCCCATCGTGGTGGCACATGCCTGTAACCAACTACTCAGGAGGCTGAGGCAGGAGGATCGCTTGAGCCTGGGAGTTGGAGGCTGCAGTGAGCTATGATGATGCCACCACCTCACTCTAGCCCGAGAGACAGAGCAAGACCCTGCCTCTTAAATTTAAAAAATTAAAAAAAAAAAAATTACATAGAGGCAAGAATGCCAGGCCAAAAGCCGGAGACCTGGGTCCTCTGAGCCTTGATGTCTTGGAGACACTTCAAGTCCACGCCTCGCCCCCCCACTCTTCCAGGAGCTTGGGTCTCAGTCATGTCCCCCGGGGCACAGAGACCTGACCCCTTCTCTCCACTGCCCCCTTCTGTACTCCGGAGCTCCCCAGAGCTCCCGCCTTCTGTCACCCCTGGCCTGGGCTCGGTGTCCTCCTGACGGGTCCCTTCCCGTCTACTCTCTAAGCCGTAGACTCGTCTTTGCCCCACCCAGTCCTGGTTTCTGAGAGCGGCTCACTCGCCTCTGGGCTCCTCTTCCAGGAGACACCCGGCCATCCCTCCTCTGGCCAAGTCTCGCTCATCCTTTGAGGACCACCCTGCAGACCAGGTGAGGGCCCCTGCTGGGGGCACCCGTGGCACCAGGGCCTCCACGTCCGTGGTGTCATCACACTCACCTGCGACGTAGTCGGCTCTGCAGGAGAGGGACCCGCCTGCCACACGGTGGGCCGTCCACAAGTCGGACTGAAGGACGATGGCAAACCAGTCCCTGGTCCTGGGGCTGCTGCACACCGGTGTCTCACTCTGCCGCTTCCTTCTGCTGTAGGACCCGAGCTTCCAGGCAAGGCCATGGCCCTCCCACGGCTCTTCTGGATGTGGCTGCTGGTCGCAGGGACTCAAGGTGAGTCGAGCCACTGGGAAAGGCCAGAAGCAAGTGTGACCGCTGCACCGTGGTCTGGGGCCAACGCTCGTTCCGCCCGGTGCCTGGGTGCCGGGGATTAGCGGGTCTTCTCTCCCACTCGAAGCCCTGGGTAGCCCAAGTGGTGGTGGCTTGTAGGTCCTAGCGGGGAGCAGGGCTCACCTGGGCTCGGGTGAGATGCAGGTTACGGAGAGGAGGCCAAGGAGTTTTCCACTCCAGCCGGTGGGAACCAGAGGGGCTGACCAAACCAGCCAGTCGCTGGGGTGTCGTGAGGTCAGCAGCTTCCACAGGGTCCCAGGAGCCTTTCCTTGTGCTCTGCACACCGCGACCCCACGGAAGCCTTGCTCATCCTGGTGACCTCACCGAAGCCGGGGATACCCACAGCCGAGGGTCGCCCATTGTCATGGATGGCCCTGGAACCAGGCACCGGCTCCTGCCCGACCCTGCCAGCACCAGCAGGGACAGGGGTGTTAGGGGCCACGTCCCAGAACTCGTGTGGGGCAGGAACGCCCTTCCCTAGCTGGGAGTATTCTGCCTGTGTTTCTGGGGGCCAGCACCCCCAAGCCCCAGACAGGTGGGCTCATCATGGGCCTCCTGCCCCTCTACGGTCAGGTGCTGGAGAACCGAGGCCTCCTTCTGCCTCTTCTCCATCTGTGCGGAAGGGCTCAGACCTCCCAGCCAGGGAGAGGGGAGCTCTGCCCGGGCGGGGCCGCATGTGCGTTCCACTCCTCCCGGTGAGTGGCCCCCACACGGAAGGGCAGGGGGACGTCAAAGAGCTGGAAAACAAGCTCGTCAGGTCACCCCTAGCTAGGGAGAACTTTACTGCCACCAGCTCGGCACACGACCCTGGCAGTGCGGGCCGTGCAGCTGTGGCCCAGCCCGGTCCTTGCCCACCTCTGCCCGCAGGCGTGAACGACGGCGACATGCGGCTGGCCGATGGGGGCGCCGCCAACCAGGGCCGCGTGGAGATCTTCTACAGAGGCCAGTGGGGCACCGTGTGTGACAACTTGTGGGACCTGACCGACGCCAGCGTCGTGTGCCGGGCCCTGGGGTTCGAGAACGCCACCGAGGCTCTGGGCAGAGCCGCCTTTGGGCAAGGTAGGGCCTGCGTCCCCATCCCGACGCACAGCCGGCTCTCGGTGGGGGCTAATGACGGGACAGGCGACAAAGACGTGCACACTGGACTCCTACTGACTTAGCATGAGCAGCGTTTTCGAGGACATGAGTGAAGCTTCGCTGGAACGGGCGACAGCGGGCGCTTGCTTGGGCTTCGCTGCGTTCTTGTTCCCTCCGGCCCAGAAACGCCACTCAGGGGAATTTATCTTCTTGAAACATTTTCCCTCAAAAGAGAAATCTGTTTGCAGGAAGATTTCCACTGACACAGGGGCTGTGATTCTGAGAAAAAGAGAAATGATCCAAATATTCCGCAGTGGGGGTGGTTGCACGAACTGTGGTCTACGAGTTTGCTGTCTCTGAGGCAGCCGTTAGACCTCGTAAGAATGAGGCCGAGTTTATGGCGCGACGTTGCAGCAATAAATCCAAACCCACACGCGAGGGTCCCCGCGGTTAGACCTGGCGAGAGACCTGCACACGGACGGACGGACGTGCCCGGGAGGGGACCGCAGGGTGGCTGGTGGTTTTCCCTGCTCTGACGCCCCGTTCCTGTGCGGTGACTGTCATTGCTCTTTCCATGTCTCTGAGAGGAGTGGCCCTGGTGGCAGGGCCTTCCCCGCGCAGCCCCGGCCCCTGACCTCTGCTGTGCCGACAGGGACGGGCCCGGTCATGTTGGATGAGGTCGAGTGCACGGGGACGGAGCCCTCGCTGGCCGACTGCAAATCCCTGGGCTGGCTGAAGAGCAACTGCAGGCACGAGAGGGACGCCGGCGTGGTGTGCACCAACGGTGAGCGGGGCCACGCCTCCCTGAGCCCCGACGTGCCCTGGGTCCTGTGGAACCCCCGCCCCTCCCAGCATGCCCCCCACGTGAAGCACACACCTGTGTAAGCCGGGGTTCAGGGCGCCACCCCCCGACTCCGCATGGAGGGGCCCGGAAGTCCGACAGCCCCTGGCTCACAGCCACGGGTCCCGAGCTCCCCACCCAGCCTTTGCTGGAGCTGCCTCGGAAACGCTCCCAGGAGCCGCTGTCGGGCGGCAAGCCCCGTCCCAGATAGGTGTGATGTCCGCATCCGGGGCTTGCCTGGCTTCTCTTGGCTCTGGCTCTGCGACACTCCACACAGCACCAGCAGCACGGGGCCAGGCTTCAAGCACTTCCTGCGGCGGGAAGGCCTGGCCACGGGCAGCCCCCAGCCCGCCTCTCCCCTCGCCCACCCGCATGCCGAGGGCAGCCAGGCTGATGTGGGTTTGAGTCCCCGCGTCTGAGTGTACAGTCGTCCTTCCTGCCCTCACCACCAGCTGTGGCTCCTCTGGGCTGGCACGCAGGCCTGGGGCACTCCCTGCCCAGCTCCCTCTGCACTTGGGGACCCTAGAGCACAGGAGTAGGGAGCCCGAGCCCACCCGGGACGGACCTGGCTGGAGGGGAGGACTCACATTGCCGAGGGGCCATGGCTCAGGGCAAAGGCGGCCTCTGGCAGGGCAGCCGTGGCAGGAGGAGCAAAGGCCGAGCCTAGAGTTGGGAGGCCCAAGAGTCAGGCCGAGGGGAGTCAGGGGCTGCAGACCTACTGGGGCAAAGGAGGAACCGAAGGGGTTTAGTTTCCAGTTATGCTTTGAGCGGGGAGGAGGTACATCCCCCTGTCCCCCGTGCCAGGAAGCCTCCCATGACTTCTCAGGCCTCGTGCATCACAGGAGGCTGCTCAGGGATCCCCAGAGTTCTAAAGTTGGGTTGCCGTGGGACCCTAACTTGTCAGGCCATCAAACCAGGCAGGTGGTTTGGCTGTAGAAGGGTAACGTCTATGGTGGTTGGTTGGTTGGTGGTTGAAAGGTTGGGGCCCTGGAGGTCAGCACCCTAAACCCCCACCCAGGTGCCCCCGAATGTGGGGGAGAGGAGAGAGGGAGAGGCTGGTCAGGGCCCCGGCCGCTCTTGGTCCCCACGGTGGGCGGGGGCCTCAGGGTCTGTCCTGTCCCTCACCTTCCCAGGAGCCGTTTGAGCAGTTGAGGCAGGCACTGACCCTGTGATTTGAGATGAAGACACTGACCAGAGGGCAACATGGGTGTCCAGAGCCAGGGCGAGCGAGCGACAGAGCCCCGGCCACCTAACGAGGCACATGTCCCTCTGCCCCTTCCCAGAAACCAGAAGCAGACACACCCTCGACCTCTCCAGGGAGCTCTCCGCCGCGCTCGGCCAGATCTTCGACAGCCAGCACGGCTGTGACCTGTCCCTCCAGGTGCAGGTGCAGGAGGAGGAGGTGCTGGACCTCTGTGCCCACACCCTGATCCTGACCTCCAACCCCGAGGCCCAGGCCCTGTGGCAGGAGCCGGGCAGCAAAGTCGTCATGAGCGTGGACGCCGAGTGCACGCCTGTGGTCAGAGACTTCCTCAGGTGACCGTCCTGGTCCGCGGGTGGGGGTGTGGGTACAGCTCCATGCCGTGCCCCCAGGGGCTCCGCCCTCCTCCCCTCTTCAAAAGCACAACCCACCGAGTAAGGGGCGAGGGCCCCGGTCACAGCAAGACACGCACGTGCACGCCTGCACTCATGCACACGCATGTGCACACACATTGCACAGGCTCCTCACAACTCGTGGGCACACTCACGCTCAGACGCACGGCGATGCTCGGCGGGAGCCCGGGCGCCCCTGCCGTCCCTGCCGACCTGGGGGCAGACATCAGCTCTCCCTCTCCCTGCCCAGGTACTTCTACTCCCGGAGGATCGACATCTCCCTGTCGTCGGTCAAGTGCTTCCACAAGCTGGCGTCTGCCTACGGGGCCACGCAGCTGCAGGAATACTGTGCCAGCCTCTTTGCCAGCCTCCTGCCCCAGGACCCCTCTTTCCGGACACCCCTGGACCTCTACGCCTATGCACTGGCCACCAGGGACCCCCTGCTGGAGGAGCTCTGCGTGCGGTTCCTGGCCTGGAACTTCGAGGGCCTGACGCAGGCCGAGGCCTGGCCCAGCGTCCCCACAGCCCTGCTCCAGGTGCTGCTCCCCAAGAGCGAGCTGGCTGTGCCCAGCGAGCTGGCCCTGCTCAAGGCCCTGGACGCCTGGAGCTGGGAGCAGCGCGCCTCCCGCGGGGACGTGGAAGGCTTGATCGAGGTGATCCGCTTCCCGATGATGCGGCCCGAGGACCTCTTTGAGCTGCAGTTCAACCTGTCCCTGTATAGGGCTCACGAGGCCCTGTTCCAGAGGAAGATTCTGCAGGCCCTGGAGTTCCACACCGTGCCCTTCCAGCTGCTGGCCCAGTACAGAGGCCTGAACCTCTCCGAGGACACGTACAAGCCCCGGATTTACACCTCGCCCACCTGGAGCGCCTCTGTGACGGCCGATTCCCAGAACGCACGAGCGCTTCCGTTCGCTTATTCTTACGGCGCAGTTTACAGCCGCGCCTCCTCCAGCTACAGGTATTACCCCTACCAGTCCTTCCAGACCCCACCCCACCCCAGCTTCCTGTTCCAGGCCAAGAGCGTCTCCTGGTCCCTGGCCTACCTCCCCACCGTGCAGAGCTGCTGGAACTACGGGTTCTCGTGCACCTCGGGCGAGCTCCCCGCCCTGGGCCTGACCAGGTCCGGCTACTCAGATCCCACCATCGGCTACGAGAACAAAGCCCTGGTGCTCTGTGAAGGGCGCTTCGTGGCAGACGTCGCCGATTTCGAGGGCCCCAAGGCCACGATCCCCAGTGCCCTGGAGAACAACGGTTCCAGGAGCGCTTCCCTCTTCCCCTGCCCGACGGGGTCCTTCAGCAGCTTCCGGGCAGTCATCCGCCCCTTCTACCTGACCAACTCCACGGGCGCGGACAACGCTGCGTGGTAGGGACTCGGCCAGGCACACCCCGGGCAGTGCCGAGGGCCGCCCCTCCCCTGCCTCCTTCCTCTCTGTAGCCACCTTCGACAACCGGCCACCAGATGTCCCCCTGCTTCCCCGATCTCCCTGAGCTTAAAGAAATTACTGGAAGGTTTCGGCTAGCGTTCTCCACTAGTTCCTAGTTCTCCCCCTGCCCACTGGTGTCTAGGTCGGGAAGCAGCAAAGCCCACGCCAGGCTTCCCCCGTCCCCTTTCAGCCACCAGCCTCCATTGTCACCGGCCTGAGATCATTAAAATCCTATCGCAGTTCCCACGTTTGTTTGTTTGCGCAGAGTGTTGTTGAGTCCACCCTGTTTGACAGCGGGTGTGCCGGGCTCTGGGGACAGAGAATGAGGCAGACAGCGCCCCTGTCCTCGTGAAGCTCGGGACTAGCGGGTGGGCTGGGTGACAGCAAGCAGGCGTCCTTGCCTGGAGCAGTTAGTTCTAAAGTGGGGTCGAGGGGTCACGTCCCATGGGGAACCGAGGCGCAAGCACAGGGCTGGACCGGGCTGGACCGCCTTTGGGTGGGTGGGGTCTCTGACGCGACCCACCCCCGGGCTGGGCGTGGAGCCTGAGGGGCAGCAGCTTGTGGACGCTGGGAGGAGGCGGCTGGGAAGCAGGAAGGGCGGAGCGAGAACCTTTCCTCCGGAAATCCTTGTGCGTGTGCACGGGGAGGAGGGACAAGCGTTCTCATCTCAGCCTGTTTGTAGGAAAGAAAAACTGGAAACCACCTAAACGCCCAGCAACAGGCCTCTGGACCACAATAAAAGACGCCCGCCGGGGCCGGGCAGGCAGGAGAGGGCCGTGCTGCAGAGGTACCCGGGCTGCGGGGTCGAGGGGAAGGTCGGAGGACCCGGCTTGGAGGCCGCAGCTGGGCTCTGGGTGCCGGCCGCCGCCCCACTGCCAGTAGGAATTCCAAACTGTCCCTGCTCTTTGTGACACACTCCAGGCAAAGTCCCCGGTGGAAGCCTCTGACTGGCTGAGCCCAGGCCACGTGCCTGCCCCTCCTCGCCAGGCCGGAGAGAACAAGCATCTGGACTGTTCTGGCCTCAGAGTGGGAGCGGCACAAAGGCTCACCCAGTCGGGGGGGGGGGGTTCGGACGCTGGGCAGCCAGGACGGCCGATGACACCCAACACACCCACCCCCACTCGCGTTTCAGAAAACAAAAGCAGAAACACAACCCCCCAGACCCGAGGAACGGCACCCTTTACTGAAGGGAGGCCCCACACCCCTGGGGTGCACATTCTGCCTCCATCCCCGCCCCCCACTTCTAGTTCCACCCTCTGGACGTTTCAAAACCGACAGACCATCGCACCGTTGGCCACGGCCACGGCGGGTGGGGAGGCGCGGAGCAGGGAGGGTTAGTGTAGACAAGTAGCAGATGCAGCAGAGAAGTCGAATCATCCTCTGCATGCCTCTAGCTGGTCCCAAGAGTGCGGCACCCTGCTCCCTGCCCGCCCCAGCATCTCGGCGGCCGAGGGCGGGGGCCTAGTGAGGTGACCAGGAGGCTCCTTCTGGAGAGCCCTGGGCCCTTGTCCTGTCGTAAGGGAGGCCGCGGCCCGCGGGGAGCCAGTGCATGTGGTGGGGTGAGGAGACGCCCCGGGAACCACTTGAGTGCGTCCGTGCCCTTTGCTCAGAGCAGGGCCCTGTCCCCCAGACAGCCAGGCCCTCCCTGCTCCCCCGTTCCCCGTGGGCGCGGTGCTGCCGGAGTCCACACTCCGGCCTTCGCTGCCAGCTCGCTGCACCGCGCAGGCGTCTGCTGGTGGGAAGCTCCTCTCTCGGGTGCGAAGCCCTTTTAAAGGGGTGGGGAACCTGCAGCCTCAAGGCCACACGGGGCCCCCCAGATCCCCACCTGTAGCCCCTCGACTGAATCCAAACTTCACGGAACAAACCCCTTTATTTTGTTCTGTAAAATCTAGATTCGGTCAAAAGGCCACACTCAAGGATCCAGAAGGCCACCGAGGCCGCAGGTTCCCCACCCATCGGCAGGTGACGAATGCGCGGCTCGGCACCCTGACCAGGGGAGCCACACTGGGCGACGAGCTGGTGCCTCCGCAGGCCGAAGGGCAGCATTTTGGGTTTTTTGCAGTAAATGATAAAAGGATTTACGGAGGAATCTGGAAGTGGTTGTCTCCAGGGTGGGCCACCCGGCCCCGGCGTGGCCTCAGACCCTGGTCCTTGCATCTCTTCCTGCGCTGCCCGGGCTTGCGTTTCGTCCGGCCTCCTCTTTCGCGAGCCTGCGGCGTGTGATGGGCCGGCCACAGGGAGCCCGTGGGCGCAGCTGTGGTTCCCCAGTCACCCGCGTGTTCCGTGGGCGCCGTCACAGCGGGAAAGGCGTTCAGGCGGTGCAGGGCTGGTGGCGTTGGTCCTCCGTGGTGGAAGGGGCCCGCCACAAGCAACTGCCATTGGGGAACATCCGGGTGCCTGCCGGGTGAGGACTCCGGGGAGGGAGGTCGGAGCACATCGGCCTTGGTGACGAGGCAAAGGCCAGCCGTGCAGAGCCCCCCCCACTCCGCAGGCCCTCGTGGCTGGAGGCCGCAGAGTGACCTGCAGAGCAGCCTGCCGTCTCCACGGGGTGGGACCCCGGCGCAGGGCTGCATCGGGCCTCTCTGAGCGGTGGCAGGGCACATCTCCGGGGCCCTTCTACATCGTCCTCGTCCTCCTCCCAGCACCCACTGCCACTCGTTGTGCCGCCTCGCACCCTCCAGCCCAGACCCTCTCACCGAGCAGGAGCCACTTCCACGGGCCACGCGACCCCCAGGCCCTCTTCCTCCATCCACGTGGAAAATGGGAATTTCTGCTCAAGTTCGGCCCAAAGTGAGGTCCCCTTCCTGCCGGGGGACAAGCCACTCCCGTCTGGTGTTAGCCCGCGCTTCTCCTCCTCAGCCGCTGGGACTGGGGAGCCCCCGGGGGTCCCGGGGGAGCAGGTACTTTAGGCGGAGGGCAGGGCGGCTGTGATGCCCACGCAAACCACCCGCACCTGCAGGACTGCCAGGCCCTCCTGGGGCCCCGCTCCCGCCTGGGCAGGTGCACCCCGATCACATCCAGCCCCCAGGGCAGCTCGGGACCCGCACTTGGGCGTCTGGGCCGAAGCTGGCTGCGGCTTGGAAGGAGAGAGTTTCCCTGCCGGGAGGGCGTCCCTCTGCTCCAAACCCCCGGATGTCTCCTGGGGGCCCCCCTCAGGCCCCTCGACCCCCACCCTGGGTTACCCGGTCACAAAGGCCACCTGCCCAGCAGCTGCACCAGCAGGCGGTGCCTTGTGCTCCGACAGCAGACTCTGGGCCTCCAGTGAATGGCAGGAGCTGCCCCCAAGTGTGGCATGTGTCACCTCCAAAGTCCACAGAGACTAATCGAGGCTGCCCCCTTCTCTACGTGACCAGGAGCACACCAGACAGCCCTTGTGTTCACTGTTGTCCGGTGATGACGGTAGCACGATAAGACGGCAGGACCTGGACACAAAATGAGAGCCAGTGCGTGCACTCCTGAGGCAGGACGTGTGCGTGCGTGTGTGCGCGGGGGAGTGGGGGGTGAGGGGAGAGTGGGGGAGGGGAGGAGGGAGAGAGGGAAGCGGGGGGAGACTTCCTCGCAGCGACGGCTGCATCCGTGCAGGGCTGTGCTCATCGCTCCAATCGGCCATGCTGAAATAGCAGCAGTGCCAGCCGTAGTCTTCCCCTGCCGTGGTTTAGGACAATCCACGAACCGAGCACTTAACGTGGCCCACGGAGCCCTTTCCCTGGAGCTCGGCTGCCTGGTAATGGCCATGAGCTGTTTGGGGAAGGCCGGGACGGACATCCTCAGTACTGTCCGCGCTGGTTCTGTTCCAGCGTTCCTCGCCTGAGATCCGTGCCCGCCTTGCCTTTGAAGGGTTCCGGGTGATCCAGGGGTGGGGAGAGGCTATGACTCTACCGTGACAGCTCAAGTCGTCTCTGTTCACCGGGTCTCGGGTTTTCAGTGCTACAAATCGAGAGCCTGCAAGCTGCCTGCCTGTGTCGGTCCCGAGCACCACGCGGTCAGCCAGCCACGTCTTCTCCGTGGCCACACGAAGCGTTTTCAATTGCATTGTCTCCCAGGGGCCTCTCTGACCTACACAGACCAGCCTTAGGGACAGTTTCTAAGAGACGCTGCCTCCCCCAGTGCACCTCACTGGGCTTTGGCAGTGGGGGGCCGGGGGGTTGCTTCAGAATCGGGCTGGGGACTGATCACACACGGGACACGCTTCAGGGTCCTGGCTCCCAGATTCCTTGGATTCCTTTCTATACATCCTATCGAGGACTTCACGGGTCAGCTGAGACTCTAGATTTCAGTCAACCGAGTGCATAACCAGCACTCCTCCCAGCTGCTCAAGCTAGCGCACAAAGCCGGCGTCTCTGATGGATGCACCTGTGCTAGATATTTTTAGCTTCAGCTGCATGTAATGAAAACCCAACATATCAGTAGCTTATATGGGATTTTTCTTTGTTTTCTTTCACATGAAAGAGAGAAGGCAATCTTTGTGGAGGTAGGCGCCTTCCTTTTCTACACCATTACCTTATGATTGCCACCCTCAAGGTTGCCTCATGGCCCATAATGGCTGCTAAGATTCCAGCCACCACTTCTGCCTTTCAGGCAGTAGGAAAGGTAGCAGAAAGGGACAAAGGACTTTCCCCAGCAGTCTATGCCCTGAGAGTGGGCACCTCACTTACATCCCCCTAGTCCTGTCCTGCGCTGGATCAAACTGTGCATTTAGCTTTCTGTTTCCTCAGCTCTGCAGCTGAGATGAGAGATCCATTAGCACGGTCATAGAAGGTTCCTGTGTTTCAATCCCTGACTTAAGCTGAGAATTTAGGGATTTGAGCTTGTCATTGTCCTTTTTTAATCTCTCCAGTCCTGTTAGAAGCAGCCACCCCGATTCCTCAATGCTCGCACCCCCTGTTCCTCACACTACCCCACGTGCAGTTCAGCCCCACGTCTTGTCTCTGGTGGGAGTGTCACTCCGGGTGGCCGCGGCAACCGCTGAATCCGCTGGTTCACCGCCGTGTGCAGCGCCAGCGTCCCTCGATGCCAGCGGGATTTGCAAAAACAATTTGTTGGAGTGTGATACACACACCCAGGCACACAGGTAGGAAGCGCAGAGCTCAGGCTGTTTGCACCCCACATTCACACACCCACGTTGCTGCCGCAGATGGAGATGCTGGACGTTTCCCGCCGCACACGACCCCACCCGCAAGCGCTGCCCTGACTCTCGCGGGAGGCGCAGGCCTTCCTGTTCCCGAGCCTGCCGCGGACGGGACCACACGGGGACACGCCAGCGTCGGCCTCCTGCCGCACACCGCCCGTGAGGCTCCCGCGTGCTCTGTGCCGCCGAAGTCGAATTCCTCACGTGCCTGCGCCGGGGTTCATCGACCTCTTCTGCAGGGGCTGAGTGCGGGGTGGTTTTCAGGGGGTCGGGTATTTGGAATAAAGCTTCCGTGAACACTTTAGTAAAATAAGTATTCTTCGAATAACTGCTCTGTGCTAGGGGCTGTGTAAGCAGCTTCTGCGGGGCCTAGAGCTTTCCAGCGTCGCTGGGCCCTAAGGCTCGCCGGGGTCACTCAAGCTGTCTGGGAGAGCGTGTGCGTTTATTGTTGTAAAATACGCAGCACGTGGCGCACGATTTACCATTTCACCGCTTTTCAGTGTGCAGTTCCGTGGCATTAAGTGCGTTCACACCGTTGTGCAGCCATCACCGCCAGCATCTCCAGAACTTTCCGTCTTCCCAAACGGAAACTCCGTCCCCGTGAAACAGCAGCTCCACGTCCTCCCTCCCCCGCCCCCGGCAACGGCAGCTCCGCCTTCTGTCTCTAGATTGTGACCACTCTGGGGGCCCCATGTCAGTGGAATCACATAGGATCGGTTTCTCGGTGTCTGACTTAGCATCTCACTCAGCACAGCGTCCCCAAGGCTCGTCCGCGGCGCAGCCCGCGTCGGGATTTCCTTCCCTTCACGGCCGGAAAACGCCGCACCGCGCCACGGTCCGTTTCTCCACCCTCCGCCGGCCGCACCTGGGCTGTTTCCGCCTCTCGGCTGCTGCGCATTAGGGGGCCGTGAGCGCCGATAAACAGGAGGCTGTTGGATTCCCTGGTCCCATCTTTCTGGGTGTCTACCTGGGAGTGGGACTGCCGGACGCAGCAGCAGCTCTGTTCCATTTCTGAGGAGCTGCCACGCCGTTCTCCACGGCCGCTGCGCGGGGGCTGCTAATTTCCCACGGCCTCACCTCGCCAAGACGTGCTTCCCGACGGTGTTGTTTGCTGTTTTCGTAGCAGCCACGCTGACGGTGTAAACGGTAAGTGACGGTGGTTTGCATTTGCATTGCCGTGATTAGGGAGATCGAATATCGAATATGCTCATTCGCCACCTATTTGCACATCTTCTTTAAAGGAATGTCTTTCGAGTCCTTTGCCTGTTTTTGAACCACTTCGGGGGGTTTTTTTGCTGTTGAGGTTTAGTCGTTCTTTATATATTCTGTACATTAATCAGATATATGATTTGCGAATATTTCCTCCCATTCTGTGGGTCGCCTTTTTGTCGCCTGCTCCCTGCACAAAAACGCCCTTTTGCAGTTCTCCTGCGTCTGACGTTCCCAGGCGGGTGGGACTTGAGCCCAGAACCTTGTACTCTTCTGTTTCACTGATGCCCTCCCTTTCGAGCTGTTTTCACAAATGGGGCTCGCGAGGCCTTCCGCTCGCCGACCGTTCAGAGAAGCAGCATCCGCCGCAGCTGCTGCCCCGCTAACAGCCTCCTCCCCCCGCCCGCGCGCACGGACAGGAAGGGGCCGATATTGCCCCCAGCTCATCGTATTGCTAACGTCTCCGCCCTGGGAGAGGCTTACCCGCCGTTGTTTGAGCATGTGACGTACGTGGCAGTGTGACTTGTCACTGCGCTTGCGTGCCCCGCACTCCACCCGAGCACGTGACGATGCTCACTCATGTCATGCATTATTCATTCCCGTCTGGGAAACCCCCGACCCCGCTGGTCAGGGAGGCAGATTTGAGGCCGTCCTCCACAATAAATCTCCTGTCTTCTGTGACAATCCTGTTGTCTCAGTAAGTGACTTTCTGTGCGGCGGGTAAGGGGGAGCCCCCGCCCCTCGCAGGTTTGTGAACATTTTACTCTGTCGACAGCGTCCTCTGAGGCACTGACTTTTAACATTTTGATGAAGTCCAGTTTGTCTATTTTTTCTTTTGTTGCCGTGACTTTGGTGTCATGTCCAAGAAATCATTAGCAAATTCAATGTCATGAAGCTTTTCCCCTATGTTTTCTTCTGAGAGTTTAGTAGTTTTAAGTTTTATATTTAGGTCTTTGATCCACTTTGAGTCAATTTTTGTATATGGCACTAGGTAAGGGTCTCTGATCATTCTCAGGCATTCTTTTGGTGGCCATATGGACTCATTTATCGGGGATATATACCTAGGAGTGCATTCACGGGCCATGTGTTTAGCTTTAATAGATTTTGCCCAACCCCTCCCCGGGTGATTGTGCCGATACACACTCTCTCCGGTAGTGAGAGCTTCAGTTGCTCCACAGCTTCGTCAACACTTCAGACTGTCCATTTTTACCTTTAGCCACGCTGGTGCGTGTGTAAAAGCAGGATTTTCTGTGCTTTCAGCCCATCATTTCTCTGACGGTGTCTTACCTGAAATCCATTTTCAGGACCAATTTTTATACCAGCCAGGGTTCTCAGTTGCAAACAACAGAAACCATCTCTGGTTAACTTAACCAGAAAAAATATTTATGGAAAGAATTAAGAAGCTCACAGAACTGATGGGAAGGCTTCAGAACTAGTCTTAGGAGTTGAGCATGAATTAAGTAAGGTTACTGTTCAGTTAACTTTCGCTTAGTAACGTACGACGTCAAAGCTGAGTGGCTTAAAACAACCTATTCGTTTGCACATGACTGTGTGGGTTGTAATTTGGGCTGGGCTCAGCTGGGACGGCTCTGCATTGGGTCAGCTAGGCTCACTCAGGGCCCACCTGGGATGGCTGGAAGAGTTGGGAGAGTGGAGCCCCTCTCTCCATATGGTCTCTTGTTCTCGGGGACACTAGCCCAGGCTTGGTCCCATGGTGGCAGTGTTCCATGACAAGACATGCAAGGCTTCTTGAGGCCCAAGCCTGGAACGTCACAAGGCCAGCATGGATCCCACGGTGGGGAATAGACTCCACCTCCAGACAGATGTTGGTACGAGCAGTTATGGCCATTTGTACCTGGCCGTAGCCAGGAAGCTGAGGGCCTCTGGACCCAGAGTAGTCCGGTTGGAATTGAAACCACCGATGTCCCTGCCATAGACATCCTCACTGCCCCCGTGGGAAACTGGGTTCCCGCTGTCGCTGCTGCCATTGCCACCACACCCAGCAAACTTCTGAACCACTCCTGTCTTTCTGAAACCCACGCCCAGACTTAAGGCTCCAAGAGGCCCTCTGAGAACAGCCACCCGGGCCTTTCGGCTCACACGGTGGCAGGTTTCCCACACGCAGGCAGGAGATCGATGCACCGAGGAACAGTGCAATACGTTACGGGCATCCTCAGAGCAGAATAGCACACAGCTGCTCAGAAGGATTCCGTGGCCCCCACATGCACTGACGTAAAAGATCTGCAAGACACAATATCAAGTTAAAAAAAAACAAAAGCAACTTGCAGAACAAATCCTGCGCTGAGCATTCACTGGTTGATCTCTGAGTCTCCAGTCCCCACTCTTCCTCCTTCCCCAAATAACCGAGACGTTGCTTCAGGGAACTGCTGGTTGTGGGCCGCTCGGGTGGTCGCAGGGGGGGACCAGGGGCCTCCCGCCTGCTTCGCCACAGGCACTGGTTCGGGGTGGCCTTGGCTGTGGGGACAGGAGCGTGTGACCTGTGCTCATACAGCTGTGGGAAGGGGTGCGTGGGTGTTGCTTTGACACTGCAAATGCCGTGTGCCCCCGTGCCGTCTCCCCGCCGTCCAGCCTTCACTGCCGAGTTCTGGCCACGCCCGCGGACAAACACTCCCTGAAATGGCCAGGACTCACGGTGGCTTCCCTGTGCTCCCTCGCGTGGCCCGGGAAGGTGGCAGGCCCCAGGCCTCAGTGAGAGCTGGACAGAAAAGGTCTGATGTGGCAGCAGCTGGTCTTCTGGAAGAATGTCACTGGGGGGGAAGCCAGGAGCGCAGAGCCAAGCATGTGGAAGTTGCAAAACGCAGAGAAGGAATGTAGGACTCTCTTCCACGGCTCCCTCGCGCTCACATATTGCTCCGAGCATCACGTGCTCCGTCTGCCTGCACATACGCAGGCACCATATGTGTGCACTCACATACGTGCATTCACGGGACCAGTTCAAGACATTCTCGGGGAGGCCCCGCCGGGGGAGCTCAGGGGTGCCAGGCAGAGGGCTGGGGTTTCCATCTGCAAGGGGCCCGGTCCGGGTGTGACAGTGCGATGTCACAAGAAACAGTGTATTTGGTCTTTGTCCCTGGCTCCTGGTTCCTGGCACAGAGCTCCTGAAACCTTTGAGATTCCCGCGTGACAGAGGTTAGAGGAGTGTCTTCTGTGATTTGGGAGGATCCCTCCGATCACACCTGAGTTTACATCAAGGAGGTGACGCTTGGTGGTCCCGAGATAGCTTTAGGAGGGGGGTTGGTCGCCAGAGGAACCGACCGTGTGATCAGATGATGGAACTGTTAGCCCCGCCGCAGACGTCCGGGGAGGGGAGGGGGCCAGAGATCGAGTCAGTTCCCACTGGAATGACTCAATCAATCGCGCCACATAAGGCAGCCACAGCAGCCTCACAGGGAGGGGCTTGGAGGACTTCAGGTTGGTGACGCACCCATGAGCCGGGAGGTTGCACGACCCAAACGCCACGGAGGGGCAGAAGTCTCGCCTGCAGGGTCCTTCTGGACCCTGCCCTGTTACCTTCACTTGGTTCATTTGTACCCTTTACAATAAGCCGGTAACCATAGCCCAGTGGTTCCCTGCGCTCTGTGAGCCATCGGAGCAAGTGTGGACCCTGGGGGCGGGGGGGTGGGCACGGGAACCCCCAATTGTAGCCACGTTGGACAACCCGGGGACTTGCGACTGGCATCTGAGACGGAGGGCAGGCTGGTGGGCCTGGCCCTTGCCTGCGGGGCCTGAGCCAACTCCAGCTAGTTGGTGTGCGCTGCGGTCCCCAACGCCAGGGCCGTGGCCCGTTAGGAAATGGGCCGTGTATCACCACCTGAGCTCCGCACCGCCCTCCCCCACCCCAGGCCGTAGAAAAATTGTCCTCCATGAAACCGGCCCCTGGTGCCAAAAAGGCGGGAAACCGCTGAGTGTCAGAATTGAATTAAGTCGTAGGGCCCCCGCTGGGGTCCACAGAGAACTGGAGAACTACCTGGTGGGAGGAGGACACCCCGTGCATTTTGCGGGTGGAGAAGGTTCTCACTTAGAGTGTGACGGGAGGAGAGGGGGCGGACACGCGCTCAGCAGAGGCGGAGAGATGTGCAGGCGCGGGGAGGGAGGTGGGCTTGGCGCGGTTGGAGGACACGGCCCGGCGCTGACCAGGAGACCGCGCGCCGCGCCCTGCAGAGGAGAGGAGGGAGGCGTCCAGAGGCAGTTTCCGCAAAGTCCGCTGTGCCGAAGAATGGGGCGGGGGGTCTCAGGAGGGCCAGGTCAGCCAGTCCGGGCGGGTTGCAGAGCCCCTGGACCCCAGGGCAGCACGGTACTGCCCACGGTCAGGCAGGGAGGGCCGGGGGGCGGCCAGGGGCCTGACTGCCTGTCAGAACCGGCTCAAGCAGGGCGGCGGGAGCCAGCCTGTGGCCCTCTGCCTCACCCGGGCTCCCGGGGCCTCTGACCCCCTCGAGTGCCGGGAGCGGGGCCCAGCCTCCAGCCCATCTCAGTTCCAGGGGCTGCTCGGGTGCCTGGACCTGGCTTCTGCGAGGGACAGGAATCTGGAGCTTGCGTTGGTTTCCTGGGGCTGCCAAAAGAAATGTCCTAGGTGGCCGATATGATAACAACAGAAGTTTTTTTCACAGCTCTGGAGACCGGAGCCCAGTCTCTGCTCCATGGCCAGGCCGTGGCAGTGGTCCCTGCAGCCGTCACGATGGTTCTGAATAAAGTCTGCCGACCTTGCGTTAGCAAGCGGCCTGGGATAATTTTTCCTTTAACGCGACCAACCGCAAGTCCTCCGTCCTGGGCAAACTCGGAGGGTGGGTCGCTCCTGCGAAGGGGCCAAGAGCTGCCACAAGTGTCCCTAATGGTGGTTCCCCCCACCACCCACCCCCTGAAATCCTGGCTCTTGTCAACAGACGTTCCTTTCATTCCTGGAATGCACACGTGCGACTTCTTTTTCTGGAACATTCCTCCTCACCAGGTTAATTGCTATGCATGCTTCAGGTCGCTGAGCTCTTGTTCGTAGCGGCTGAGCTTCTGCAGTTCTAAATGGCCGCCGGTGAGGCCGATGCTGCTCGACCTCAGGCCACATTTTGGGGACCAGCCTTCGTGACCTCTGGGGATGCCTCAGTCGCCCGAGTCTCAGCTGCCCCACAGCCTCCGCTCTGGCGGCTGGCCCCTGCCGTGTCCCCACCGTGAGACCAAATCTGCCTTTCCCACCAGCCCGTTCCGGGAAAGCCGGCTCGGCGGGAGCGTGGTCAGCCTGTAAATCGTTGCTGAGTGAGTGAATGAGCCCACGCACTCAGACAAAGTCGGCACAGACCCGCCCCTCCACTGCACCCGGGGGACAGCCCTGGCGCTTGGAATGTGACTCTTAGGTGAGTCACGGTGGAGGGAGTGGAAGAGGTGTGAAGCGCAGGAACAGCTTGGACCCCCTTCAGATCGGATCCAACCAGCGCTTCTCAAGCGGGGTCCTGACTGGCAGCGTCCCAGCGCCCGGGAACCCGTCGGCAATGGCATTCTCAGGGCTGCCCTAGTCTCACTGAGTCAGAAACCTGGGGGCAGGTTGACGTCACACGCTGTATTTTCAGCGCCCTCCTGGGACTCTGGTGCCACCTGAGTGTGAAACCCGCCGGGTCTGGGCCGGTGATCCGCTCCTGGGGCTGTGCGTCGACATCACCGGGGATACTCGAAAGCTACGGGAGCGTGGGCCCCACCGCCCTGCGGGGCTGCTCTGCTCTGGCTGTTTCCCTGCCCCCAGCCCCTTTGTGGGGGGCAGCAGGGGCTGCTGGACATGGAAGTAGGGGAGCCGGCCAGGTGTCTGAGGTCAGCACTGCTCAACTCGGGGGAGGCTGTCACAGGTGGAAGACGTAGGCAGACGGCTTCTCCGGGGCGTCTGGTCCCTTGCCCCCGGCAGAAACCCGCCCGTGCGCAGGGAGGGCGGGCCGGGACTCTAACCGCGAGCAGCTCCTCGTCCCGCGCGTCTGCAGTTTGTTGAGCAGCTGGTCCCCATTACGCAGCCTCAACCCCTTTCTAAAGAGCCTCCTGGAAGCAGCTTTTGGCTTCAGTCGCAGCAGACCCCGTGCGGGGATGGGTAGCACGGGAGTAGCGTCGCCATGGCAACACAAAGCCTTGGGGGTGGCTGGCGATGGTAACCAGGGCTGCTCTTGACCTTCCCCAGCTCCCGGGGCTGCCGGCTGCTGCCTCTTCACTGGCCGTTCCCAAGCCCGTGACAGCCTCCGTTTTCAGGGGAGGCCTCCCACCCCCTCATCCTAGAGGGCAGTTGTCCTAAGAAATAAATTTCTCCGGGAGGCTCAGAGGAATCCCGTGCCCATTTTAAAGCCCCTAAAGCAAAGCCGAGCCCCTGCTTGCCCTGGTCTTACCCCGTAGGCCGAGGCCGCCCCTGCCGCCCACTCTGCAGCTGGGCGAGCCAAGTGACCTCTGAGTGCCAGATGGACTCGTCGCTGAAGACGGTGGGACGCAGCTTCACAGTCACATGTCCAGGCTGGACTCCTGCCTCTTGGCTGTGTGATCCTAGGTAGGAGCCTTCCCTCTCTGAGCCTGGGCTTTGGTCCCTGCAATACGGGGTCCTGGCCTCTCGCCGAGGGCGTGGCCAGTCCTGAGCGAAATGGTATCTGAAGGCCTCGACACGTGACGGTTTCCTTGATGAAGACGATGAGGACGTTTGTGCATCTTTCACTGTCACCACCAGATGTTTGCTGGGGCCCAGCTCCCTGCGAAGCACTCTGGGAACCTTTCCGCTTTGAGAGCCCAGGTTAGGAATTTCAGTGCCATCCCCGGCCCGGTGACAGGCTTTCTCTCAGCCCCGCCCCCCGACCACAGGCAGCGTCCACGCTCAGGGTTCAGGCTTTGCCGTGATCCAAAGGCCTTGTCGTGGCTGAGGCCCGGCGGGAGGAGAACGGAGGCGCTGGCCCCGCTGGCCTGAGCCCACCCTGCAGGCCGGAGGCCCCCAGCCTGGATGGGGCTGCTCTGCCCTCCTGGGTGGCCCGGGCCTGGGGAACATCTTGCAGGCTGCTGACCACGTGATGGGCCAAGCCAGCACCTACCGCCCCGCGGGGCCGGGCAGCTCCCTTCGGAGGGTCCGCTGGATGTGTCCGCAGGCAGGCCGGCTGCCTGGTCTCTTACAAGTTCAGGGAATTTCTTAAAATACTTAAAAGCTTCAGCTCTTTTAAAAAGGACTGTGTTCATTTAGGCACAGCAGGATATTTCCAGGCTGTGGGTTGCCCAGACTCTGGGGTTTCTGTGTTTATCCCGCCATCAGAGACAAGGCCCGGTCAGGAGGTCCTTGGCAGGGGGGTCCCGAAAAGTGGGTCTTGGGGACTTGCTGTGAGCTTCTTCCGAGTGAGGGGCAAATGCCCCTCCACCAAGGAGGAAAAGGAGGCCAGTCAGGTGAACCCCCCAGACAACCAGGCCAGCCTGGGCCCCCACCAAGGGAGTCGTCCAGCCTGCTGGCCCTGCCTGCCCAACTCTGGCACCGTCTCCCCACGGAAGTGGGTTTTCCTGGAGGCAGCCCAGGCTGGAGGGCACTCCCAGGACGCCTCCAGAGGGAGAAGGGTCCCCAAGCCCCAAGATGAGGGAAAACTCGCCCGGGCCCTTTAAGAATCTGTGCTGCCTGAGGAGAGAGAACGCGGAGGGAACACCCTGGTAAACATCCCGGCTCCGTAACAGCTACCAGCTGTGTGAGGGGCGCTGGTGGGGGGGCCCTCCTAGCTTGGCTGGAGGGTGGGATGCGCTGAGGTCAGTCTGGGTGGGGACTGACCAAGCACAAACATAAGGGGAGGACGGCGGCTGAGATGGGGAGGGCTGTCTGTTCGAGGGCGGTGGACAAGCTTTGAAGCCACAGAGCCACTGGGCCTGGAAGCTTCCACTTCCTCCGGGACCTTTTCCAAAATCCTCCTGGGAGATGCCCAGCCCCTCCTCACAGCCAGCCAGGGAGGACGACGGCAGAGAGAGAGGCTGCGGTCTGTGGGAGGGCTGGACAGAGAGAGTTTGGTGCACTTGAGTCACTCCGCAGGTGTCTGGCGGCTCATCCCTCTCTGTGTTCACAGAGGAGGTGTTTCGTGTGTCTTTCTATCACACACAGTACTGAGCACAGCACCTGGGCCAGCAGCAGTGCCCTTCTCCACTTCCCTCACCTTGGCCCTCACCTCCTCTTGCCTGGAAGCTGTGGTACAGACTCCCGGACGGCCTGCTGCCTCCCAGCTTTCTCCAGGCCACCCGTGCAGCCACCGTAGTGATTGCTCTAAAGTACCTTATCCAGACATTTCCTCTGCTTAAACTCCACTGGTGACTCCCCATTAGTGACAAAAGGCACATTAGTTAGGTAGCTTTTGGCTATGAGTAACAAATCCAATTCGGAAAGGCTTAAACTTTGGAGGAAGTTATTTTTGCTCATATTAACTGGAAAGTATAGCAGCCAGGTGGACTTCATGGCTTGTTGAGCCCTGCAGTTCCACCATGTCCAGAGAATCAGATCCAGGTCCACCTCTCTTTTATACCCTCTGTGGCAGCAACTTTATCCTCATACTGGTTTCCCTCATGGTGGCAAAGTGGCTGCAGTGGCTCCAGGCTCTATTCAACAATATTTAAAAGGCAAGAGTGAGCCTCTTTTGCAGAACTCTTATTTTGATTATCTATGTATTTCTGTATAACAAATTGCACCCAAACCTAGTGGCTAAAAAGGACCTTTTATTTGGCTTATAAATCTGCAGTTTGGGCAGGACTCAGCAAAGACGGCTCATCTCTGTTCCGCATGGTACCAGCTAGGGCAGCTCAACTGGGGACTGGAGGATCTACTTCAAGGTGATTGGCCTGCATGGCTGACAAAATGGTGCTGGCTGTTGGCTCAACCAGGGTTACAGATTGGGGGACTCAGTTCCTTTCATAGAGGGCTGCTTAGGCTTCCTCATAGCGTGGTGGCTGGGTTCAAGAGAACAAGACAGAGGTGCATAGCATTTTTATAACATGGCCTTGGAAGTTGCACAGCACCACTTCTGTTGTACTCTATTTGTTAAGTCGGTCACGAAGGCCTGCCTGGATTCGAGGAGGTGGGACTGCAGATCCCAGCACTCATGGGAGGAGAGTCAAGGTCACTCTGATAGAAGAGCCTATGGCAAGGGAACTACTGTTGTGGCCATCTTGGAAAATCCCATCTGCCAGAACCTCCCACAGATGTCTTCTCCACTCTCCCAGCCTGTTTGGGCCATGTGTCTGTCACTAAGCTGATAACAAGGCCAGCAGATGAGACATGTATCACGGCTGGAGGGGGCTAGATTCAGCTCTCTCCAGAGTGGGCTGTGGGAGAGGTGTGGATTCCACACGAAACCTCAGAGAAGGGGAGGAGCCACTCGGGACCTGGTCCCAGGGTCCTCTACAGCCCATATTCACAGAGCACTTGCCACGTGGCAGGGGCTGTGCTAGATGCTTAATACTCGTTCGCTCAGTTGCCTCTCACCACAACTCAATGAGACAGGTGTGATCATTCTCCCCCTCTTTACAGAAACAGGTTTGTATTAATAACTTGTCCAAGGTCACAGGCCAGAAAACAGTGGATACAGAGTTAAAGGTCAGATCTGTATGACTCTTGAGTCTGCACTATTAACCACTCCACAGCAAAGTTCAGGACTTCTGGTCTGTGGCTGAAGAAAGCAACTTGAACATGGTAGTGTGTAACCTGGTTGCACTGGCAGCTATTTTGTGACCATGAGGTGATCCAGTATGAGAAAGCAGCAGGTGCACAGAGGAGGGGAGAACCTTGATCAAACACATCAACACCTGCCCTCCCTGGTGACTCTTCAGCTAAGTGAGCTGTTACTTCACTGTTTAAGACTGTGTGAGTTTGATGCACGTTTACTTATACGTGAGAGTATCTTACTATTGTAACGTCTTTCCTATTTTGTTGTAGCAATTGTCTATATGTCTGTGTGCTTGGTTAGACAACAAATTTCTCAGGAGCAGGGACGATGTCTCCTGTACTTCTCCATCCCCCGTGCCTGGTACAGTGAGTGACACTTCATTTTTTTTAAAGCTCATACTTGGAGAAAAAATAAATGAGAACAGGTATGGCTGTTAATCTAGAATTTTTAGGTGCTTATACTGTAAAGCACACTCTCCTCTTTGATTCCACGTAGGGTGGTGTTCCTTCACTTGTGCTTAAAACCCAGAGGCAAACACTCACGTTTGCAGTTGAGGCCCCTAGGATGTGCCTTTGGTGCAAGGCGGGAAGAGAGGCCAGGGCCTCTTTACCCGCCAGCCCTCGCTTGGTGCTTAAAGCCTCTTCAGCCTCCACGGCCCAGAGGAGACTTGTCACTGGCTGGCCACCACTCCCCTCAGGTCCCTTGGCAGAAATGGCAATAGAGAGACTCTCTAGAACCTTCATGGGATTCAGGAATGGGGTGGGAGGGAGGGGAGCCTCGGTGCCTTGACATTGTGAGCACGTGTCGTGGTCATGAACTTGTCCTCGTTAGTAAAAGCCTGCCGCCCAAGACCTGCAGCCATTCTTGTTTCCTGTGTCCAAGGTCAACTTTCACGAGTCCCATTTCCTCCCACTTGCCCGGCCCCATCCCGGACCTTTGGCTCCTGAAGCTTCACTGAGTGACATAAATGAGGTTTGGGGGATTACCGGGGGGTTTTTGGGGGCTTGCTTCGGTCCGGCCGGCCCGGCTTCTTGTTTTCGGCGCCCGGGCCCCCCTTTGTGGCGGGGGTTGGTTGTTCGGGGCTTTTCCCTTGTCCCCCGGCACTTCCTTCAGAACCAGCTGGTTGGAGCAAAGTCCAAAGGCGAGTCCCAGAAGGGTCCCACCTGTCTTCACCCACCTGTGAGAAATGAGCAAATGAAGGAAAATGCAGTGGTCTTTTCCAGAAAATGTAATTTCTCCAAGTGATGGAACTGCCTCTTGCCCTGACATTGCGTCTCTCTTTGGTTTGCTTTCCACTGCAAATAAAACTCGAACTCAACAGGCTTGGGCAAGAAGGATGTTTTTAAAATCTCACCCAACAGGAGGCCCAGAATGGAGGAGCTCCAGGGTGTGTTCGTTCGGGACCCCGTGCGGTGTCACAACGGTCGCAGGGAGGGACTGCGGCTTCCTTGCTCACTGCCCACTGCTGGAGTCAGCATTGTTGGACATTTTCTCACTATCCTGACTGCAGCTGCAGGGAAAACCTTTCCTGGTACCAGTCTGTGCTTTAGTTGTATTTGGGGTTGGTTCCTCAGGATGGGAATGAGATTATTGGATCAAACTCCAGGTATTACTCAAGATGTTGAGCGGTTTAGACAGACACCTAGTAACTTTTTCCCTAAGACCGTCACCCCGATGTAGATAAACACAGACAAACTGTTGGCAAGAATGTAAAAGTTTAACCAAACTAAGCAGTGACTACTTTTTCTTTATAAATAAAATTGTTTTTGCAAAAATGACCAGACAGGGTTTTGGCAAACTGGGGTGCGTGTTTGGGACAGTCTGACCTGAAATAGAAGCCTGGCAGAGTGACTCCCCAGGGCTGGAAGCTAAGAGAGTGGTTATCTCGAAGCAGGGGAGTGACTGGGAGAGACACGACGGAGGTGGCATCCAGGTACCAGCGACGTCCCCTTTCTTGCTCTGGATGGGTAGTCACCAGGGCACGCCACTTTGCAGAGAGACAGAAGCTCTTCCCTTTACACTCGTGTACTTCTCTGTATTATGTTGAACTCGAATAAAAACTGTCTCTCGGGCCGGGCGCAGTGGCTCACGCCTATAATACTAGCTCTCTGGGAGGCCGAGACAGGTGGATTGTTTGAGCTCAGGAGTTCGAGACCAGCCTGAGCGAGAGCGAGACCCCGTCTCTACTAAAAATAGAAAGAAATTAATTGGACAACTAAAAATATATAGAAAAAACTAGCCAGGCATGGTGGCGCATGCCTGTAGTCCCAGCTACTCGGGAGGCTGAGGCAGGAGGATCACTTGAGCCCAGGAGTTTGAGGTTGCTGTGAGCTAGGCTGACGCCACGGCACTCTAGCCCGGGCAACACAGTGAGACTCTGTCTCAAAAAAAAAAAAAACTGTCTCTTGATATCTAGCTGGGCCAGCGGGTCCCTGATGCTCACTTTAAGGGGGGGTCAGAGACGGCCCATCTCCTCCCACGCAGCTGACGCCCACGCGAGGATGTGGGCAAGGCCTGCGGAGTCACCTGTCAGGAGGGAGGGGTCACAAGTTATCACATCTGTCAAGACACCCCAGCCAGAGGGAGTCAGCAGAGGGTCTGGGTCTGAGCTCTGCAGTCACAAGGCCGCCACGCTGATTTGCGGGTGAGCTGTCTGTCTCTCATGCAGTTCCACGTGCACGAGGCCAAAGGGCCTCAGGGCGTCTGGCCCTGGGCGGTGACACTCCTGAGCAGCGCTGGGGAGGCCGATTGTCTAGTGACACACATGAGAAGGGCTTTTCTGTGAGCCCTCCCCTAGGGCTTGGGCTGGCTCTGGGGCTCTCCCTGATGTTACTGCCTTTTAGAGGTTGTCACACCTTGCCTAGGACTTGCCGCCATCACACCAACCTTCTGTGGATGCCTGAATGTAGTAAAGTCTTCCAAAGTGTCAGGGCCACCCTCTCCCCATGCCCCAAGCCTCCCTCTGCTGCCTCTCAGACAGCAAAGCAACACACCATTTCATAACGTACGTGCAGATTGAGACAGCGAGGGGCCCTCCGGGCTGTGGGCTTGCAAGACATCCGCCCCCAGAACTTTCTGCCCGCGAACGGTCCCAGGCAGTGCCTGGCCTGGCTCTTTCTCCCGCACAGGACCGAGTCTTAAACAAATGGAGGACTTTGGTGGCCTGGGTGGGATGACCCAGACCCAGCCTCGTGTCTTCCAGCTGCCTGTTTTCTCTCGTGATCCTGAAACAAAGATTCTCTGTTCCTCTCCCGTGGGGGAGGGGAGCCGCCGGCCAGGCAGGACCCAGCAGGAGGAGCAGGGGCGCCTGGGACCGAGAGCCTGAGGCCAGTGAAGACCCTGACGCCTCGCAGGGGCCAGACCACGTGTGGTGGATGCTGCCCCAGCTGGGCTCCTGGTGACCCTCGCGGAGCAAATGTCACCGGGAAGGAGACCCCGAGCGCATGAGGGAGGGGCGGTGGGTGGAGCGCAGGAGGTTTCCAGGGCAGCGCGTCTGCGCGGCGCGGCGTGGCGTGCGAGAGTGGAGCCACATGTCAACCCGGGCCCTGGGGAGGGACCGTGTGTCGGTGCGGGCTCCGCTGTGACAAATGTATCTCGCCAACGCCAGATGTTAACGGCAGGGACCACGTGGGGGCGGGGATGCATGGGAACGCTCTGCACTGTTCAGTTTTCTATAAACTAAAACTGTCCTAAAAATTAAAGTCTAGTCGTTAAAAATGAATAATAATTTTCAATGTGATCTGAATACCTAATGAAGGCATCGCATTCAAAACTCAGTAAAACATCCCTCTTCCCCCGACTTTGCTTGCACCACACCCGCAGCAGCTGCCCAGAGCCCCGCCCCCCACCGGCGTCCCCCAAACCGTCCACCCGCCACCCCAGCCAACGCCCGGGCTCCTGTCCCTTCCCCCCTCCCGCTCGTCTTCCGAGTGGCTTTAATTTTGTTTGCTCTCTTGCCAGCAAATCCGAGCCTTGCCCAGAGCCAGCGTGGGAAGCTCTTCTCACCTCCTCCTGGCCTCACCCTCACCCTCGACGCCCACTCAGACGACCCAGCACCAGAGCCCGCCTCCCGCACCGGTCCGCGGGCGGGGGCGGCAGAAAATACTCCTCTTGGAGTGTCCAAGAGGGGATGATGGTGATGGCGAAGCCGGTGGTGACGCTGTCGGGGCCACTTTATTCTGCCTCGTTCCTCACTCGTTAGATCGCGACAGGTGCGCTTGGATCTTGTGGGCGCGGCTTAGAGACGGGAAGGATGACAGGGCGTGGTCAGGAAACGTGCAGGGTGTCCGGGACAGGAGAGGCTGGTCCTCTGCGGGGCGGTCTGAGCGAGGGGGTGGGGCATTCTACCCGTGCACAGGCTCCCGCCTCCCAAGTTCATTGTCCCGGAAGCCGGCGGGCTGAGCCTTTCACACTCTCTCCTGTTCACAGCATCCTGCCGAGGCCACAGCGGGTCCCTGTCTGTCCTGGCACCCTCCGGAAGTAGAAGTGGGGGCCCTGGGCTCCCCTGTGCGGGGCCCTCCGTGGTGGCTCTCGTGTTCTCTGGCTCCTGCCGCGGCATGGCCAGCGCCAGCCTGCTCTGGCCGGGTTCATGCCACGACCCTGCCCAGCGCCCCTCGCCCGGGCAGGCCACCCCTGCACCTGCTCAGTTTCTTGTCCCTGACTCTGTGAGCTCAACCCAGCTTTCAAGTCCCAAATTCACATTTCTTTCTTTCTTTTTTTAAATAGTTATATTGAGGTATAATTCACGGACCGTACAAGTCACCCATTTAAAGCGACAATTCAGTGGTTTTTAATATACTCACGGAGCTGTGCGCCCACCACAGTCAACTTTAGAACACTTTAGTCACTTCAGAGCGAAGCTTTGCACCCTGTAGCCATCAGCGTCCCACCTCCCCACCCCGTCCTCCCTGCTCCCTGAGCCCCAGCTCTAAGCCAGTACTAATCTACTTTCTGACTCTTTGGACTTCCACATAAATGGAATCGTTCCCTGTTCTGTGTCTGGCTTCTTTCACTTAGCGTAACGTTTCCAAGGCTCAGCCACACGGGAGCATGCGTCAGTGCTTCCTTCTTCTTTACGGCCAAATAATATTCCATTGCACGGATACACCACGCTTTCCTTGCCCATCCGCCAGTTAATGGACATGTGGTCGGTTCCACTTTTTGGCTGTGACGTATCCGCCATTCCCTTTGCAGCCTTTTCCGGGCACTAGGTCTGTGCCTCTCGCCCTCTCCCTTCCCTGAGCAAGTGCCTCTAACTCCCACCTACCAACACCGCCTCTGTGCCAGGCTCCAAACCGCGCATGGCGACTGACGGAGTTCGCACCACACCCTGACTTGGGTATCACTGTTCCGCTCTGTGGACAAGAAGCTCCAGGCCAGGGAAGTAAAGAGATTGGCCAGGGTCATGGGGAAGTAGGACTTCTGCCCAGGCCTGCCCTGCAGCAAAGCCCTCCTGCTGTGTTTATCGTGTTTTTGAAATTTAACCCCTTTTTCATTGGGTTTTTCATATTTTGGGATCTCCTGCAGATCACAAGCTTCTTCAGGGGAAGACACTGGGTCTCGTGGTTTTTCAGTCTTAGACACATCTCGCCGTTCCTGCCACTCGCACTTGCGGGGCTCCCGTCGGCCTGCGGCGGGGACCCGTGCCTTCCGCCCATTCCGCATCCCTTCCCCTGCCTCCTGGCTACAGGACGAGCATGTGGTTCAGACCCGGCCAATCAAAGTTCTCAATCCTGCTGGCCACAGGGATTGGCCCAAGTTTGGGCACAGGATCCAAGCCTGGCCAATCAGAGCCTTCCTCAGGTACTTTCCATGGCAACGGCTGAGGACACCTGCTTGCTCTTTGGGACTGGGAGCTGTTAGGGCCACAAGCTGGGAGCTGCTGTTGGCAGCCCCGTTCCGCTCCAGGAGAGAACCGTGCAGATGCTGTGAGTGGTATTGCAGGGAACTGTTTAACGACATGGAAAGATGCTCACAATAACTTCATGGGTTTAATAAAAGCTACGGATGAGGACGCACTATCTCACTTGCTGTGTATGTGTTCATAGATAGGAAAAATATATATACAATCATGTACAAATAAAAAGAATGTGTCACAATATTAACAGGAATCCCCTCTGATTATGCGAGTACTGGTTATATTTTTTCCTTTTGGTGCATCTGAACTTTCTAAAATCAGTGTGCATCTGTGATTTTCAGAAGAGTTTGTTGTTGTCCTGTGTATTTTGAGCCAGAGCGCCTGCAACCCCTCGAGAAGTCGTTTCTACCACATGCCTCTCGGGGAGCATTTAGGCTCAGGCTGAGATGCCGCCTCTGCTCTTTCAGACACACGCTTTCCCCACCACTCCATTTTCGGCCGGGGTCCCAGGCCTCTCCACCCTGGGCTGCTCTGTTCACCTGCCCTGTCTCAGCCACCAGGACCTGCAGTCGCGACGTGGCCGGAATGCCGCCGCCCCTGAGTGTCTTCCGGACTCTTGGAGAAAGCCAGGCCTCCCTCCCCACCCTGCCGGACTCATCCTGCTGGGTATTGAATTTTCATTCTCAGCTCACAAGGAACCTGCGAAAAATATTTTCTTTGGCAGCCAAGGTAGGAGTGGCAGCCCCCCCCACCCCTGGACACGTCTTCCAGTCAACGTCCACGCCTGGAGCAGCTACTGCCCTCCACGGCTGCCCAGGAGACGTCATGGACAAGACCAGAATCCTGAACTCGTCTGCCTTAAATAGTGCTCTTCCGTCCCCCATCAGGCCAGAGAGACCATAGGCCTGGGGGATGGGGCCCCGCAGGACCCTCTGGCAGACAGAACCTCTCTCGAGCTGGTGGGCACATGGCTGTCATGCCACGGCTGTGACAGACCCCCAGAGGCGCTGCCCCTGATGCCTTGTCCCCTGGCTGAGAGGTTCCAAGGTGCAAAGATCTCACAGGCAGGCAGTCAAGGGCCCAGCTGTGGCCCCCGTGGGACGTTCCACAGGGGCACTCACTGTCCTCCCTCCAGAGAGGCACCCACTCCCACTCCCACTCTTGCAGCCCTTGCCTTCAGACCCCTGGGCCCTGACTGCCCAGTCGGTGCCAGTGGCCACCGCCAGGAAGCCAGGTATGGGTAGTCACCTGGCCCATGCTGGCCCGGTCGGATCCTGACGCACAAGAACGTCACCCTAGAGAAGACAGAACTAGATGGGGGTGTTTGGACCAAAAGGTTGGCATAGCTGGGGAGGGAGCAGTCTCACCGCCATGGACATGCAGAGAGCGAGTGGGGAAAACAGAGGCAGAGAGGAAACTGTGGAGATGAGCCGTGCAGGGCCCTGAGAGGAGCAAGAAGGACGAAGTGGCCCTGGGGACTCTGTACTTTTTGCCTGTCAGTTACATGACATTCCCTGTGTCCTTTGAAAAAAACCCACTTTGCCTAAATTGTCTCATCCAGGTGCCTGTCCCTTACAATCAAAGATATGGACTGGGTCACACTGAGGGCACCTGTCCCCAGGTGGGAGGATCAGGTCTTACCTGCCTCCAGGTGACGGGAGTCACCCCCCCTCTCAGTCCTCTCCCCTCCCGAGGGCTGGAAGCCCCACTGCCGCTGGCTCCCCGGGGTTGGGTTCCTGCGGAGAGAGCTTCCTGGGAACTCGTGTCCCAGCTCCAGCATCCAGGGGAGGGGCCCTGGCAGAGACAACCTTTCCGATCCCGGCCAGCCTCACTGGTCGGTGGTGGCTCGGGGGGACGCCAATAAGGGTGCTCCTGGGGTGTGCCTGCCTACCGGTGGGGAAAGGGCAGGGGGTCTGGAGTCTGAGGGGTTTGCGTGTGAACCCTGGGTTCCTGGCCATGCCGCCTGCTTTGTTGCTTGGCCCCTTCGTAGCCAGTTTCACAAGGACTTGGCAAGTGCTGGGCTCTGTCCTGTGAGCTCCTCCGACAGGAACCAGCAAGGCCCCATCCTGCAAATACGGAAGGAGAGACTGACGGGGTTAAACGGGCACGCACAGGTCACACCCCTGGTGACAGGAGATAAACCCTCGTTTATCTGATCCTCAAGCCCACGTTGCTACATCAAATTGTCCTTCCTCCATTGCCTGACACGGTGAGGACGGGAAGTCGTATGTAGTAGGCATTCCACAACCAACAGGCAGCAAGAATATTCCAGATGTTTCCCCTCACGCACCCAGGGAACTTCCAGGCTCCTGAGAAATCACAGGCCTTCAGTGTACCCAAGAGTCCCTCAAGAGTCCGACAGAGGGATTGGGAAGGAGAAGTGCAGCGTACTGCCTGGCTGCCCTGCCCGGGTAGTCTGTTTAGGCCTGAAGACATCCCCAGGGTGTGTCTGCGCGGTGGGTGAGAAGGTGCGTGTTTCGAGAGCGTGAGGATTCCGAGAGGGGAATGTTGGGAAGCTGGTTTTGCCCTGAGAGGAGAGAAAAGTCTAACGCTAAGATAAACCCTCGCAGAGTGAAGTTAACGTGCTTCTCCACCCACAAGAAGAGAAGGTACGCCTTCGTTAAAAACCAGAAAATTTCCTTCCCGTATCTGCATATGAACGATTGTGTCTGGGCTTTGCTTCAGCAGTCCACTGGGGCGGATGTTGATGAAACGAGATTGGACGAGTTGATAATTTTCGAAACTGGGCATCGGTACGTGGGTGAGCCTTGCGCTGTCCTCTCTCCTTATAAACATGTTTGAAATTTCTCATAAGGAGTTTTTTTTAAGTAGCAGTTAGGAACATGGCCAGACGGGAGGAGCGATCCCACCACGGCTGCCAAGGCGCAGAGTCCGTGAGCGTGACAAGGACGAGCCCGGAGCTGTCCCACCGCCCCGCTGACCACTCTGCCCCCACCCCTCTCCCTGTTGACATCGGGGACCATCCAAGAACCCTCAGCTCTGAGTAATAAATGTGCCCTTGACGGGAACATGTGTTTCCAATCATCCTGCTCAGCAGTGAGTCACCACCAACAGCTGCTGCCTCCGTCCCCGCCGCTCACCTTCAGCCGCGCCACGCTGACAGCCCAGGCCCTGCCCCCTCCGGGCCCTGAGCTCGGCCAGCCTGGCCCCCCAGGAGCCTCAGGTGGCCTGCCACCTGTGGGCCTTCGAGCACTCGCCCTTCCATCTGGAACAGAGCCTGCCCCTCTATCCGGACCACTCTCACTCAAGCTCGGGGTCCCACTGGAGGTGTCATTTATCCCATTTATCTGGACCCCCCCGACCTTGCTGGTGCCCACCCATTGCCCTTGGTACCAAAGTCATCGCACCCCCATACTCTGCAATTGCCCCTTTGTCTGTTTTTCCTACTAAAGGATGGTTCGTGCTGTAGGGGGAAGGGGCCACTTTTTTCCTTCCATATCCCCAGCTCCTGCCCAGCTCTGACCCATGGCTGGTGCCCAATAAATACCTGTGGAATGAATGAATGAATGAATGAAAGGAATGAACGAAGGGACAATCTGTAACCTCACGAAGTGCACAGTCAAGAGGGTGGACAGACATGAAAATAAGGGACCCATGAGATATCAGAAAGAAAGAAGGTGACAAGCTGGAGAAAGGCAGTGCCTGTCTCGGCCCCTGTCAGGGCGGCTCCGTCTCCACGCAGCCCAGCTGGCGCCTCCCTGGGACCAAATAAACCATGCGGCACCTTGGCTTGGCCAGAGCGCGGTGAGGAGGGGCGTGAGGCCACATCCAGGCCCAGTGGGGAAGGAGTGCGGAGTCCAGAGCAGCTGGTGTCGCGGGGGAGGGGTGACTGTGGCTACCCGTCGGCAGCAAGGCCCCCTCCTCCCCCGAGGGGCAGAACTACAGCCCTACAGGACAGGGAGCAGTGATGGGAACCCAGAGCATCCTTCACCCCTGCAGGGAGCCCAGCCCAGCTCAGGTGCTAGGGGATGTCACCTGCCCAGGCCTCCGTGGCAACACAGCGCTGTGGTCAGGTGACAGTTTGGGAGCCAGGGAAAGGAGGGACCCCTGAGTGGTGACTAGCCGTTGGCCTGGTTCCTGGGCCAGAGAACACCAGGACGGAGCCAGGTGACCAGTCGTGCAGGAAGCAGAGGGGCGTGGTGACGTGGGTGGGACTGTTCACAGGATCCCACTCCCACCCAGGGGTGGGGAGGTGCAACGAGCTCCGGATTCAGCATGTGAGCCACTGCCTGGGCTTTGGGGCTGCCCCTCACGCCTTTGGGGCTGGGCTGCTCTCTCATGGCTGAGAGGAGGGGTGGCATGCCCAAGAGTCAACGAGCCAGTCGAAAGCTCCAGAAACCAGCCAGAGACGGCAGGGGGACCCAACGCATCGCCGTCCAAGGAGCCCGGCCCCCCTCACCCTCCCTCCTCCTGGCTCCATCGCTTCTGCTCTTGTGGGAGCCAGAGACACCCAAACCTGCTCGTTCTGCTGCCTGGCACCCCACTCGAGGCCGAATGGGGGCCCTGAGAACGCCACCCTACACTCCCACCCCACAGTCCCCTGGAGTGCAGGGACTTGGACCCCTTCCTCGTTCCCTGCAGCTGGCTCCAGAGGGAGGGAGGCTGGTCTTGAATCTGAAGGTAGCAAGAGTACAGTGTGCTGCTGCCGGCAGAAATGACGTCACCGAGAACCTGAAGCATCCCCAGGGGAGAGAGGACGACAGAGGGGAGGCGGGAAGAGGGGAAGGCAAGGCAGAGTGTAGAAAGAAAAACAGGATGGGGAGAGGGAAGGGGAGAGAGAGAGGAAATGCTTGGGCACAGACCTAATCATAGCCTTGAATGAGATTTACTGCTGCACTCAGCAGGGACTGCAGCCAGCCCTGCCAAGCCAGCTTCCCTTCTGTTTGGAGAGGTGATGACATCATGGCCATGGGCCGTCACTCCCCAACACCAGAGGAAGAGGAGGAAGGTGGCAGGCGGGAAACCTGAGCCTCCCCAGGCCAGGTTTCCAGGCAGGGGAACCTGAAACCAGGAAAAGTCGGCCTACACAAGGCTTGCTGCGCTGGGCAGTGTCTCGCCGGGATGCAGGTTCTCGTCTCTGCTGCCTGGCCCTGGTCCCCAGCCTGCCCATGAAAGGAAGCACATGACCACACGCCCAGGGCCAAGAGGAAACGGGCGGGCACGAGGAAGCGCGGAGCGGCAGGCCTGAACGGGATCCGCCAGCTCTCAGATTCCGCCTTGTTCCTCGCAGGAGGGCGTCCGCCGAGGACCCAGGAGAGCCCAGTGCCGCGGGCAGGCGCGGGAGGCAGCCAGGCAGGGAACGGAGAGGTGGGGAAGGCAGGCCGGCTCAGGGGTGCAGATTCTGCGGAGTCCTTGGCGGCAAGAGCCTTGCTCCCTGAGACCCCCTCACTCCTGCAAGGAGGGCGGAGGGCCCTGCCCAGACCCGCCCTGCGGGATGGGAGACCTTCCGGGTCAAAGAGGAGGCGAAACCCTGCCACCGGGCGGAGAGGTGCTGCCATATCAGGGTCCGTGTGCTACAAGGTCCCCAAGGCTTCCCAGCCCAGGGGTGAAACCTGGGCTGTACCAGGGCCACCTCCCTGGAGGAGGGTTTATGTGCTTTCAGTCTGGGACGGCTGCTCAAGTAGTTCAGAGGTGGCAGTCTCCTAGAGCCAATGACGTCACGGGCTTCCTGCCCGCCCCAGGACAGCCTCTCTGCCACTCTCTCCTCCGCTCTTTCTGGAGTCACTGGAGACTAGATCACAGCGACAGGGGCTTGGGACTGCCGCAGGGGGCTGCAGGGGCTGGCATCCAGGCGGCTTTGTTGAGCGGGGTGCCCTGGCTTTGCCCCGAGGGGTGCCTGCCTGGGAAGGGGAGGCAGGTATCAGGAGATGGGGTCAGGGGAGGCCAGGTTCCCACCTCGTTAAAGATGCCCTGTGGGATGGCAATGGACTCGGCAAAGGAAAACCTGAAGGGAGGTGAGAACCAAGGCAGCTAGATGACGGCAGGGTCATTTGAAAGTGAACCCCGGCAGCTATGGCTGAGAAGGCTCCGATGGTGTTATACAGGAAGTACGGGGAAAATACCTGTATTTCTGCCCCCGGGGCTGTCCATTTCAGGATCGAACCCTCACCTGACCACTGCTTTCCCGCACACGGAGCAGGGTGGATAGATCGTTCACCCAAGCCCCCACCAGCCAGCCGCACCCCACTAACATTTCGAGGAACTCCTTTGTGTACATCTGTCTAGATCCACCCAAATATTTCATTTCACATAAATGAAATAGCATGCATGCTGTTTTATCATGGACACTTTTCAAAAAGAATCTTCCTGTGTTCCCTGCCTCCCTCTGTCCCCTGACACCCACGTCACAGCACGGTGTGTGATTGCCACTGTCCTCCAGGTTACAGACATGTGCACAGTCGATGGCTCTGCAAGATGGAACCCTGGCATTCCTGCGTCTCTGCATCTTGCTTTGCTCAGGACCAAAATTTTCATCAGTTTCTTTAAGTTTGTTGTTCTCAACCGGGGCGATTTCGCAACATCCGGAGACATTCTTCGTTGTCACGCCTGTGTGTAGGGGGTGCTACTGGCATCCGGTGGGTCGTGGCCAGGGACACACTGCCCAACATCCTACAGTGCCCAGGACAGCCCGGCCTCGAAGAGTGGTCTGGCCCAGTGTTAACCATGCCAGGGCGGAGAAGCCCGGCCCAGAGCGAAGAGGATGAATGACGAAATTCATGTCAAAACGCCCTTTAGAGCACCCACCACTGACCCGGAAGCTGCTTCAGTAAACTGCATCCTGTGTCACACGCCGGGCCCTGGCCACGCTTGACACCTTCTTGTCATCTCCAGGATGGCCCAAGGTAAACAGCCCTGCAAAGGGAGGCTGGGGACAGACACTTGGGCTGGATGGCACCACTCACCCCTCGTGGCCAAGAGTCTGATGCCCAGCTGGGTGGGGAAGGCCCTCACGGTGCCAGTGGGCTGCCCCCTCCCCTCAGAGCTGCATGTCTCACGGCTGCAGAAACCCTCCAGACAGCCAGACACACAGACACATGCCCCAGCGTCCCCCACAGCTACCAGCTCCCGGCTCCCCCCAGACCTGCCAAGACGCTGCCCCCGCTGCCAGAGCTCTGACCCGCCGGCTCCGGGTCCGGCTTCCTAGGCGTGTGGGGCCAGTGTTGATGCCTGTCCCCCACGAGACCATCTGGCTCCCCAGCAACCTGCCGGAAAGAGTGTGGGGGCTTCAGCTCCGCTCAAGCTGTCTCCAGGGAGAGAACGCTGCCTGCTCAGGGGAGGTGGCTCTCGTCCAGACAGGGAGGGCCAGTCTGTGAGAAGAGGAGCGCATCCTCCGGGGGGACACGCAGTGCACAGCCAGGCTCTGCCTACCTGAGCCGGGCAGGCGGAGGAGGCGCTGGCTCTCCCCCGGCCCTGGACAGTGTTTACCCGTCCGGCCCAGGACGGGCTCGCTGGGTGTGTCTGGGTGTGGGCGGGCGGTCTGACGGCCCTGCAGCACTCCCTGGGAAGTCTCTTTCAGGGGGTGGGGGCGCAAGAGGAGTGTTCCCGGTGGGAAGTGGGGCCCCAGGAGTGTGGGCTGAAGGTCCTGGAAGCCCCGCCCCCCACACCTCTGGTGTAGCCTGGCAGGTGCTGCTCCCTCCTGTCTGTCCCCAGAATCCAGAGACGCTGCCCTGGAGCAGGTACGAGCCGCCGGGGTCCAGCAGGCTGGGGCCCCCCTGTTACACCCCCACCGATGTCAAGACAAGAGGAAGAGGAGGCTTGTTAGGAGTGAAGGCGGCGGAGGGAGATGCCAGCCCAGGGTCTGCCTTCCTCGTTCCCACCCCTGCCCTGGGCCTGGGGCATCCTGACCCCGCCCCTCCCCATGGGGTGCAGCAGCCCTTTCCTCGTGTCCCTCCCGCATCGTTCAGGCGTCCCGGCCACGGCCACGGAGCAGAAAGCACAGGAGTGGCCTGTGCCGCCAGCAGCCAGGCTCGAACCTGCTCCCTGTCTCCCATAGTCCTGCCCGAGGCCTCGGCTGCCTTGTTTTTGAGACACGATGATCCTGACCGCGAGGGAAGGGAGAGGCTGGTCAGGGGGCAGAAGCTGGCCTGGGCAGCAGGAAGGCAGCCGGGAGGTGCGCTGGGGCTCTGGCTGGGAGGGAGGCCTGGTTTCAGGGACGGCTTTCCCTTGCCCTGCAGTGCGCGTGGGGCGGTCATCCGGCCCTTCGGACCTCAGATGCCTCCGGGTAACCGCCACCTCCGCACCTGCAGCGGCGGCCAGTCCCAGCACTCCTCTAGAAAGGGGCTTTTCATCACCTTTCGTGGCTGGGGAGGTCGGGGAGGCCAGAAAGCCGCGAGCGGCATCCCAGGGTCACCACTTCCCTTTCCCTTGGCCCCTGCCCCCCCGGAGAGCCCCACCTGGTCAGAGATGTATCTGATTTTGCCCTTTCTACTGCGAACCCTCCAAAGGCTCCGGACCTCACTCACAGGAATGTGCGTCCTCCTGCGGCCTCCGCCGGGTCTCCAGCCTCGATCCCCTTTCCTCACCCCTGGCCTCCACTGAGTCCCGCACGTTCCAGCCTCAGGGCCTCGGGTCCTCGAACCTGCTGCCCCAGGGGCTTCTCTCTGTTCTGTAGACTCTGGAAACTTCTGGTGTGGACACATGTTTAGAGGAGACGACGGTAGAGGGAGTAGAAAAATGGGGTGCTCTCTGGTGGGCGAGGTGGGGTCCACAGAAGGTTTTTCAAAACTTTTCCTGGGAGAGACTCCAGCCTGCTCGTGTGCTGGTGGGGTAGACACAGGGGCGGACAGCCCGTGACGCAGGTGAGAGTCTGTCGGCTGGGGGCCCAGTGTCTCCAGGCGAGTGGCCCCCCCAAGCTGGAGCCCAGGGGCCCCCTCCCCACGCAGCCCACACTGGCTCTGCTCCTTCTGTGTGGACAACGGGCCTGCTCTGAGGCATCTGTCACCCTAATATTTGATCACTTACATGCAGACCTTGCCCAAAAGACTGAGAGCCCCTAAGTTACCCGCTTCTCTCATCCACTGACCGATCGATTCTGGACCCTGTAAAGTTCAACAGCATTTTCTTCCATTTGCAATAAAAAAGAAAGAAAGAAAAAACTGAAAGGCCACAGGCAGCTGACACATAATAATTTTCTGAATCAACCGTACTTTAAAAAGTTAGCCTCAAGCGTCATTTCGTGAATGACATAACTCTAGTTTACACAAACAAAGCTGAAAAGGTGACTTTGGATTTGTCAGGGCGCTAAAAATAACCACTCTGCCTATCTAACTTTTCTCCAAGTTGTCTGTTTCAGAGCATACATAAACAGAAAGAAACCGTTTTTCCATTCTTTCAGTGTTTTTCCAAAGCTTCGTACCTCAAGTTGGCACCACACAGTTTAGTGGTAGTTCTTTTTTTTTAAAGACAGAGTCTCGTTCTGTTGCCCAGGCTGGAGTGCATGGCCCAATCATAGCTCACTACAGCCTTGAATTCCTGGGCTCATGCCATCCTCCTGCTTCAGCCCCCAGAGTAGCTGGGACTACAGGTGCCATCACACCTGGCTAGTTTTCCTATTTTTATGCTTTTTTTGTACACAGGGGGTAGGGGTGTTGCTCTTGCTCAGGTTGATCTGTGACTCCTGGCCTCAAGCGATCCTCCTGCCTCGGCCAGTAAGTCTTTTATTGTGTTGTTTTCCTCGGCTTATGTCTCCTTAGCTGGAGTGCCCACGTGCCGAGGGCAGGAGTGGGTGACAGCGCCCGCTGAGCCCAGTGAGACACAGGTGGGGCGCGCAGGGCGCACGTGGGGAACAGGCGGGTTCACTGACGCATAGGAAGCCCCGCGGTCACCAATTTACCAGCCTCACATGTCCACACTTTTATGGTCCTTCCTGGAACACAAACCTGTTTTGGGACAAGTCCTTCGGCTACGCACTGGACGGCCCAGGGAGGGCCTGTGAGAGGACCTGGCCGGTGCGTAGGGTCCCACTGGCTCCTGGGCCCACCCTGTCTCTCGTTGGCTGGTCAAAAATATGGCCCGTCTACATAAAATCCTGTTTTGTGCACAGTAACCACGCCTCCCTCTCCTCCCCGCCCAACAAACCGGCCAAGCGCACTTAAAATCCTAAGGCCTCCCTTAGAAAAAGAGTCCTCAGTGAGTTTCCCGAGGCCACCAGCCCACAGGGGTCATGGGGGGTGGGGCAGGGAGTGGCCCCCGCTCCAAAGGGCACATCCCTTTGCTCAACCCGAGACTAGCCTCTAACGGACCCGGGGTGGCCGCGGAGCACGCGTGCGCCCCTCCAGAGCCACGCTGGGGGCGCAGGGCTAGGCGGCGCGTCCCCGCGCGGAGCCAGGGCCCGCGGAGGCCAGGTGCGCGGCGCTCGTCCGGGCCCAGCGCCGCTGGGGGGTCCGGGCCGGGCCCGGAGCAACAAAAGCCGGGCCGGGCAGGGCGGCGAGGCGCGGGCGGCGCGGGCGGGGGGCGGCCGGGAGCGCCCGGGGCCCGCATTGGCCGGCAGCCACCGGGGGCGGAGCCGAGGCGCCTCCGAGCGCAATAAAAGGGCGGCGCGGCCCGCGCCCGCAGCCAACGCGTCCCCGGAGGCACCGCGGAGTGGAGACGGTTGCGGCGCGCTCGCCGCCCCCACCCTTCTTCCTCCGTCCGGTGGCCGCGCCCCCGCCGCTCCCTCGCCGCCCCCGAGACAAAGAGCCCGGAAAGTTCGCGCGGCGAGTGGGCCAGGTGAGGAGGGCGCGCCGCGGAGGCCCGCCGAGCCCCCGGCCCGGCGCCCGGGGCCGAGCGCGAAGCCCGCGCCCGCCTGTCCGCAGCCGCACGCAGCCGGCGCCGCCCGACCGCCAAGCCCCCAGCCCGCCATGGGCGCCGCGGCCCGCAGCCTGCGGCTGGCGCTCGGCCTCCTGCTGCTGGGGACGCTGCTTCGCCCGGCCGACGCCTGCAGCTGCTCCCCGGTGCACCCGCAACAGGCGTTTTGCAATGCAGATGTAGGTAAGGAGCGGCGCCCCGCGCCCGTGGGCCACCTCCCCCGCCGCCCGGAGACCCAGCCCTCGCCGGCGCCCTCCCGCTCCGGCCCCTTCCCGAATCCTGCAAGTGACGCCCCAATCCTACTTTCTTTTTCCCCTCCCTTCTCTCCCCTGCTTTCCCTCTCTTTGCTGAGATGCTTCGCAACCTCAAAATTCCACCGAAATTCCGCTGCAGCTCCAGCCCCAGAAAAGGGAGCCAGGGAACGGCTTGGGTTTTGGCAGGCGACGCGCCCTGGGATGCCAGCCCTGGGGGCGGGGAGCGTGGGGGACACAGTGTGGGGTGGAGGTGAGCTGGAGGGCTGGGGACCCTGGGAAGAAACTTTCACAGGTGAGGTTGGAGTTGGGCTTTTCTTGGCTTAGGGCCGGGTGGGGAAGGGCGTCTCTCTTGGGGCTTCTCCCAAAAGCCCCATCTGGGGGCTCACGGATGGAGCCAGGGCAGCCCGGAAGCCCCCCGACCCAGGGCAGGTTCCACGGGCTGCAGTCGGCTGCGAGAATGGCGGTGGAGTCCTGTGGCCTAGCTCCCTGCTTGGGGCCCTGTCCAAAAGGCCCTACAAATGGCTGGGCAGGGACCAGGACCCCTGAGGGTTTGCTGTCTGTGGCTGTTTTTTCAGGACATAGGCAAAAACTGGAGACTTTCCAGGCGGGCCCGCGTGGCTGCTTTACCCTCTGGATGCCTTGCCCCCAAAGATGGGCACTGGCGAGGGGGGAGGGAGGAGGGGCCAGTTGTTTGTTCTGATCCGCGGAGGCGGCAGCGACGGAAGGAGCCAGCTGGCCCAGAGGTTTCCACCCAGGGCTGACACCTGCAGGCCTCCTCAGCCCCGGCGCTGGCAGGCGGTTTTTCCTGGGCCAAATTCAGATACACCGCAGCTGGGCCCGGACAGCCCCTCTGCCTTCCCTTTCATTTGTTTCTGACGGCCTCTGGGTACCCTGTGCCGGGCCAGAGGCTGCGAGGCTGGCATCCCTCACCTGCCCAGAGAGAAGCCAGGGTTTCCCTGTTCCTCCTGTTGTCCACAGTGCCCTCGGGTGCCACCTCCCAGGACTTCGTGCCCCACCCAGGGAGCTCTTTCAGCTGCCAGCTGCCCAGCTTGGGGTTTTCAGCTGCCCCCATCTGTGGAGATCACGTGGCTCAGGCCACCTGGGCTGAGGGTGTGGTACCTGCTTGCAGAGCGGTTTCCACAGAACCCGATTTGGGGGAAATGAGGCCTTTTCTCCAGTTTGGTTGTAGTGCTCACAAGCTCTGGGGGCAAAGGAGAGGCTCCTTCAGTGAGGAAGCCAGGATAGGTCTTTGTTGGGGGTGTCCCCCAAGAATCCACCCTGTGTAGCCTCCTCGGACGACCGGAGAGCTGTGGGGGCAGAATCGAGCCAAGCCCAGAAGGACACTGAGGCTCAGAGGACTCTGGTTCACAGGAGCCGAGCAGGAAGGAGCTGGGCCTTGGGAGCACCCCGGCGCTCAGCGGCCTGGGGAGCACGTCTAGGCAGCCGCTTCTGTTCCTGCCGTGGGTTTGGATCGGGAGCGACAGGGTCCGAGCAGCGGTGGCGTGCGGCACCAGGCTCTTCTTGCTTTGCGCGGTGCTCCCCTCTGCCTGGATTACGGCATCGGTGTCCAAATCATTGCATCAAAATCATTCTGTAGCTAAAACTTTTAACCCCATCCCAGCTCAGAGGCCCAATCAATGCCAGAGCAGCACTGCAAAGCCCAGAGCATTAGTTTCCTGCAGCTGCTGTAACAAATCCCCCCAAACCAAGCGGCTTAAAACAATAGGATTGATTCCTTCGTAGTTGGGGAGTCCAGAAATCTGAAATCCAGGTGTCAGCAGGTTGGTTCCCTCCCGAGGTCCCAAAGAAGAACCTCTGTCCAGGTTCTGCGGGCTCCAGTCAGTCCTGGTGTCCTTGGCTTGTTGGAGCCTCTCTCCAGTCTGTGCCTCTGTCTTCACGGAGGCTTCTCTGCTGTGTGTCCAAGCTTCCCTCTTGTGAGGACACCAGTCCCTGGATTTGAGGCCCACCCTAATCCAGGATGACCTCATCTTAACTTGATTACATCAGCAAAGAGTTCTGGCTGGACATGAACTCGAGGGGAAACTACACCCCCCAGTGTACCCACACTGCCCTCTCATTCCCAGTCACCTTTTCTGTTCTCGGCCAACCCGGGACGAGCAGCAGAGGACATCCCAGGGTGGGCCTCTGGAATAAACCCCACGGTGACGGCAGTGGCCCGCCTCTTCTCCAATGTTCTATTCTCTTTTAAGTGATGCATGTTTGTGACTTACGCAGCAATGCTTCCCCGTTCTGGCTCAGAGCAGAGTTGCCTTGGAGGGCTCTTAAAGATTGCACAGACCCAGGTCCCTTTGCAGATACAGAGGGTCCCTTTGCAGATACAGAGGGTCCCTTTGCAGATACAGCAGAGACCTCAGCTTTGGTAATTTTAAAAGCCCCACAGGTGATTTTGTGGAACCATGGCTGTGGCCCAGGGGTCTTGGAAAAGGGTATACGTTGGGGGTTAATAAAGGCTGACTTTTTATGTGGCATGCTGGCTCCTCTTGCTCTTGCTGTGTGCAAGCTTGTTAAATGGCTTGGTGTCTACAAGAGGCGATTGGCTTAGGGAACAGTCAGATTTCTGTCCGCCTGTGTAAGGGTTCCTGGGAGGTATCTCCCTGGTAGCTCTTGCAGCTGTAGGATTAGAACTGTGGTTGGCAAAGAGAATTCATTATGAGATTGTGATGTTTAAGATGAAGCGATGGTGAGATGATCTGGTTTCTTCCTGGAAGGCCCCGGATCCCTGTCCTTTCTGTGAAGATCGGGACGAACGGGAAGCATTTTGTGTCTCGGTTACGGCGCCGTTCGCGTGCTGCTGGCCTGATTCCCCCCACCTAATGGAGTCCTTCGCCGTCTACCGCGAGGCTGCGCAGCTCCAGTGATCTGGCTGGAAACCAGCCGTGGGCTCGCCATTCAGGCAGTGCCATGCCTGGAGCCCGGAGTTACGAGCCAGCTGAGCTGCTTGGCAGACACAGGCTGCTCGGGCCGATTTCTAGAATCGAGGGCAAATCCGGAGAATAAAACCTCCTCTCTGGCCTGGGTGGCGATGCCCAAAGCCACGTTACTCTAGAAGACCTCTGCGATGCCATCTCTCCCAGGATGTTCCCACTCTAGAAATTGCTTTCTGCAAACCCTCTGAGGGCTTCCAGCACCAGCTAGAGAGGGGCCCACAGCCAAGGCCCACGTGCTGGTCCCAGGGCGAGCAGGCCAAGGGTGGCCTGCTTCCCACAGGGTACGGTGAGGGGGCCAGACAGGTAGTAGGGGCCACCTCAGAAAACATGCAGCACACACTCAAAAACGCCTCTGTCTCCGGGACACATGTGCTGGGGGAAGCGAGGCAGCGTCAGATTCCTGCGAGTTGAGTCAGGCCTCCAGGGCAAGGGGCCAGTGCTGCTCTTTGAAGGAGCTGTTGGCAACTCCTGGGCAGTGCGTGATTGATCCGTGTTGCCTGTTTGTACAGCCTGACTTTTGTATCAAGCTCGTCTGTGTTTCAACAAGCAATTATGGGGTGGCCGACTCTGCCCCAGGGGGTGTAAAGGGAGAAGACCTGTTTCCCTGCCCTGGGAAGGTGAAACTGCACATGAGAAAGTGGGGTGAAAACTGTGTGGTCGGGGTGCGTGGGCTGCCTGCAGACCCTCCCTGACGGCCAGGGCGTGGCGTGGAGTAAGTCAGACTCCGCGTGGTTTGGCAAATAATCGCTGTCGGATAGACTTCCAGATCAGATAAGCAAAATTCAGAAGTGGCCACGTGACGATGTGAAATGCGTTTGCAGGATTTGGGGATGGAGGCCTGAATGGCAGGTGGAGGGGAGGATCGTGGGGAAAGTGGGTCTCAGTTTTGGACGCTGTCCCTGGAAGGACCTGTCAGGGATGTGTCTGGAACCTGAGTTGGTGGCAGCTCCCAAGGTTGGGAGCCCGGAATAGGGGAGAGGTAAGTGTGAGGCCTGCAGGTGTGGCAGGTGCTGGAAGGAACACCTCCAACAACAGGTGGCCTCCGTGTCTGTGATCCGAGGACAGCACCAGCTGGGGCCTGCTCAGGCCTCTGGAATTTGCACCCTTCTGGTGGTGCAGAGCAGGTGACACAGTTCTGCCTGTGGTCCACGTGCTGCAAGTGGGCTTGGGTGCCTGGAGCCCTCCTCCCTGCTGTCTCGGCTGGCTGCCAGGTAGATCCCGCTGGTGTAGCTCCAAGCTCCAGATCCCCTGGTGACATTTGAGCGTGTGGAGGATGGGACGTGGAGGACTCCCAGGCTTACGGGGAGGCGCAGGCAGCCATCCTAGTCCCGAGGCAGAACCACCAATGCGGTGATCAGGGGGCCACCGGTGGGAGTGAGCCTTTTGGGTTCCAAAACAACTAAGAGATGTGCTCTGAGGATCTCAGGCAGCTGGGAGGGTGGAAAAAATAGCAGGAGAAAGAAAAAGCATGAGAGGAGATGAAAAGCAGGGAGCACAGACAGGCAAATGTGGTAGAGGGGGGAGGGGGTGACTCCGGTGCTGCCCTGATGCCCCCCTGCCCGTGCATGCCCTCCCACAAACCAGGGACCCAGCCGTCCCGTGGCCAGGATGGTCTATCCCAAGAGGAAAAAGGAGAGTTAAATCAAGGTTAGGGGCCAGGCACAGTGGCTCACACCTGCAATGCCAGCACTCTGGGAGGCCGAGGCAGGAGGATCGCTTGAGGTCAGGAGTTCAAGACCAGCCTCAGCAAGAGTGAGACCCCGTCTTTACAAAAAAGTAGGAAAATTAGCCAGACATGGTGGTGCACACCTGTAGTCCTGGCTACTCTGGAGGCTGAGGCGGGAGGATCACTTGAGCTCAGGAGTTTGAGGTTGCAGTGAGCTATGATAGCATCACTGCACTCTAGTTTGGGTGACAGAGCAAGACCCTGTCTCCAAAAAGAAAGAAAGAAATCAGGATGAGGGAGCGTGAGGAGCCCCAAACTGGAGGACGGAGCTGGGGAAATATGCATCAATTAGTGGTGGCAGGGTGAGGACGTGCACAGGGGTTCTGAGTTCTGGGTGCAGAGGAGGCCTCAGCGGAGGGCTGGGGGGCAGGGAGATCCAACGGGGAGATTGGGACCAAATGTTGCTGCCAGGCTTGTCACATGAAGTCTGCGTTCCATCCCGAGGGCCTGAGGCAAGCCGTTGCACACGTTCAGGCTGTGGAGTGACAGACAGCATGGGTTGCCCGGGGAGGCTGGTAAAAGGCAGGGGGTGGGTGCTGGGATTTTCAAGACTGTCCAGGTGATTCCGATGCCGCCAACGTTTGCACAGAATGGTTGTCTCCAAAGCGGGCACCCAAGACAATTTTGGTGCCAGGAAAACGTCATGAATGGTTAGTATATGGATTGAGAGTTGTACTTATTTGTAATTTTTAATGAGTATCTGATACCGAGAGTGCTTGGCCACGTTTTCGTTTTCATTGCTTGTGGGTCTGAACAGGAACATGGAGACGGTGGGCACCCCAGAGTGTCGGGGTGAGGGGTGAGCAGCAGGCGAGGTGCCCTGAGGGTGCTGGGAGGAGGGGCAGCTGGAGGAAAGGGGGTGTAGGAAGGCTTCTGGGTTGAGGGGTGGTCACAAGCATCAGGGGCCCCGCTGTTGCGTGAACGTGCGGCACAGAGGGACGGGCACAGAGACCCCGCCCCGTGGAGCCCACCTTATAGCTGACAAAGCCGAGCTGCTCCCGGGTCAGCCAGGCCCGATTACGATCTCAGCTAAGGCTTCAGGCATCCCAGCCAGGCAGGTCGAGGGAGTGTTTGCTCTAGAAAAGCAAGTAGAGGCGTCTTTATAAACGAGGGGCCTTCACCCAGGGTTATGGGCACCTGCCCAGAGATCGGCCTGGAGGGCACAAGCCCCAAAACTGTTAACAGTAAAGTCACGTGTGTGAGCGTGTTCATGCACTTTCTTGTGAGTGTGGAGTAGCCACGGCTGCCACTAGATTCTCGAAGGGACATGTGACCCCCCGAAGGTTGGTCACTGCCATTTTAAAGGGAGGCTTTTGTGGGTGTTGAGTCTTCTATTTTCTGGACGTTGCCCAGTCTCGGGGCTGGAGCAATGTTGAGCAATCTTCTTTTGTCCCTTGGAGACCTTCCCTGTCCCCCGCAGCCCGAGTCTGCTTAGATGCATCACATGACAAGGGGCAGAGACAGCTCCATGACCAACGCGGTCTCAGGGATGGCTGCCAAAGATCTGGAAGGTTCTGAGGGTCATCGTCTACCGCCAGGTCTTGGGGAAGGAGCCCTTGGCCGGTGCCCTTCATCTAAAACCATGATCCCAGCTGGGCAGCACCCGCGGGCGGCGAGAACGCTGAACCGCGACGGTAGCGAGGGCCTGGAGTCTCTGTGTCTCAGATGCCTGCTTTCTGCGGGATTTATGCGTCTCGGGTTTTGTTTTGTTTTGCAGTCGAGCAGTTGCTCTTTGGGTGCCTACCGTACACAAAGTACTGCGGCAGGTGTTTCAAGGAATTAAAGCACGGAGTCGGCCCAGTGCCTGTCTTCGGGAAAAGGGGGCAGGCGTGCTCAGCCAGTGTCACCTTGCAGGTCGCAGCTCTTGCTGGACCTCTTGGCAGGCCAGGACGGGCCCGGCCCCGTGGGAACACTGAGTGAGGCGAGGCCTCTGGGATGGGCCCTGAGGGGTGGATCTGATTGGAGGCGAGATAAGCCCTGGGGGTGGCATGTGGGGCTGGAGTGGGGCGTGGACAAGGGGAAAGGGTCAAGGGTCACTGGAACAGAAGTGTGGCCAGCCTGGAGGCACAGCAGTGGGACCCAGGGGAGGTTTCTGTGGCTCCCGAGAGCTGTACCAGGGAAGATGCTGGGCGGCAGGCGGGTGGGTTGGGGAGGGACACTGAGGCAGGGGAGGACCGTTGAGCGGCTGGTCCTCATCAGGTGAGCAGAGCCAGCGCCTGCCAGCACCTGCGCTGGGGGGAGGCGGAAGGCAGGCCTGCGGCTGAGGGGTTCCGGGGCTCGCGGGTGCCCACAGCAGGCGATGCCTCTGGGATGTGAGCCCAGAGCCCGGGAGCCCGGGTCACCCCACCTGTCAGGTGGTCAGGCCAGGTTGAGGTCTCTGGGTCCTGCTGGAATACGGTGACAATAGGCTCTGGGGAAGAAGGGATCTAGCAGGCGGTGGCGAATGTGTGCCAGAGCCCGAGAGCGCAGGAACGGGAACGCGGAGGGGGAAGGAAGCGGCTGCGGCGCGAAGGGGAACTGACATTTATAGCCCCGCAGCCCGGCCGGTGGTCAGAGGCCGGGCCCGCGACACCCAGCGCAGTGACCTTGGACAAGTGGGCTCCGCCTCAGCTTCCCCGTCGCTGGAGAGGAGGTGACCGTTGGCCTGGCTCCCAGGCGAGAGGCGGCGGGAAACGCCAAGGCACGGGCCGGGCCCACCGGCAGCTCTCGAGTGAGGGAGAAGCCAGGCTCTCTCTGTGCCAGATCCTGGCTCCGCTTGTCCTTGTGTTTGCGGTTGTCATACAGACAGGCGTGGACGAGAGACCCCAAGCCTGTTCCTGCACCTCCAGAGGGAGGCCAGGAAGCAGCTGGGGAGCCGGGAGGTGAACCAGGACAGTTCTGTGAAGGGGAGGTGATGGTGGCGTTGACGGCAGCGGCGGCAACGATAGGAGCTTGGAAGTGTAATTTCGCACTTTACTGTGTTAACTCATTTCCTTCGCGCCTATTGTCCCCATTTCACAGATGACCAAACTGAGGCACAGGCCGACAAGTAACTGCTCAGGGTCACATGGCTAGGAAACAGCAGAGCAAGAAGATAGGGTTTTTAAAATGAGATGGCGTTAACAAAACGGTGCTGATTTAGACCCACTTTTGCTTGGAGAGGGTCCCCCGAGTGGGGCCGGCCGCTCTGTGGGTGATGGATGGAGCCAACAAGGAGGGAGAAAAGCCTTGTTCTCCCTCCTCGGGGAGGTTTGCCTACCCGTTGGAGAAAAGCTAAATAAATTAAGGTCTATCCTTGTAGGAAAATAATAAGCGGTCATTTTAAATGATATTATAGAATCGTTTGTGAGCTGTGAAATTGTTCAGAGTGTATTGCTTCTTTTTTTTTTTTTTGAGACAGAGTCTTGCTCTGCTGCCCGGGCTAGAGTGCCGTGGCATCAGCCTAGCTCACAGCAACCTCAGACTCCTAGGCTCAAGCCATCTCCTGCCTCAGCCTCCCAAGTAGCTGGGACTACAGGCACAACGCCACAGCCAGCTAATTTTTCTATTGCAGTAGAGATGGGGTCTCCACTCTTGTTCAGCTGGTCTCGAACTCTTGGTCTCAAGCAATCCTCCTGCCTCGGCCTCCCAAAGTGCTGGGATTACAGGTGTGAGCCACCATGTCTGGCCTCAAGCCACCCTTTAAAGTGTACAATTCAGTGATTTTGAGTACATGAACGAAATTGTGCAGTGCGGGTTCATCTGACATTGCCACAGACAGACTTAGGCCATACGTCTTTTGCCAGGAGAGCTGCAGAAGCCAGGCTGTCCCCCGCTGTGCCCGTGTATTCATCAGGAGACACACCACGGCAGTTTGTCCTGGGACCGTCTTGGTATAACTAGCTCCCACAGAAAGCAGTCGGCTTTCTGAAACTTTGCTGGCCTTTTTCAGGGGTTGACAAACTACCCCCACTGCTGGGCTGATCGCCTGATGTTATAAATAAAGTTTTATTGGAACACAGCACGGCCACTGGTAATGCCAAGTCCACCCTGCTCTCGTGCTACGGCAGCAGAGTTGAAGGGGTGTGACAGAGATTGTGTGGCCCTCGAAGCCTACGTTGTTTATCTCTAGCCCTTTGCAGAGAAACGTTTCTGACCCCTGGCCTAGGTCACTGAGGGCCGACGGCGCAGGTGTGGGTTCCCTGGTTTAGACGTGGTTGGCTCATCTGTCACCTGGTTGCCTGTTCCCCACTGTCCAGCAGCAAGCGGGATGACTTGAGAAGAAATGACACCAGGGCTTTGGAGCCAAGTGTGGGGTGTCATTCTCCAGGGTGGCCCTGAAGGTGCAATGACATCACCCACCTTCTCTGTACTCTTGAGCCCACGCGTGACCAGGAGAGGGAGAGACAGGCTTTAAGGCAAAAGCCTGGCTTTCCGTGGTGACGTGTTCTGTGGGTAGCGAGCTCACATTAGGACGGCTTCAGGGACAGAATCTGGCTTGGGTTGAGACTTCATTTGACCCTTTCTGGATGCAGTCAGGAGAGACTGGCTGGGCTTTCCTGGCAACCCGATCAGGGTGGGGGCCACCTTCCACAGACGTGCGAAGCAGACTGCCGCCGGGCCAGGCTTTGCTGAGACCCCGCTGGTCACAAGGGCGGCCCTGGTGAAATCATGCCTTAACGGCTGACTCTTAGCCAAGGTCACAGTGAGGAAATGGACGTTTTAGAAAAAATGACAATGCAAAAGGTACTGGGAGAAAAGGCCTGGCCTTTGAGCCAGGTGTGACTAGTTCTGAGTCCCAGCTCTGTGCCTTTCTGAACCTCAGTTTCCTCTTCTGTAAAAGCAGGATTAAACTTCTCAACTGGGTTTGCCATAGTTGAGTTAATTTTTGATGAGTGAGGCAAGTATACAAAAGCATTGAAGGGGCTCAGTAGATGCTAGTCCTCTCCCACCCTGGCTCCTTCTAGAACGTCAAGAGCCTGCATGATGCCTCCGAGAAACCTGCAGCCTTTGTCCCAGGAGCCGTTTACATAGAAAGGCGTGTGCGTCGCGTGGGACGGGAAAATCAACCTCCCCTTCCCATTCGACGTGGCAAACTCGAAGTGTTCTCTGTTTCCCGGTGACAGGCTTCAGCCCAGCCTGGCTTCTCTCTGTCCCCAAGCTCAGCTCTGTGGCCCTGTCTCCCTTGGCCCGGACGGAGAGCTCGGCTTGCTGGGGTGGACTATGAGAAAGGCCCAGCCCAGGCGAGGAGCGGAGAACAGGGAACTCACGCACGGCCTGCGGGAATGCAAACTAGCGCAGCCACTGTGGAGAACGGCATGGAAGTTCCTCAAAAACCTAAAAATAGGGCTGCCATATGATCCAGCAGCCCCACTACTGGGCGTTCATCCAGAGGAAAGGAAATCAGGGTATCAGAGAGGCATCCGCACCCCACGTTCACGGCAGCCCTGTTCACGGTCGCCAAGATCCGGAACGCGCGCAAGTCCGCCGGCAGATGAATGGGTAAAGGAGGCGTCGTACGCACGCGCGGTGGAATACTATTCAGCCCTAAAACAGAATGAGCCCTGCCGTTTGCAGCATGAATGGAACTGGGGACGTGTGTTAAATGACACGAGCCAGGCACAGAAAGTTAAACACCACATGTTCTCACTCATTCGCAGAAGCTAAAAAAAGTTGAGCTCGTAGAAGTGGAAAGTAGAACGGAGGATACTGGAGCCTGGGAAGGGTAGCGGGTGGAGAGTGAAGGATCTGTTAAAGGATACAAAATTGCAGCCAGACGGAGGAGTGAGTTCTGGCGCCCGCATCTCTGTGGGATGGCTGCAGTGAGCAGTAATCCGCGGCCTCAGGTAGCCGGGAGGAGAGTGAATGTTCCCAGCAGGAAGAAAGCAACGTTTGAGATGGTGGACGTGCTAACTACCCTGACCTGATCCCTGTGCACTGTATCGAAGCATCACTCTCGCCCATAAATGTTACGATTATGTATCAATTAAAAATAAGAGGCCGGGCGCGGTGGCTCACGCCTGTAATCCTAGCTCTCTGGGAGGCTGAGGCGGGCCGATTGTTTGAGCTCAGGAGTTTGAAACCAGCCTGAGCAAGAGTGAGACCCCGTCTCTACTAAAAATAGAAAGAAATTAATTGGACAACTAAAAATATATAGAAAAAATTAGCCGGGCATGGTGGCGCATGTCTGTAGTCCCAGCTACTCGGGAGGCTAAGGCAGGAGGATTGCTTGAACCCAGGAGTTTGAGGTTGCTGTGAGCTAGGCTGATGCCACGGCACTCTAGCCGGGGCAACACAGTGAGACTCTGTCTCAAAAAAAAAAAAAAAAAAAGAAAGGCCTGTCCTGGAAGGATGCAGCTGGAAAAAAATATAAAAAAGGAAAGGCCCAGCCCAGATAACATGAGCAGGGGGTGGGGGTGGGGGTGCGCTTCTTGAACGATCACACGGGATCCCGGCACTAAGTAGACACGTCACCGTGGACGGTCTGCTCTGCCTCTCTGTGCCACCTGCCCTGCTGGCTCCAGCTGGTCGAGAATCTGCTGTGCTGGGTTGCGTTACCCTGCCGAGGCCACCGGTCCCCTGACGTGGAGGGCGTGGGAAACGAGAGGATTGGGAGGAAAACCGGGAGCGCCACCAAGGCAGGGTGACTCGTGACGATAATGTCACGCGGCATGTATAGAACATTTGCACAAACCTGACGAAATCTGGATCCTAAGACACGGGGGACCCTCCTCAGCACCGGGGCTCTCTAACACGAGGAAGATCACGCCGTCCGTTTGGCCACCGTCACATGGTTGCTGGGTGTCCAGTGGCAGCCGTAGCCAGGCCTCTGACACCAGGTGATGGGGTCCAGGCTGCTTCCACGATGCAGCACTTGAGACACCGGGGGAAGGGACTGGGGCGGGGGGTCGTTCCTAAGCTTCCGGCGCAGAGTGGACTGTTAAGTCCAGGAGTGTGTTGACGCCGTGGCAGGAGAGCTTCGGGGCACACGGGCTCCCTGCCTTTCGGGCAAAGCCTTAGATGGATGTGCCCCCACACAGCTCTCCCGGGCTCCCCGCCCAGCGCCTTCTCCTCTGGGGGTTCTCCTGGCGCTTAACCTTCGATCCTCAGATGCCCCGAGAGCCAAGGACCAGCCTGGCCCTGCCCGGGCGGAAACCACGCCTGTCCGGAGGAGCGGGGTAGAGTAGGCCCAGGACGCGCAGCTGTGGCGGGTTCAGCCCCTCTGCGCAGTTGGCTCTGGGCAGGGAACGAAGGACTCTGGGGTGGTTGGTCTTCGCCTGTGAGCCCCCGTTCTGGAAAGCAGGACACAACCACCAGGCAAATAGATAAAAATATCAGTCGTCAAGGGCTTTTCCGTGCCGAAGGACCTTCGCCTCTTCCCTTACGCACGAGAGCTCCGCGGGGAAGGCGAGGCAGGCCTTCGGTCCTGTCGGTTTGGAAGGGGGGCGGTCGAGGACCTGCCAAGGTCACCGGCAGAGTGGCGGTGCCAGGAACCCGAGCAGAATGATCCTGGCTCGAGTCTCTGGAAACGGGATTAGATTTCACAGCTTCAGTCTTTCCACGGCCCCGTTCTCTGGGCCAGGAGGCCTGCTGTCCTTGGAAAGGCGCGGCCGCAGGTCTATTTTGTCTTAACGTGAGCGGTTTACGGGCTCGGAAGGGCATTTTGGCAGTGACAGGCTTTAAAAATAAGTCTTCTCTTTGATAAGGCGACTCTGTATCTAGGAATTCTTCTGAGGGAAATAATTCTGGACGTATGTGAGCGTCTAGTCACCGGGACTCACGTGTCAGTGTCGCCTATCTCGGGGAGACGTTAGCCACACCTCCACACGCAGCAGCGGGGGCGTGGTTGATAAATCACAGCAGGGGGTGTTCTCCAGGCACCAAACGGTATAGGATTTTTTTTAATTGAAACGTAGAGAATCTGATATACAAGGGGAAATCAGACTTTGTTTCGCAAGTCTATTTTCTAATTCTTCTATGATGAACTTGGATTATACAGGCGTACCGTGTCTTACTGTGCTTCTCAGATGTCGCGGCTTTTACAAACTGAAGGTCACGGCAGCCGCGCATCAGGGAAGTCTGTCTGCACCATTTTCCCAGCCCATGCGTTCACGTCACGTCTGTGTCGCGTTTTGGTAATCCTTGAAATATTTCAGCCTTTTTCCTTGTTGTTATGTCTGTTACGGTGATCCGTGATCAGTGGTGTTGGATGTTACCATTGTGATTGTTTTGGGGAACCAGGAACCGCGCCCGTGTGAGACAGCAAATTTAAGAGGTTAATGTTGTGTGTGTTTCCACCGTTCCACCGATGGCCATCCCGCCCCCACGCGCCACCCCGTCTCTCCCCTCTCCTCGGCCTCCTTATTTCCTGAGATGAAACAGTATTGAAATTAGGCCAACGAATAACCCTACAGTGGCCTCTAAGTGTTCACGTGAAACAGAGTCACATTTCTCTCACTTGAAATCAAAAGCTAGAAGCGATTCAGCTTAGTGAGGAAGGAGTGTTGAAAGCTGAGATGGGTCAAAAGCCAGGGCTCTTGGGCCAAACAGTGAGCCAAGTGGTGAATGCAAAGGGAAAGTTCTTGAAGGAAGTTAAAAGTGCTACTCCAGCAACACAGGAACGACACAGCAAAACAGCCTTCTTGCTGAGGCAGGGAAAGTTTCAGTCATCTGAATAAAAGATCAAAGCAGCCACAACAGCCCCTGAAGACAAAGCCTAATTCACAGCAAGGCCCTCGCTCTTCTTCAGTCCCGGAAGGCAGAGAGAGGTGAGGAAGCTGCAGAAGAAAAGTTGGAAGCTGGCAGAAGTTGGTTTAGGAGGTCTGAGGAAAGAAGCCGCCTCCATAACATAGAAGTTCAAGGTGAGGCAGCAAGCGCTGATGTAGGAGCTGGGCAGGTTGTCCGGAAGATCTAGCTGAGACCATTGATGAGGTGGCTACACTACCCAACAGGTTTTCATTGTAGACAGAACAGCTTTCTACTGGAAGAAGACGCCATCTAGGACTTGCACAGCCAGAGAGGAAAAGTCAATGCCTGGCTTCAAAGGACAGGCTGACTCTCTTTTTAGGGGTTAATGCAGATGGTGACTTTAAGTTGAAGCCAGTGCTCATTTACCATTCTGAAAATCCTAGATTTCTTAAGAATTATGCTACATCCACTCTGCCTGTGCTCTGTAAATGGAACAACAAAACTTGGGTGACAGATAACCTATTGACAGCATGGTTTACTGAATATTTTAAGCTCACTGTTGAGACCTACTGCTCAGATAAAAAGATTCCTTTCCAAACATTACTGCTCACTGACAATGCACCTGGT
>NW_012153130.1:722266-774390 GCF_000956105.1 Propithecus coquereli | reverse complement strand
AACCAAACCCACGATATCTCCAAGGTATGCCTGCACGTGTAACTTTTAAACTTGGCATTTGCTAGGTGTGGGTGTAATTGTAGTCAACAACAGCAAGGACCCAGACCCTCAAGGCTGGGTTGGTCTCGTGCCGGTGGTGAGTCTCGTGCAGGAGGGGTCTCTTAGCGGATTGATCTGGAGGAGGAGGGCGGCTTCCTAGGGCTTGCCGAGGCAGTGTCAGGGGAGCCCGGGCTTGGGAGAAATGTTCTCAGTCCAGAAAAGACCAGGAGAGCGTGGTAGAGGGAGCAGTGCCGGGCATTCCAAAAGGACCGTCAGAGGCCCTCTGTGCTGTGGTTTGGGGCCACCATGTTTTTTTCTCTTCACTGGGACGTCTCCCTTGCTTTAGGGTAGGTGTCAAGACCATGCTGAAAGGATAAAGCGTTTGGGATTATTCTCTGGGGAGGGAGAGGTGGACACAAGACTATCTGTAGGGTAGCATTAGGGTTTTCTGGAGAAACAGAACCAATAGGGTGTGTATGGATATACCAGATGGGATTTATGGGAATTGGCTCATGTGTTTATGAAGGTGGAGAAGTCCCAGGAGCTGTTGTCTGCAAAATGCAGAAGCAGGGACGCTGGGGGTGTAATTCAGTCTGAGTCCAGAGGCCCAAGAACCAGGAGCTCTGATGTCCGAGAGCAGAAGGTGGATATCTCAGGTCAAGTGGGGAGAGAGAATTTACCCTTCCTCCACCTTTCGTTCTATCTGGGCTTTCAGCAGACTGGCCGGTGCCCTCCCGCCTTGGTGAGGGTGGGTCTTCTCTACTCAGTCCTCCAATGCGAACGCTCGTCTCTTCCAGAGACACCCTCCCAGGCCCGCCCAGAAGGAACGTTTCACCAGCTATCTGGGCATCCCTTAGCCCAGTCGAGTTGATTATAGTATTAACCATCTCAGGGACTGAGAAGACAGACCAGACGATGCGTGGGCTGTGGCTGAGACGTTCGCCCAGGAGAGCTCCTGCCTTCCCGGAGGCGGCACCAGATGACCTCTCCAGGGGTCAGCCCCAGACAAAGGCTTTTGTTTCAGTTCAGCTCCCCTGAGTCTCGTCCTCGCTGACATCCCCGCCCCTCAGCCAAATTCCGGCTGTGTCCTTTCTCCTCTCAAGAAACAAAACCCTGGGAATTGGTTGCTCTGACTTTGGGGGACTCAAATCACATTCTCCCAGCTCAGTTTCTTAGTTGTCAGATTTGTGGAGGGAACCGTTAGCCCTGGAAGCAGAGTCACGCGTGTCTGATTTCTCATGCCGTGCGGGTAGGTGGGTGACAGAGGGAACCGGCCAGGGTTCTTCTTCCCCTGCCTCCAGTGGGGTTGTGACGCGACAGTGGCACCCGAGAGCGTTCGGAAGCGGGAACAGACGCCTTCCCTGCAGGAGAAGGGGTGGCTCACGGTGTCGGGGAGCCCTGACCCTGAAGTGTGCCTCCTTAGCAGCCCGACAGCTCCAAGACAAGAGCAACACCCCCGGAAGGTCTCCCTGCTGCCGTCCAGGCAGAGAAGGATGTCCTCTGTGCCGTGTGGCCGTGAGAATTTTCATGTTACTTGCGGCCCTCCTGCATAGACACCTCCTTCAACCTGCTTGAACAAGCACCTTCTGGTGTCCTGTGTGGGCCGAGCCTCTCTGCACATCTCCTCGGCTGTTTGGGCCAAATCTCTGTGACTGAGCCTTTCACCTGCATCTTGCACCTGGCTGGCTGGTGGCTGTCCCTGACCTCACCCCTGCTATGATGTCACAGCACAACAGCTCTGCTGTTCCCATGGCAACAGCCTGCCGTGGTCAGCCAGCCAGGGCAGAGGCTGGGCTGCAGGTGGAGGTGGGAGCTGCGATTCCAGCCAGCTTTGGTCAGTGGGCCCCTGAGACCCCGCGCAGACCGCCTCGGGCCGAGGTCCTGTGTCTGCCCCCATCCGTCGTGAGGGTGGGGTGCTTTGTGTGCCCGGCTGTTGGCCAGGCTCCGGAGAGGGCCTTGAAGAGTGGGCCAATGACAGGCTCTAGGTCACATGTCCGGAAGGCCGATTTGAAAGTCCCTGTGCCATGGGGGTCCCCACAGACAGTTCGATCTGGAAAGATGAGGGTTGCTGGGGGGCCTGGGTTGAAGAGGAACGGGGTGGTTAGGAGAAACTGAGTTGTCATCGTGGTGCAAGAATAGCCGCTGGTACTGGGGACCCCCAGCCTAGGTGGGGTGCGTGGAATCTCGAGGGCAAGCTGGTGTTGGCCTTGTCGGGCTGCGTTTAGTGAGACACCAGTCAGATCGGCCGTGAGCGACCCCTGGGGTAGCTGGCACCTTGGCCGTCAGTCTGGAGGGGGTGGGTCTGCCTCCACGTCCGTCTTTGCGACGCGGGACCTGGCCTGTCCCCCCCCCCGAGGCTGGCTGCCCATCTGTCTCAGCCTCCCAGAGCCGCCCAGCCCTGCCGCGCTCCGGGGAGGCGGGGAGAGGTGCAGAGTCTCAAGCCCACCTCCAGGGTTTGGGTGAAAAGACCTGCCGTGGGCCTGGCCAGGATTCACGTTCTCCCACCACCCAGCCCCTGCCCTGGGGGGTTCTGACATGGCCAGTCCAGTGCCCGCTCCAGTGGCTTTAGGAACCACCCTCTGGAGCTTAGCTGATGGGGAAGGGGCAAAAACCAAGGCTCTGGGTGGCATGCTGGGTGTCCTGGGGTGTATTTTTAGAGGTTAGAATGTAGAGAAATGAGGTAAGAAATGTTTCTGATGTTTGTTTTATCTGGACTTGCTTGGATGCCTCTAGTGATGGGTGTCTCACTATCTACCAAGTCAGCCCAATGATATCAAGAGAGCCCTGTAGACAGCACTTGCTTCCACCTGGCCTCACCTCTCTGCCTCCCTGTAATGTGTTCTTGGTGTGCTAGATCAGTCATCTGCAGACGTGCACAGTAAGTACCACCCTCTTCCCCATAGCGCTCACTAAGCACTAGGGCCCTTCTCATGGCGGTGAGCAGTAGCGTCGTTAACATTCCCCATTTCACAGATGAGCAGACTGAGGCACCCAGAGCTAAGCAGCTTGCCCAGGTCACACAGTTAGTGCTCTTAACCACCACTGTGCTGTTCTAGATTTTTCTGTCCTTCGAAAACACCCTGTCCTACCCCATCCCGGACTTTTCTTCCTGTGATCTGTGTTTTTCATTTTCCTCCTGAGCTCTGAGTCCACAGCCTTCTCCCCCCACGCGTCCTCCCCCGCTTCCGAGAGCACTCGTGGACGACGTCTCTGCGTCATTCCGATGTTCCCTTGTTCTCCAGTCAAGTTGGATTTAGGCCTTGTCCGTTTCTTATCGGGTTTATTCCTGATCATTGCAGCAGTTTTATTGCGATTTTAAGACTTTTATCCCATGGCATTGTCAAATTGGCCGTTTCTAGAGCATAGATGTTAATACTTCTTAGCTGTTTAACGTCATTTGGAGCTGCGAGCCAGGCGCTGTTGTCGGCCCTTCCCACGGGCCAGCTCGTCGGACGCTGGCATCCTGTAGGGCAGGAACGGGGCAGGCGCTCCAGGCGGCGTCGGTGTGTCGGCACCCCAGCGTCTCGGCACACCTCTTCCCACGGGCCCGGGGACGTCCAGGTGACGTCTGGCCCGGCTTGTTTCAGGCTTTTCTGTCAATGCGGTCAAAGGTCACGTCGGCTCTTTCGGTGCCGCTTGTCTGAAGCTCTTTCCTCTCCCGCATCCAGCTGCTTCCTCTGCTCTGTTCTTGCGCAGTTGGATGCGGGCAGCCGGGGGCGAGCTTCAGGTATGTTCCCGTTACATTTGATCTTGTTAGAACAGGCCCGGCGGGGCCGGAGCCTCGCTGTGGATTTTGTGTCCCTCGTAGGTCATCGGCGTCAGTGGACGGCCACATCCGAGGCCACGTCTCAGGACTGCTGAGCTCAGATGTGAAAGCTCAGCTGCTTGACTCGTGGAAGAGCCCGTCGCGGCCTCAGCCTCTGCGTACTCTTACTTTAGACGCAGTTTTAATGAGCTTATCCGCGCGGGTGCCAGTCTGGGGCAGCCTGGGAGAACACACAGAAGGTTACGGCCAGGGAGGAGGACACAGGAAGCTATATATAGCTGACTTAGAAACCTCAAATTGCGTTCTGGGGTCACTTAGTTTAGGAGAACTCTGTTCCATACGTTTTAAAAGCCCTCGAGGGCTTCCCTGTCTCATCATCCCCCAGGCAGTCCAGAGCTTTCCAAAGGAGAAAAGAGGTCAAATTATATATTCTGCATACTCTGAGAGGATGAGAAGTGTCTAACTTTACATATGAAAGAGTAAGCTTTAATTATATGGAAACGTCGTCTCTCCGGCCGGTGCCAGCTAACGGAGCCCTTCTATAGCTATTTTTGTAATGTATGTTTCAAAGAAAAAGTGCTCAACTGTGCGGCCCAGGCTCTGGGCCTTTGGTGAAAGGGAAAGAGTTCTTGTTGCCTCGGAGGGAACCGGACCCGGGCCGGGGACATGTGGTAGGATGTGGGGTGCGTCCGTGTCACGAGGATCCCACGTGAGCGCAGTCACGGCGCTGGGCCTGGGTGTGGGGCGTTTGGGGACAGGGCAGGACGGGGAGCCGGGTGGGTAGCTGCTTGAATGTTCTGGAGCCTTAGGCCAGAGGTTGCCTCACTTTGGCGGTGTGGGCAATGGTGGGGGGATCAGTCCGGGCGGGGCCTGGGAATCTGCGTCTTAACTGGCAGCTTGGGCAGCTGTGATGCGTGGGGCCGGGGACTGCGCTGGGAGACTGGCCCAGGGCCTCTGGGCCCCACTGGCTGTGGCTGGTACGGGGGAGGAGGGGGTGCAGCAGGCACGGGGTGGGGGGCAGAGAGGCTGATTAGGAGGCTTCCAAGAGGCTCGGGTGAGAGATGACCGGGGCTCAGCTACCATCGCGGCAGGAGGCTGGAGCAAGGCGCGGCTTCTTGGCAGAGACGCCTTGGGAGCAAGGCGCGGCTTCTTGGCAGAGACACCTTTGCTAGGCCTCACCACTCGTGCGGTCCCCACGGCTCCTTCGGGATGCAGAGTCTCGGGCCCCACCCAGACTTGCTGAATCTTGCCTGAGTTTTGATGAGATTCAGGAAGCACCGGGCTAGGTCTCACCCCGGGATGCACGTCAAGGAATAAAATACTTGGATGGAAAGGAGGAGGGTCCACTGATGGACTCGGCGCCGCGGTGTCCCAGGTAGATGCGCACAGAAAGCACCAAGCTTGTCCCAGGCCTTAGCGTCCGTGGAAGCTCAGACGCCTCTCAGGGTCACGGCTAGTCAGGTGTCAGGTGGGGCCCAGGACAGGTCCACTCGTGCCGTGGAAGTGGCTTCCAGCTCTGACCTCCCTCAGTGGCAGGTTGGGATCCTGGGATCAGAGGTCAGCCCTCTTGGCTTCGAATCCTTGCTGCGCCGCTCATGAGGTGTGTGGCCTTAGGCAAGTTACTTAACCTCTTTGAGTCTCGGTTTCCTCATCAGCAAGTGGGGATAGGAGCAGACCTCACCTCCTGCGGTGCGATCAGGAGATGGTGTGGGAAGGTGTGTGTGAAGTGCTGGAACAGTGTGAAATCAGACAGGTCCGCCATCGGAAGGAGGGAGATGGTTCGCGTCCTGCTGTCGTCCCTGGGCGTGGCCAGGCTCACTGTTGTCCCCTGTGTCTGGGCACAGTGTGTTCTCTTAGGGATGTGGCATCTGGTGTATTGATTTTTGGGTGTCCATGTGTACAGGCTAAGTGTCACACGAGGGTCACCCACGGTGGGCGAATTTCACCCCGTGCCAGTGCTGGTGCCTGGGGGCATCGGGCAGCCTCGTCACAGCAAACCCCAGCAGCGGGAGGGCCTGAGTCTTTGTCACGACCCGCTGATCAGCTGTGCGACTGCCCTCCTGGCAGGAACTGGGGTGGGCAGGCGCCTTGGACGGGTGGATGTGTTCACATCGTGTCACACCCCAGCAGACCTGAGTGGGTGGCATCGTGCCTCTTGCACAGATGGGGGAGACAGAGGTGACCCAGGTGAACCGCAGGACCCTACATCCTGCAACTGGGACCCAGGCCTCTCTGACAGCGGAGCCTCTGCGCTGGGCGCCTCACGTGGCCTCTGATTGTGACACTTGTCATTCCCCACTGGAAGAGGCCTGGGGGCTCGTGGGCCCGGGTGCTTCCCTGCCCTGTACGCAGAGCTCCCCTCAGGGCAGGGCGCGGGGGTCCGCCTCTGCTGAAGAGCTGTCCAGGAGCTGCCTGGGAGCGGCCGCCATGGCTGGCTCCGTGCACTGGGGCCGCGGGGCGCGAGAGGGGAGAACGGGCCCAGTGTCTGCTCCGGTCTGGGGGAGGCTCTGGTGCTGTCTGGAGGCCAGGAGGTGTCCCCTCCGCCTTCCTGTCTGCTGCTGTGGGCACAGCTTCTGCGGGGAAGGGGCTGTGGTTTCCCTGAGTGGCTGTGGGCAGCCTATCAGCTCCGGGGGCCGTGGCAGCATGGGGGGGTCGCCGGAGCGAGAACCCCAGGATGGCCAGAGGGACAAAGGAGCACTGAGCCCCCAGCCCAGTCTGGGGCGTTCTGCCCGGGGAACGGACAGGGTGGGTGTCTCTGGAGAGGGGCGCTGTAGTGTGGGCCCCAATCAGAGTCGTGCCTCTCTTCCTTGACAAAGGTTCTGCCAAGGGCACCCTGTCTCGCAGGGCTGGAGAGACCTTCGGCTGACCAGAGGACGGGCAGGACGTCCCAGCGGGCCACGCACCAGGCGAACGGGCGTTTATCCCTGGCTGGTAGCTAGAACTTCAGCTGCGTTCCTTGCGAGCGCTTGCCCGGGTCCAGGTGAGACCCTGCCCGCTGGCCTCAAGTTAGCAAGTGGGTCCGGGCGCGGAGCAGAGAGCAAGGGGGCTGGGCGTGGCAGGGGCAAGGCCGCATGTGACGTCGTGGGGCCGTCACTTCCTCAACTCTGGAGCTCACTGTGATTTTGTGAACTTCATCCCAGAGATCTCTCCCCAGATGTTTTAAGGTTTCCTCTGTTCACAGGCCTCCAGGAAAACCAACTCTGCAGCATTGGGGTCCCCCCTCTGTGGGCCTGGCACAGGGTGCAGTGGGACCATCAGAATCGCAAAAGAGCTGGGGGCACTTCCAGAGTGCGAGGCTGTTAATAAAGGGGGGCTGTGAGCCAGTGGCTCCAGGCGCAGAAACAGGCTTTGGACCTTGGGCACTGTTAGCCCCGCTCTCTCCAGGTGTCCAGGACAGACAAAGGGACATTCACAGCAGCCCAGACATCTCTCCACCTGTTTGGACACCCAGCACTGGGTGGGAGAAGCTCAGCCTTGGCGTCTGAGACCGAGGTTCAAACCCTGTGAGCTGGGAAAGATAATTCAACCTCTGAGAGCTTTCACGTCTGTCGGTGGACATGTGCTTTCATTTCTCCTGGGTGTAGACCGGGGAGTGGAATCACTGGGTCACATGGTAACTGTTTAATGATTTGAGGAACCGCCAGGCTGTTTTCCAAGGCAGCCGCACCATTTTGCATCCCACCGGCAGCGCGCACGGCTTCCAATTTCTCCACCTCCTCGCCAACAGCTGGTATCGTCTGTCTTTTCGGTTAATGCCATCGCAGTGGGTGTGCAGTGTGGCTCACGGTAGCTCCAGTTCTCACTTCCCTGGTGACTAGATGCCGAACACCGTCTTGTGTGCTGCATGAGCCATACATCTGTCATCTTTGGGGAAACATCTGTCTGAATCTTTCACTGATTTTTAGACAGGATTATTTGGCTTCCTGTTGAGTGGTGAGAGTTGTGTGTTCTGGGTTCAGGTCTTTGGTTGGGTATATGATTTGCAAATATTTCCTTCCAGTCTGCACCTTGTATTTTCACTTTTACTGGTGGTGTCATTTGAAGCACAAAGGCTTTTTAATTTTGGTGGTGTTCACGTTATCAGTGTCTTCTCTTATTACTTGCATGTTTGGCGTCGTATCTAAGAAATCTTTGCGTAACCCACGGTCGGGAATGTACGCCTGTATTTCCTTCTAAGCATTTATAGTTTTAGACCCTGCGTTGAGGTCTGTAATCCCTTGTGTATATGGTGTGAGGTGAGGCTCTGGATTCCTCTGTTCTTGCATGTGGAGGTCCAACTGTCCCCAGCATCATTTGTTGAAAAACAAAAAAACAACTATTCTTTCCCGCATTGAATTGCCGTGGCGATTGTGTCAAAAGTCATCATCGCTGTGCTTCATCGCCCGCCTTTCCCCTCTGTCTCCCCTCTTGCGCACCATGGTGGTTGGTGGACTGGTAGAGCACAGCACCAACCGCGGTTCTAGGTTCCCACACGGGGTTCCAAGTGTAGGGCCTGGGTCACCGAGAGGTGCGGGGCCCATGGGAGAGGACGGAAGTCAGAGCCGGATGCCGTGTGGTTTACCCAGGCTGCGGACGGCTGTCTCTGCTGCTTGCCAACCGTGTGATCGGGTCAAGTGTCTTCATCCGTCTCTGCCTCAGTTTCCCCATCTGTGAACCAGGAGTGATAATAGCTCCTTAGCTCATAGAGTTACTGAAAAAAAAAAAAATGAACTAGTGAGGGTCAAGCGCTCAGAGGGGTCCTGCACAGCTCATGTGAGCTGCAGTATAGATGCGGTACAATTTTCTGACCACTGCAGCTACTTTGGGTTCAGTTTTCTCAGCCTGGATCCACATAGACTAGAACAGAGAAGGGAACGGGCAGTGAGGGCACCCATGTCCACTACAGCTGCCCTTTAGCAGTTCCCGGCTGCAGTGGCAGCAGACGTAAGTCCATACCCCTCCCGCGTAAACACACCTCCTGCCCCCGAAAGGCCTGAGCAAGCGCGGATCCCTTCCCGACGCCAGAGAGACCTGCGGGAGCCCTCCTCTGGCAACTACACGAGGAAAGGGTTGGCAGCCACGTGAAGGGAGCTCACACCAGCCTCTCCTCCTCTCTGGTCTGTGTTGGATTTAAGTACCAGACATGCATGCACTCAGGTACATGCGCACACACGCCCCTGCACACAGAGGCAGCACGCTTGTACACACGTGCACAGACACGCACACGCACCGGCCCGGCAGTCCCCTCCTGCCTTTCATCGTAAGCATTTCTCCCTCCGGAGGGCTGGACTTTTACTTCCCCCTTGCTTGTCCCCAAATTTGCTCTCAGGTGCTACCATCTGTGTCCTCCCACCCCCACCTGAACCCTGCCATAGGCTTCCTGAGGAGGCGGTTCTCTGTCTCAGCACCGTTGACGTTTGGGGCCAGGTCACTCTTTGTCACAGGATGCCTTATGGGAGGTTTAGCAGCATCCCTGGCCTCCAGCCACCTACAAGCCAGTAGCACTCGTCCCTCTAGTTCAGACGTTGCCAAATGTCCCCTGGGAAGCAAAACCACGCCCCGTTGAAAATATTTGTCCTACAGGCTCTTGTCAAAGGGTTGCAAGACAGAGCATGGGGTACAGGGGTCTGGAGGGTTGCGTTTTAGGGTCCGTCCCCATGCTGAGAATCCACGTGTCCTTGTCTCAGGCCCTCCCTTGCTCACCATCCTGGAACGCTGCAGGGAGCGGTATTTGTCCTCCCGTCCTTGCAGGTTTGCTGCGGTACGGTCCTGGCATCTGCGGCTCCTCAGTCCCGGGGCCCCTTGAACCCTCTGCTGTTGGCTCCAGCCACCGTCCCTCGCAGTCGTGTCTGTCGAGTTCTCAGAGATGAGCAGAAACATGGAGAGGGCCGCTCGGCGGAGCCCCAGTCCTGAAGACGAGGCCTTGCATTTGGGGCAGAAGTGCAAATCGCTGCAGGTCAGAGAAAAACAAGATGTGGCTCTGCAGAGAAGACCAGATGCCAGACTGTGGAGGTGCTGCCGGCTCCAGTGCTTGGCCGAGGAGCTGAGGGCTGCGTGGCGGGAGGCTCAGCACCGGCACGCCTACCTGTTAGCTGCGGGGGGACGACGCGCGGAGGACAGAGAGCCCGACCAGGACGAGCCCCCGCAGCAGGGAGCAGCGAGGCCCCCGAAGGCCAAGGAGAGGCACAAAGCAGCCCTCAGAGAAGAGAAGAGCCTCAAGGAAGAGCCGGGCTGGCACGCCTGGCACCCCAGGGCCTGGAGGGTGGCGGTGGGCACGGAGAAGCAGGGAGCTACAAAAGCCCCGGGCCAGGCGCACCCTCCCCCGAGCCCCCCTGAGAAGAGCAAGGGAAAGCGAGTGTCTTGGACCAAGACTGGGGGTGGCCGCTGTCCTGTCAACTCTCGGGGGAGCAGAAGGATGGACCTGCTCTTGGCCCCTGCAGGGGAAATCAAGCGTGTGGAGAAAAAAGAGACAGAAACCTCCCAGGAGGGGAGGAAGCAGCAGGAGAAGGGCACGGCTTGCTTGGTCCGGGGCTTGGCCCGCAGCCCTCGCAATCTGAGTCCGGAGGGCAAACCGAGAGCCGGGCAGCGGCACTGGCTGGCCGACTGCGCCTGCAGAAGGGGAGCCCAGGCGCCCCAGTGCACATGCGATGACAAGAGCAAGTGGCAGAAAGAGCTGGAATTGACCTTTGAAGAGCTGTTCCATACAAACAGACAGCTGAAAAAACACCTGCGCTTGCACCTCGAACCGAGGCCCAGGGCGGCCCAGAACCCTGATGAAGAACAGGCTGTCTCGGAGTCGCAAGAAGGCGGTAGCGAGATCCCGAGAGAGAAGAAAGCAGCAGATGCGGAAACGATGCCCGCCGGGGAGTCCGGTAGCCCGGCAGGGGCGGAGGCCCACCGGACGGCGTCCACAACCAATTTGGAAACGTTCCTGAGCAAGATCGAGAACCGAAAATACCGCCAGGCAGCCGGCCCCGCGTTTAGGAATGAAAGCCAGACACCGTGTCCCGAGGCAGGGATACTGATCGACGAAGAGGACGCGCTCCCCTGCGGCACCGAGTGGGGACCGCAGTCCCCCAGGGCGGGGCTTCTCCAGCTCCACCCGCAGGACCAGGCAGGCAGGGCGGGCTCCACGGCCTCGAGGCAGAAGCAGGAGGCAGAGGCGGAGTGGAGGAGGCCACGGCAGCTGGAACTGCTGGAGCAGCCGGAACACCCGAATATGAGCTTGGAGATCCACTACATGGCCGAGTTAGAGAAGGAGAGGCGGGAGCGGAGAAGAGCCCGCCTCGCCCTTCTGAGGTCCTACCCCTCGCAAGGCCGGGACGCGAAAAGAGGACCTGGGCTCAGCGTCACCGAAGAGGACTGGCACAGTCAGATGATCTGTGACCTCCAGCAGCAGATTTCAGAGCAAAGCAAGTTGCACAAGGAGTTTCTTGAAGAAGCCAGGAAACGCCTGCGCGAGTTTCAGGACGAGGGCGACGCGTGAGGCCGGCCGTGGTAAATACACCGCCGATGGCTGTTCTCTCGGAACTGGCGCCTCTGAGACGTGTGTTTTGCGTCGCCTCTGTGCACCTGGTGATCTGTCCTTGTACCACCCTCCAGGCGGGTTCCCTTACAGCGACCCCTTCCCTCCTCTTCCCTCGTGAGCCACGTCCCACTTGGGAACCTCCTTTGCACAAAAACAGGAGCCCGCGGCGGGGGGGCGGGGGGGCCGGTAAGCGGGTCTCTCCTGAGTGCCACCGATGCGACTGCTAAGTCTGTCTCCACGCGCCAGAGGCACAGCCAGAGACTCAGGGTAAAGCGGGCCCTTCAGGTGTTTTAGCCGCATAAACACTGGGCATCGAGGGGCGTAGCAGGTCAGACAGGCACAGTTTCTAAAGGTACATCACTCGTCGCTTAGCCACTGGCTGGGACGTTCACAGGGAGATTGAACTAAAGCTAAAACCTCTCTCGATGTCTCAGAGTGACAAAGCCAGTGTCATTTAATAGCACGTCACTTAACACATTCTTGTAACTTTAATTTGAGAGAGAGAAGGAGGACAGGAGAGAGGAGAAAGGCACCCCTCGCCCTGCCGGGTGGCCAGGGCAGGGCTGGCAAGAGCAGGGTCCGGGGTGTTTGGTCAGTTTCCCGTCCCCCACCTTTGCCTCTGGCCCAGCAGCTGTGGCAGCCAGGGAAACCCCACACGGGGTAGGATTTTTTCCTGCAAATTGCAGACTTGGGGACTGGGACGGGCGGGCATGCTTTTTCTGCAAAGAGCCAGGGAGTAAATACCTTCACCTTTGCCCACCATCAGTCTTGGTGGCGCCTGTCAACTCTACGGTGGCTGGAAAGCAGCCGTTAACATACATAAATGAACGGCAGTGGCCAAGTTCCGGTTAGACCTTATTTACAAAATTAGGTGGATGGGCTGGATCTGGCCCTCGGGCCACAGTTGGCTGACCCCTGGGCTAGGACAGTTCGAAGCCTCCGTCCCCTCCCTCTGAGGACTCAGATACATTGACGTGGATCAGCCCTCTTTGGCCAGACATTTTGGACTCGTTGGTCCACGAATGGCCTTTCTTATGCATATTTTGTAGGCAGTGTAATAAACAACCGTGAGCCCACCAGCCAAACCCAAGGTCCAGAATATTGGCTGGAAACCCTCCTCTTCCTCTGTGCTGCTTCCCTTGCATACCCCTGCCTCCTCCTCAGGTGTATACCTGCTGGACATGGGGGTGTCCCTGTTTCACCACATGTACGTGCGCTGAGCATCGTAGCTTTTGGACTTTATAGAAAGGATAGTATGTGTTATCTTTGGGAAGCGTTTTTTGGTCTCAGCGTAGCTGCTGGCTCGCACCCCTGTCATACGAGGGGGTCACTTGCTCATTTTCACTCCGGCGTGATACCGTGGGACCATCGGAGCCTCTCTCCAGGACCGGCGCTTTTCTGTGCCTGTTCTGGAACAGAGGACCGTGTCCCTATGCATCTGGTCAAATGCCGGGTGTCAGAACGTGCTCTGGGAAGTCCTGGATGCCACAGCCGGAGGTAGGTGTGGGAGGATCCTGTCCGTTACTTCTCAGTTTCCCCTTTGTCCCCTGGGAGAGGTCGGCCTGCTCTCGTTTCTACTTACAAGCACTGAGTGTCAGATGCCGTCCCAGCCACTAGCGATAAACAGTGAACAAACAACACCGAAGAACCACCAGACTCACACTCTGGTGGTGGACACGGGTAATAAATAAGAAAGTTCTAGAAGGGGAGAGGCAGGGAGGTGTCAGGCACCGACCCAGTGTGCGCGTCTCCGAGAACACCCAGCTCACGGGACCCGGAAGTGTTGTGCGCGTTTGGGTGGGATCCCACACAATGTTTTGCTTTTGCCTTTTGGTTCTTTAACCATTAGTAGCTTGAGTGAGGAACCTTCCACATCTCACATGTCCGTCATCCTGTGGGTCTCTGTCTATCTGTGGCTTTTCCACTTTAAGTTGAGTAAAGGTGACCGCAGCCTGGTTTCTTTCTGTCCCCTGCTCCTGGGATGTCAGGTTAGGGTTGCAGAGCTACTCAACAATTTGATCTAAGCCCAGCACAGTGAAGAAGGAAACGCAGGGATCAGGGGGGCTGCTGTCACCCCTGCACCAGCGACGTTCCCGCGGGGGCTGCACCCGCCTGCACCTGGCTGTTCGCCGTACTCTGCGCTTGGAGTCACACGAAGACCTGGTGGAAGGTGGCCGCCTGTTACCGCGGCATTGCCTCTGTCCGAGAAGGCAGAGAGGTGTTGCAGGGTCACTGGGGTGAAGCCATGGCCACCACGGGACCCAGACATCGAGTGACCGAGGTCTTCTTGCCGTACCCTGGACGCCACAGTCTAACGAGTAGACTGGCCTTTCTCAGAGGGGGTTATTTTTGTTTCCATTTTCAAAGGTAGCGTTTGCAGCACATGTGTTCTAGGTGAGGAGTCGCCCGTTCTTGGCCACACTTGAGCTAAAACTAGGTGGGGCGATGGGCAGCGAGACGGGGTGGTGACTCATCTCTTCCCGGACAGTCACACCTACACTGTCCCCTGGCAGCAGGACAAAACACCCTGCCCTTCCCACCTGCCCCTAAAGGCCAAAGGGCGGGGGAGGCTGCTGCTCTGCCCGGGCTGGCGGTGTGGGCAGTAAAACGGCCCTCAGGGGTATCCCCCCACCAAAGAGGATGGTTCTCCAGTGATTCCGTGGAGACGTCACAGGTGACTCTCCATCACCACCCCCAGGGCCTGGGGGGTCCCAGCAGCCCCCACGGCAGCCTCCCCCAGGAGCCGGCACAGACTCTGCGGCAGGGGTTTGGGCCGCAGCCCTGACAATGGCTCGGTGACCTGGGCGAGGTGTCGGTCTCTGCACTTCCTCCCGAGCCCTGGCTGTCCACCTCCTGCCCCTCTTACCCTGGTTCGAGTGTCTGTCTCTCCACCACCTTCATTCCTGACGCAAGTGCACGGAGGTGGGGACACTCCCCGGCCCCTGCTCCTGCCTGCCCTGTGACCCTAAATCCTCCCTGGAGTACCAGGCACCACGTACGCTATGCTGGCGGGCTAGGGGCCCAGCCTGGATCCAGCCCGAGCCGGGCAAGCCGCCGTGCCTGGCCTCCGTTTGACTCTTAAGACGGGAAACGGTGCCACTTGGAAGGGCCAGGGGCTCCCAGAGGGTTTCCACAGGACGCTGCCAAGCCAGGCGGCGGCGAGGACCCCGGCATGGCAGCCCTGTTACCTCCATCCTCCTAACGCACTTCCAGGGCCTCCCTGCAGCTTCTCCCTCTCTGAACACTTGTCTTCTAGAGCTTTCCACTGGTTTTGTGCTTACACCCTCACATTTGGAGGAGAGCTTCCCTGTTCCCTGCCTCACTCTGCATTTGCTAGAACCTTCCTTGCATCCCTGCCCTGTGGGTCCTTCTCCCCAAACCACAGGGACTCAGGAAGGCCTCGTGGCTGCCCCAGTGTGGGCGGGTCATGCTGTTTGCCCACGAGGTTTGCAGGGGGAACAGCAGCGTTGGCAGTGCATGCTGCCAAGGTCAGCTGTCCAGAGGGTGGGGACACGCCAGGCTGTCTGAGAGGTGCCAGGACAAGGGGAGCAGGAACAGGGTTTGCCCCTTGATGGCGGCTCCCCAGCCCCCCACCGGGCTGGGCGGTCTGGACGTCACCTGGGAGCTGCCCTGGGGTCAGTCTTCTCTCCTCACGTCTCTCCCTTCCCTGCCCAGCCCAGGGTGGCGGGACCTCAGACATGGACCTCAGGCGTGTAAGATGATGGGGGAATGGGACCCTCTGTGGCCTGCAGTCATTGTCAGTGCAACGACGTTATGTCAAGACTTGGGAAAAGACGCGGCTGGCATGTGGCCTCTGCCCAGCCCTCTGTAATGGGACGGAGGGCTGATGTGTAGCCTTCGGTGGCGGCTGCCGTGACAGCCCAGGCCAAGTTCCTTGGCCGGAGACGGGGCTGCACACCACCCCCATGACCAGCTCACGGGCTTGTTTGCAAGGCTGCGCTAAGGAGGAGTGGGGACACGAGCCGTCCCCAGCCTCAGTTCTCCCTACCTCGGAGCCGGGAAGCGTGGGCCTGGGCTCCAGCCTTCACGTCACTGTTTCTGTCTCCCGAGAATTTCAGCGAGCTGGGTTCAGCCCACAGGCCACATGCCTTAGGGCCCACGCACAGGCCAGGACCCCGACGGTCCGTGCTGATGGGCCTGCAGCACAGCCCAGCCCTTGTGTGTTTCTTCCTGAAAACAAGCCAGCCTGGAGAGGAACAGTGACCCACCGTCACACGGCCCTGCCAGCGACAGCATGATAGGGTCATCTGTCCCTCTGGCTTCCGAGCTGTGGCCCCTTCTCAGCCCGGGGCGGGGTCCCTCTCCGAGCTCCCTCTGCCCCTGCCCCCGCTCCGCCTGGGGGTGTGCAGGGCTGTGCTTGGCTCCTCCTGGCCTTGGCGGAGACGGTGCAGCGCAGCACTTCCCTCCACAAAGCCGCACTGTTCTCAGTAAATCCTCCCGGGATCGGGATGCATTTTTTTCAAATGATTCAGCAGCACGTGAGTGGGAAGGGCCAGAGCCCAAGGCTTTGGCACGAGATGCCGCCGGCCCACAGGGAGAAGGGAGGAAGGGTGGCGGGGCGTGGGCGTGGGCCAGGGTCCCACCAGGCTGCGGAGGGAAGGGGCAGGGTCCTGGGGGTTCGGGGAGGGCAGCCTGGGGGCTGGGCCGTGAGTGCTGCGGCGTTTCTCTGCCCAGCCGCAGCTCTGATGGATGTTGTTCCCTCGCGCTCCCGAGGGGAGCCACGGCAAACGGGCAGGAAGTGGAGATGGGAGAGCCGGTCTCCATGGAGATGGGCATCCCGTGGCCAGCAGCTCACGTGTGTGCGCTAGGATCTCCAGCAGCGAGGGAGGGAGCCGTGCTCGTGAGCGCCGTGGCCCAAGCTGCAGCTGCACTGCTGTCCCACATCGCCGCCGTGCATCCTGTCACCCCCCCCCCCGCCACCCACCTCCCCAGAAATCTGCTCTGAGCAGCCGTCATTCCAGGCATTTCTCACTCCGGCCTGAGTCTCGCCGGCCAAGTCTTGTCCTCACCCGGACAGGCACGGCCCTGCCCCGGGCTCCCCAGGGTGCCCGTCTGTTGGGCCTTTCCCACTCCCCGAAAGGCCCAAGTGCTGGCTCCTGGGGATGGAGGAGATTTGGGGGACCCAAGGGTGGGTCTGGCCTCTCACGGCTGCGTCGGGGAGGGAAGAAGCCCTGGTTCCCGCCAGCACCACAAGCCTGTTTTTAATTACCAAGTGACAGCCCCTTTTTTCCTCATTTCCCTAAAAGGAGCGAACTTGGAGGAGGTCTGTTTCTCCACTGCCCGAAAGGGGCCAGGCCTGGCAGGGGCAGGGGAGGGCTGGGCTCAGCGCTGGGAGACCCCATGACTGTCCACCGAGGGCCCCTGGGGTGGGGCGCAGACAGTGGGGCCAGAGGCTGCAGGTGGGGCCGGACATGCTGCGGGCTTCTGGGTGCCAAACCAGCGCTGCCACCTTTCCGTCCTGTGCCCTCTCCCGTCTGCACCCAGACTGCATGTGGTTTGTGGGGAGGGGCTGCGTGGCACAGCCCCCTTTCTGGATGCCCGTCTGCCCAGCCGTGGCCGTGCCTGTGGCCTTCTCTGCCCTCTGGTAACCCAGCTCAGCCGTCCTGCTAAGAGAAGCAGACACCGTCCCAGGGCAGAGGTTCAAGTGGTCCACACTGTGCCCCCCCGAAGCCCAGGGGGATTATTCAGTTACACGTGAGCACTTGGGACCCCACAGCAGTCCGAGAACAGAGCCCTGAAAGAATCATTTTATCTCCGCTGTCGTCAGGCAAAACCACACGCTGTGTTGCCGGACGTCTGTCTCCCAGCTGACAGTGTAGACACTAGAAGTGGGGAAATGGGGCGCCACCTCCCTTTCCAGACTCCAACCTTGGGAGTTAGTGGGCGGCTGGGACAGAGGGGCCCAGCTCCACCCTCACCTGGAGCTTTGGGCAAATGAATCAAAATGCGTTAGTCAAACAGCCTCAGTCAGGTCAACTGGCCGCACGGTGTCCTTACACCCGCCCAAGAGGGACGAGAGACTCTCGTCTCAGATGGCAGTGCAGGTTACAGTTACAGCGCTAGCAGGGGCTTGGCTAACTGTGCGATTTGAGGGTGTCAATGTCAAAACTCGTGGCACCTCGCGCTTGGAGAGTCCAGACGAAAGGCGGGGACCATAGAGTTCTCCCCGAGTGAGCCAGGGATGCCGAGTCCACCTGCGGCCTCGGATCCTCACCGGGTGAGTAGAGGTCAGGTTTTGCAGGGGAGAGAAAACGGTTTCATTTACAATTCCTCTGAAATGGTTGGCATGTGACCCTACCCGGAGACGAGGAAGTGGCCCACGGGACCCCGGAGGACGCTTGCAGCGTCTGAGCAGCGTGAGGCCTTCTCCAGGGCTGGTCTTAAGTGCGGGTGGGTGTCCCTGGGCTGACTGTGACCCCGCCGTGGCGTCAGAATGCCCCCACCCACCCGCGTCAGCCAGCCAGGGCTTTGGCAAGTGTGCTGAGAAGTCAAAGCCTCCACCCCTCCCCCACGAGTTGGGGACTGCTGGCATTTCCCCAGGGCCGTGAGCAGGATGGGGTGGAGGGAGGCGCTTTCCCCGCAGTGCTCACCCCGTGGACGTCTTCCCAGGCCCAAGTGGGAGCCTGCAGAGAGGTGGGTGGGCAGGGGTGCCGGAGGCCTCTGGTGACACTGAGCACCTCCTCCTGGTTTCTGAGTCGGCGCAGGTGATCCGGGGCAGATTTCGACTTTGTGTTTAGAGGAACGTGTTTCCGAGTCCTGGAGATACCTACACTCCTTCTGGGCAGATGGGTGACTCTGAGGGACTGTGGGCCACCTTCCTGCTCCTGCTGCCTAAGCTCGGCCTCAGCAGGGACCTGGGTGTGTGGGACACGCCGGGGCAAGGCCGGGAGCGTCCAGAGATCAGGACTTACCACGTGCCCGCACTCGTGCTGCCGAGTGGGAGGCAGTGCCCCGGCAGAGCGGCGCATGGGGCTGGCCTGCAGGACGGCCTTGCACACGCGGCGCGTGGGACTGCTCCGGGAGCAGCGGGCCCCGGACGAGACAGCAAAGAGGCTTCGGTGAGTGCGAGATGCGTGAGCTCCGGGGGGGTTTTCTTTCTGGGTCTGACCCCACCATCGAGCGTGGGCACAGCGTGGTCTTATTTTTCCCAGGAACTTCCGTGGTGCTTCTGTGGACATAGTAGGATTCAAAAGGTGTTGGTGGGTGTGTGACAGGGACTTGGGGACACGGGGCCATGTGACAGTGGCAGCAGAGGGATCAGAAGTGAGAGAACAGGAGAGGAGAGAACGGTGTCTCCAGGGCCGGTCACAGTTGGGATCTGTTGAGTGTCTGCCCTCGGCCCACCCTTGGCCACAGCTCTTGCCGGCGACACCCGAGTTTTCCGGCAAGTCCCCTCGCTGTTCGCTCCCCACCGAGGACGGCAGCAGGACAGCACGGCCTCTGTTGGTTTTCCCTGGGTGGCTGTGAGTCCCCAGTCTGAACGTGGCCCACCCTCTTGGATCGTGTTCCCTGACCTGGATTTCCCACCCAGCCCGGCCGGGTGCATGAGGGATCGGCTTTGCAGGCTCCTTGTGGGGGGAAGTGACATCATGTGGCGTCCGCGGCCGCAGGGGTGGGGGTGGGGCTCTGCGGTTGCGTGTGCTTTGAATTCGGCTGAGGGTTGTGCGTTCCAGTAGCCGGCATCTGGCAGTGAAGCATCAGCCAGTGTGTCACCCTTGATCTCAAACCCAGATGTGTGTTAACAGCAGAAGGGACAGAAGGAAAATGAAATCCGAGCCGCCTGGGGAGAGGCCACAGTTTCGGGCCCAGGCAGCTAGAACAAGCATCTTTATGAAGGCTCCCTCCCGCCGTTGCCTCTGGCTCCTGGGTAGGGGGCGGTGGGGGAGAGCAACCCGCTCCCGGGGGCACGGACGGGACGTGGGCTGAGCCCTGCAGGCACCCAGCACCAGGCCCTGCGCTTAGTAGGTGTTTAGTAAACACGTGTCCGTGCCTTGATTTTAATTTCTTCCTGGATTCTTTGTGTCTCTTTGCTTTCCCTGGCCCTGCTCTTTAAATGACCTGGAACCCAGGGCCTCGCTCCTGTGGAGCGGCCTCCTCCACCCGGTCCTGGGGGCCCATCCCGGCGCTCACAGTGGCGGCCGTGGCCGTGGGTGCGGGAGTGTCTCACGGAGAGCTCTCCTCGCCGGCCGCCACTGGCCACCGGAAGCCGCTTCTCTGTTTTCCTGTCTGTCATCTGTCTTCTTGCCTGGGCCAGGTGCTCCTCAGAGGCAAGGTCTGTCACTGGAGCCTTCGATGTGCCAGACCCACCCTGTCCCCCTTTCTCCACCTGTCACTGCCTCTGGGCAGCCGCCCTGGACGGGCACCCGCTGCGACCCCGCCGTGCCACAGGTGTGCTCCAACCAAAGTGTCAGCGGCCTCCATCCTCACGTCGGGGGTGTTGATGCTCTTGGGAAGGCGTCCGTAGAACTGTCCTCCTCTGCCTCTCTTGAGTCCCCTTTTCTTCCTTCACACGATCTTGCATTTTGCAACGTGGGGGAGGGGGTTCCCACCCACAGTTCCTACCCCGAAGAGTCTGAATTCTGGTTCCCTGTGGACAGACTGACGCAGCCCGGCTGGAGATGGAGGGTCTCAGGCTCTGGCCCCCTTCCCTGCAAGCGTCTGGCTCCTCAGCGCCGCTTAACGCTCTGGTTTAACCCCACGAGTCTGCTCCAGGCCCTTGATGCAACGCTGCCTTCTGACAGTTTGGGAAGGAGAGCGTGTACCTGCAGCCCCCAAGCAAAGCGGGTGCGTTAGGAAGCTGCATCAACTCCAGATGCCGGGAGTCTGTTGGGCGTCGTGAGCGGGAGCGAGCGTCCCTGTACCTGAGCGGCGTGATGCGTTTCCCAGCCCCCCACCCAGGCGTGGAAGATCGTGCCCTGTTCCCCTCTGCAATGCTGTTCCGTTCATGGTGCCGAACTGGACGTGCGTTCGTTGCCAGGCACTGCATCCGCATACCTGACCTCCCTAATCCTCGCCACACCTCAGGAGTTGTAGGGTCTGCTGGTGGTATCTCCGTTGTAGACTCTCTGTGAGCACCTGTGGCTCAGTGAAGTCCAGGAACACCTCTGAGACCACGCGGCTGGGGTGGCTCACGCGGGATCCTTCCCCGATGCTGCAGCTTCCAAATACAGACCCGGACTCTGCTGGGAGCCTCAGCGGGTTTCGTAAGAGGACAGTGCACGGACTTGCGTGCATGGAATGGGTGGAGCCTTTTGGCTGTCGCAGAGTGGTTTTTGCTTATTTTCTGATCACCAGTGGTATGTTGATTGAGTTCTTGTTGTGCACAGTAAGCCGTTGTGCAACATAGCAGACCACTGAAAACCAGTTCCAGAACGTTCCAAAAGACATGAAGAATTCAGTAGACTGTAACGAAGTCCACCGTATTGCTCCTTCTGGAACCGTTGTTTCCTTCTGATTTTGCTGGTTTGCTTTTGAGCTGATGACTTTGCTCCCTGAAGAGCAAACTTAAGACAAAGTTAATCAGGCATGTTTACTGATTTGCATAAACTTCCTGCAGCATTGCAATAAGGTATATAGGTTAGGCAGGTAATAAGAGGGACCAAAGACAAATCTCCCCCGAGCCACCAGCCCTGCATTACCAGGTCCGTCTCAGTTCCATCTGGCAAACATTCAGTGAGCATCAGCTGTTCTGCAGTTAGAGCGCAGCCTCTGCCTGTTGGGACTTCCCAGGGCCCCGAGCAGACAGGTGTACAGGTGTTGACAGCCGGATGGACAAGAAATGGGGAATATACCAAATGCTGCAGGGGGACAGAATTTCCCAGAGGAAGATAGAAAAGGGCTATTTTAGCTGGGTCTTAAAGAATGAATAGAAGTTCTCCAGGCAGAGAGGGGGAGATGGCATTTGGGGCAGAAGAAATCTGCCTGTTCAGAAGTGTGGCTATACCTGGGCCTGTCCAGGGCAGGGGGGTTTTATGGACTGGTGGACCCGCAAGAGCAGGGCTCAGAGCCCTCGGGCCACGGCAGCCCAGGCAACTGGCTGGCGTCAGGGTGCAGGGTCTCGTGTTGTAGGCAAAGGCAGTGGGCAGCCAAGGAAGATGTTTGTGTTGGAAGGGACGTGAGTGTAAAAAGACAGCTGGTGGCAGTGGATGAGGTGATGGCTTCTGGTTGGGAAGGGGACACGGAGCTGCATTTCCTAGATGTGGCTTTTCAGGGTGAGGCCTGGCTTAGCCTGGTTAACAGGAACCTGTGGCCTCGGCCCATCGTGACTCAGCTCCAACAGAAGAAATAAGAATGGGTTTGGGCCTGGGCGAGGCGGTGGGGCTGTGGCGTGGGATTATCCCACCCTCTGGTGCCAGGGTGGGATCCCCAGAGAGCATTTCTGGGGCCCGTGGGGCTGGACGCAGGTAGAGCACCCATGAACCCGGGCCTCCCTGCCTCTGTGGGAAAACATAGCCCTGGCCAGGAGTTTCCAAGAGACTTGAGCTCCGCACTTGGGGCTGGGGGTGGGAGGCTTCTTTGAGCCTGGCGCTGTCTGTTCCTTATCTCTCTTTCCTGCTCACTAACATAGCACTTACCCAGGGTGACCTGCACCACCAAATTTTGAAGGGCAAAGCTTTTAAAGCCATTAACACAGGCCGTGCCCTAGCTGATAAGCCTTGGAATGGAAAAGGGAGGGCCCTACCCTGCGCTGCCCCAGTGGTGGAACGGAGTCATGGCTTAATTGCTAGTAGAGAGCCCCGTGGTGCACAGGCCATCAGCAGCTGCAGGCTCCAGAACATTCCAGAACCTTCCCAGCCCAACCTCTTCGCCCTCTCCCGCCTTTGGTTGTGGCCGGGCTCCTCCTTCTGTTTGACCTCCCTCCTCAACGTCTGTCCCTTAGGTCTGCCAGCTAAGCCTGCAGGCGTCTCCTAACCCATACACACATTCTGACCCTGCCCCGTCACGCCCCCAGTGGAATTCGTGTTGTTACAAAGAATCACCCTTAGGACATTTTCCAGGGGGAACTTTTAGGACAGATGAGGAGGGCAGCTGGACAGACCTTTTAGATGTGAATATGCCGAGCCCCTTTAAGGTCAGCAACGACCCCTTATCCTCAGCCCGAAATGGCCTGTTTGCCTGTAGGTGGGTGTGGTGGGAATGTCCACCCTTAACTGAGCGCTGGGCTGCGGGCCTGGTCATCTGTGTGTGCTTCCCCCACCGCCGCCAGCAAACACACATTGGGGGGAGTGAAAAAGAGCCCCACAGCACTCATGCATGACGTCACGACAGGCTTCGGTCAAGTCGGTGACTGTCCCCCACTGGCACCGATGCCACCCTGGTCATGAGCTGCCAGCAGGCCCCTGTTCACCAGGAAGGATTCTCGCGGCAGGGGAAGGAGCCCCAGGGTGGCGTCTGTCCTCGCACAGGAGTCGGATGCCACTTGGGGCTGGGCCACCCTGTCCCTGGTTCCGCAGCTGGGAGGTGAGGGTGAGCTCGCTTCCTATTCGCAGCAGCCCCGGCCCCCAGCGCCTCCCGCAGGACCCGCTCTCGGGAACCCCCCTCACCTCTGGATCCTTGTGTGTTGCAGTGATCAGGGCCAAAGCGGTCAGCGAGAAGGAGGTGGACTCTGGGAATGACATTTACGGCAACCCCATCAAGAGGATTCAGTACGAGATCAAGCAGATAAAGGTAACGTGACCACTGCCGCGGGGGTCTCGGGGGCTGGAACACGGCCCAGACACCTGTGGGGCAGAAACTATGGTCAAGCCACAGGTAGAGCTCATCTTCCTTAACCCTCACACGCCTGAATATTCGTGTGAAAATGGCGTGTTCCCGGTGACTTCCATTGTTTGAGAAATGCGTCGCCTTTATTTGGATGGGCGACACATCTGTGTCGTGGCCTCTGCTTGAAGTCACCGAGTTCACCACTGCGTCTATGGAATGTTCCGTGATGCCTCTCCGCGGCTGAGCCGTAGGGTGTTGGAAGGCTGTTGGGGGCGACTTGGTCGTTGCCCCTGGGAGCCCACAGCTGGTGTGAGAGAGCGTGACCTGGGTCCCCCAGACGGCAGCCTGTAGTCCACACCTGCCCAGTTTGCGTTAAGTTCTAAGAGGAGGGATTTGGCAAAAGGAGGAATCCCATGGCCAAGTGTGTTGGGGAAGCTTCCCGAAAGTGGGAAGGGGAGGGGGAGAATGTGGCTGGGCCAGTTGCTGAAAAGACGACGAGAAGACAGGTGGGAGGGGGCTGCAGGCCGAGAGGAGGAGGGTGGGCATTTGTTGGTTTTTCAGAGCATGTCCGTGTTCGGGGCACATGGGAAGAAACGCGTGTGAGAGGGAGATGGGGGAGAACGTGGTGAGCAGGACCCCGAGCAGGGGCACGAGGCTGATGCTGCTGTTGTTGACGATAACGCGCTCGGTCTACTAGGGAGAAGAAAATTCTAGGTTCCAGGTGGAGGGACAGCTCTGTACATGGCAGCAGCTGTCACCATCCATATTTAATTTTGTTACAAAAATAAAAATCAGTAGAAAATGAACGTTACCAAAAGGTCAGTGGAATGCTCAATTGTCACAGCCAGACCACTTAAGGGGGTGACCTAGTCTCTCAGTGCCTGAGTCTCTTGACTGATGAAGCAGGAAACGACCTGGGTCGTGACAAAGTGGGTGTTAACGCCACGGGAGCGCTTTTAGCCTTTTGGAGAGTGATGTCATTTAATACGGCACCAGCATGACCTTGCTTGGTACGGGTTGGAGGTAGGTCTGGAAAAGCTGGTTTGTCTGACAGGGACGATGCTGTTCCCTTGGGGTGTGCTTTCTGACACTCCGGAAAGGAAAGAAAGCACCTCCAGAGTTCTGGGAAGATGCTGTCCTTCACCCGGCAGCCGGCGTGTGCCAAAGGCTGTAAACAACTCATGCTGAGAAGGCAAACCTCCCCGGCCCACGCGGTGACACCTCGTTCCAGGGGTGCCTCTCTGCTCTCGTCCCCATCAGGCAGGCAATGCTTTGTCACAGTTCCTGGAACCACGGAAAGGTCATGGTCCTCCGTGGTGGACCAGGGTCACGTGGGGGTGCACGAGCCGCTCCCCAGAGATTCTGAAATGGCCTCGCTGTGGTGGGGGTTGGGGGGCAGAAGTATAGTCTGGAAAGTCCCCTCCAGGTGACAGGGTTTTGCCCACACGTGGAGGTCTGCCACACTAAGCTGTTGAGGGACTCCAGACAGTCACTTAGGAGGGGGAACGGTGGCCTCTGATCCCCGGGTCTGGCTCTTCTCTGTCCTCTGTGTCTCAGTACCGTGGGACAGGGCGGGGCAGGCCGCTGTGCTGTTCTGGGGCCCATCTCTGCTTAATCTCCTTGTCCTTGTCTTTCCAGATGTTCAAAGGGCCCGAGAAGGACATAGAGTTTATCTACACGGCCCCCTCCTCGGCAGTGTGCGGCGTCTCGCTGGACGTCGGCGGGAAGAAGGAGTATCTCATCGCAGGTGCGTACGAGCAGCGCCGGCCGTCCTTAGACACAGGCAGGTCTCGTTCCCTGGCTCCCGGGTGGGGGGCGGGCTAGCTCGAGGGACCGTGAGGCGGTGGACAGAGCCCTGCCACCGTGAGCAGTGCCGTTCCGAAGTCTCGGGCCCTCCCTGCCATCACCTCCCGCCAGGGAAGCTCCGTGAGTCTTCACCTACCTGCCGATGGCGTTCCCCCGTTAGAGCCGTGTGACTTGACGGGAGGAACAAAGTAAAGCAGTGTTTGTAGGGCATTTCAGATTGAAACAACGTGAGTGTTTTTGCCTTTTTGCCTTTTTTTTCAGACAGGGTCTTGCTCTGTCGCCTGGGCTAGGGTGCAGGGGCGTCATCATAGCTCCCTGCAGCCTCGGACTCCTGGGCTCCAGGGATCTCCTGCTACTTTGTTTCTCTGACTACTCCAGAGGCCTCTCCGACTCCTGAGCTCCAGGGATCTCCTGCTACTTTGTTTCTCTGACTACTCCAGAGGCCTCTCAGAAGTAGAATTATAAAGCATTTGTCCTCTGTGTCCAGCTTATTTCACTTAGCTTAATGTTTTCAAGGTTCATTCACGTAGCATGTCAGAATTTCCTTCCTTTTTAAGGCTGAATATTTCACTTTATGGCTACAGTGCATTTTGTTTATCATTGCATCTCCTTTTTTTTTTACTTTTATTCTTAAATAAGTTATTTCCCTTTCTTCTTTGTACCACCTCTCTGCCTGCTCAGCTACGCTGCACCCCAGGTGTGCAGACAGGATTCTCCACCTCGGCGCTGTCAACGTTCTTTGTTGTGGGGGGGCCGTCTTGGGCATCGTAGGATGTCTAGCTACATCCCTGGCTTCCACCCATTAGATGCCATAGCACCCCCTCAAGTGGTGGGGTCTCCAGACATGGCCAGAAGTCCCTGGTGAGGGGGTGGATTCCCCTGGTTGAGAACCATGGGCCTAAGAGAACTTCTGCAGTGGTGGGAACGGTGAGGAACTGAACTGTAAATTTTATTTCATTTGAATTAATCTGAATTTGAATGCAAACAGCCACATGTGGCTGGCGGCCACCACACTGGACACAGCTTTGTCAGCCGGTTAAAGAGTGTTACTGCTCTCCTCCTGGGGGAAGCAGGGGTTGGATCACAAACTTAAGGAAAAGGAAGAGCCAGGACAACTCCCTAGACTGGCCCTATGTTTTGTTCCGAGATCCAAATTTAATCATAAACACCAACTCTCAATCCAAATACCCATGATTTGGGGGATTGTCTTCTGTCAGGGTTGTATGTACCTTTTTCTCCTCCACTGAGAATATTTAGAAATCAAGACATGCTCAGCCTGCCAGGTGCCCGGCCCCGTGTTAGGAGCAGCGGGAGACTCCAGAGGAGTCTTTGGCTCCTGCATCCGGGGCTGCACGAACATTCCCGCTGGAGAGCAGAACATAAGTTAGAGAAAACAGGCAGGTTTTGTTGTGGAGCATCGTGACTCATGAGCAGGTGCTTAGAAGGTGCCAAGAGGCAGAGACCCTTGCAGGTCCAAGAGCCCAGCAGCCTAATGGTGAGGAGCAGGTGTCGTCCTTGGCCATGGGTGGGAAGGGGGTCACTGCAGGGAGTGGGACCCAGACGGTGTCTGTTGTCTCCCCTTGGGTGACATCCTTCCTCCCGTCCTCAGAATGCTCACAGCAGCTGACTCCCTGGGGGTCTTGGCCATCAAGACTTCTGTTCTTCTCCTTGGGAGATTTTTTTCCTTCTTTTTCTTACGCATTTCTGAACTTCCTGATGAGTTTTATTGTGGGCATCTGTCTTTCAACAGCTTTATTGAGATGTGATTCATATACCATTCAATTTACCTATTTAAAATATGCAGCTCTGTGGTTTTAGTATATTGAGAGTTGTGCAGCCATCCCCACGGACAGAGAGACCCTGCACCCTGCAGCTGTCACCCTCCTAACCCCCTTCCTCCCCCGTGCCCAGCCCAGCGCATGCACCGATCTGCCTTCTGTCCCGTCGGCTTCCCTGTTTGAGACTTCCACACGAATGGAATCGTGCAGCACGTGGTCTTTGTAACTGCCTTTCTTCAAGCGGCATAATGTTTCGAGGTTCGCCCACGTGATAGCATGCATCAGGAGTTTGTTCCCTTTTGTGGTAACAATATTCCGTTGTGTGGCCAGGCCACATGTTGTTTATCTGTTCGTCATTTCACGGCATCCGGGTCGTTTGCACCTTTGGGCGATGGTACCTAATGCTACGGCGAATGTTTGCGTACGAGCTTTTGCAGGGATGTTTGCGTTTTTCTTGGGGTGTCCCTATGAGTGGAATTGCAGTGGCCGGTGGTGACTCCGGGTTTATAATAACTGATTGAGGAGCTGCTGGCGTGTTTTCCAAAGCAGCTGCACCATTTTACATTCTTAGTATCTATTATGTTTACAGTAAGAGAAATAAAATAAAATGGAGAGGGAGTAAGGGGACCAGATCACCCGCGGTGCAGAGATCTCACTCGCTCACTGATGCCATCGCAATGACACGGAGACGGCAGAAGAGCTGGCGCGGTCGCACGGCGCACACGGCGGCGCGTGGCGCGGGCCCAGCTTGGAGGATCTGCCGCGTGTCGGCATCAGCTATAGCTCCTTTCTAATACTTTCCTATATTCGCTAAACTTTACAAAATTTTGGTATCTTTTATGAACTTAAAAATAAGATCTAGAGAGAAGATAAAGGAGACAGAACCTTCCACGGTGCAGGGAACCGGCCACCCTGACACATCAACGGCTTCCAGTTTTCTGCGGCGTCTTTTTGTCCCAGTCCCCAGGCAGCGCACTGTAAAGCCAGAGCCTCCGGGCCCAGCGCCGGCTCCTCACATTGCCCCCTAGGGGCAGCCCGGCCAAACTGCAGGGCCACGGAGCTCAAGAAAGGAAGGAGGGCTGGCCCGTTCACAGGTGGACTCCTGGGGGGTCAAGTGACCTTGGCCTGGGCCCGGCCCCCCCCAAGCACACCCAGCTGAACCCTCATCCACGCTGAGCGCCGTCTTAGAGGCTTCGCCCACAGGCTCGAGCACCTCCCTGTTAACAGGAGTCCCTTTTCCTGGGCACTAAGAGGCAGGTGTTTTCCGAACGCTTTTCATGCAGATTCCATTCAATGCCCGCAGCCTCCCTGTCTTAAAGGTGCTGTTTTGATCCTGTTTTACAGCTGAGGAAGACGGAGCGGGAGACGCTTGCTCCAGGTCCAGTGGTTGTGCGCTGGGCCCACCTGCACTGGCTTGAGAGCCAATTGTTAAAATTTTAGTTTTTCAGCTGGGCACAGTGGCTCACGCCTGTGACCCCAGCACTTCGGGAGGATGAGGTGGGGTCGGAGGGACCGGGCAGTGCGGCGGGGTAGGCCTCCTGTGGGGAGAAGCTCCAGTCTGCAGCCCCTGCCGATTTCTGCGGTCGAAATACTCCCATCCTGGCCAATTTCCAGATGCCAGCATGACATCGACTGGCTTGTAAAACTAAAAAAAACTAAAAAAACCTTGAATTCCTGGGCTCAAGCGATCCTCCCGACTCAGCCTCCCGAGTAGCTGGGACCACAGGCGCCACCACCACGCTCAGCTAAGTTTTCTATTTTTTGTAGAGATGGGGTCTCACTGTGTTGCCCAGGCTTTTCTGGAACTCCTGGGCTCAAGTGATCCTCCCGCCTCATCCTCCCACAGTGCTGGCCAAACTGCCTGCTTACACGAGTGGAATCAGACGTCCTTGCATGGCTGACTTGTTTCACTCAGCATGATGTCCTCAGGCTTCACCCATGTTGTAGAATGGGTCAGAATTTCCTTCCTTTTTATGTACATATATTTTTAAGTTTTCAAACTATCTGATATTTTTCTCAGTTGAACCCTATGTATGTTTTCGTACTGTTAACATTTCCATTAACTTTACCACTCGGACACTTTCTCGAGGAGGCACTGGGAAGTTTGATGGTGCTGGAGATTTAAAGGTGCCCATGGTAACAGTTCCTTGTCAGGAGAAGATGGAAGGTGATATGGCGAGACGCTCACGTCGGGGCTCTGAAAACACGCCCGCCTGACTTTGCACCTGTGCTCTGACACCTGACCAGCTGATGTGCTTGGCTGGGTGACTTTAACTGTCTGTGCCTCCTGCACCTGTCAGCGGACTGGGACGATGGCAGCAGCGTCTGCCCCATGAGGTTGTTGGGATGCTGGGCCCCTTGGTTGGGGCTTACTCGGGGATAGCTAATAATTTTATTTTTGAATCAGAGGTGGCAGTGACGTGCACGTGTAGCATAGCATGAACGAGAAGCTAATGAGTTGGGATGGAATCGTAGCTGAGGTCTAAGAAGAGCTAGGTTAGCGCGCAGCAGAATGAGTGAGAAGCTTCTGCCAGAGGGGTATTCATTGCCCCCTTGGTTTGGGGAAGACGGATGCTAAGTAGGAAGCTGTGATTGAAAGGTTCTGAGAAAGGGATGTGCTTGGGACAGCTTGATGTCCTCATTGCTCCCTTTAGAGGACCGTTCTTTGGGCCACTCCGCCATGAGACCACCTGCCCATAGGCCGGCTGACTTGTCACATCTGCTCCTTATTTCATCCCCTCTCCTCGGGACGGGGAGCAGGGGTGAGGTCATTATGGCGACGGTGGCTGACTCACCCCAGTGCCGGAGGAGCCGCTGTAATCTGACTTCTTTCCCAAGCTCGGTCAGATGACTCCAGATTGAATCTGAGACGCAGAACCCAGATCCAGTTCGCCTGCAGTCCAGATGGGCCCTCCAGCCACGGCGAACCAGAATCACAGGGCGCAGCAAACCGCTCAGCCAGGGTTGGCTGCGGCCGTGGTGACCACATGGCCTGAGGCAGACCACCCCCCTCGGGCTGGTGACTCAGCTTCACATGTCGAGCCGGGCGCCGTGAGACCCGTGCTTGGGAACTCTTACGGAGCTGGCCCTGTAATTTTCTTCTTCGGTCCTCTTCTCCGAGAGGAAAAATAAACACAGAACCCTTAGTTACAAATTTTAATTAATTCATGTTTTTCTATATCCAAGACTCATGCTTTGCTTTTCTTCAAGACAGACATAAGGAGACTGTTACGGCAGATGCTCGTGTCACGTGTGCCCAGCAAGTCTTAATCACACTAAACAGGGTCTTTTAACGTTCTGAGCTGCTGCGGCGTTGACACATGACAACCAAGGTGCATGTTAGCCCAGTAACCAGGACCATTGAAAAGAGACAATTTTCATTTCGTCTCCACTTCCTGCAGTTGCCTACCTTCGTGGAAGCTTGGATCAGTGCTGACAGGCCAAAAGGGAAGATAGCAAAAAAAGACAAAATATGAAGCAAATTGTAGAACAGGCACCTTTTGTCATCGGTACAGTTTTATTGAGCAACTACTATGCAGACGCAAAAGGTTAAGACACAACTCTTGCCTATCGTGCTTACTGTTAGTACCTGTTTAAGCCAGGTGCATCATAAAGGCAGGTGAGAACACAGAGTGGGGCACAGATGCTCGTCAAGTGACGCAGGAGAAATCGCCATGGAAGTTTGGAGGTGCAGCCAGAATGGAAACTGAGCCTGCCCCTGACAATCAGTGACCGGGCGGGGTGGGGCCGCAGCTCACCTGCACGGCGCTTGACGCAGAATAAGCCAGGATGCGGGAACGAGTAACTTGCCATCTGTCCACTTTGTTCCTTCCTCATCTACACTGAACTCACAGAAAATAGCTACACATCTAGGGAAAAAAGCCAAATATCTGTTTTGAAGTGTTTGAGGCCACCCAAACACTTAACCTTTTAAGTTACAGGATTCATAATAAATTCTCCAGCCGTCATCCTGCTTCTTGGTCCTTTTCTTCACCTGGACGTCGCCTGAACAGGAGCGGCTACGACAGCAGCAGGAGCATCAGGAGTCTGCACGGTGAATGCAGCGTGCCCAGCACCACGATGTCACTTGGGCCTGCTCTGTGCCTCGGGCAAGCCAGGCTGTATTTCCCAGGGCAGCAGGTCGCAGTTCTGTTTGTGACGAGGGTGCGGGGGAGGAGCTGCGTCATTGCTTCGCTGAGCTGTATTCCTATTACTGTTAGTAGATTGTCCCTGGCCAGTGCCAGGCTGAGATCATTGAGTCAGATGCCCTGGGGCTTTGTCACTCTGGTGCCCAGGGCACAGCCTGAGGCTCCGTCTGCTTCTCAGGGACGTCGGCTCTGCCAGAGCTCGTCACCCGGCACTTGTGTCTCTGCGCAAGGTGCCATCATAGCAGGAGGGATGAGTCTTTACACGACCTCCGTGGCCGTCATTGGGTTCTGTCATTCTCTAGAACACACGTGTTTGTTCTTCTCCTACATGGACCACACCAAGGCTGTCACCAGTGTCACATCCTCAGCGAAGGAAGGGGCCGAGTCAGGAGCCTGGGGTGCGAGAATCGCGCGGCACCCATCCTGCCCGGTGCAGCGAGTTCAGAGCGGATTTCTAATTGTTAACAATTCCTTGTTTTTGCTGTTCATGATGGAAAACACAGAACTGCAAGTTCAACATCAAACAGGAGAAATGCCTGAGAATAACCATTTAGTGGAAAAACAGGCAGCAGCCTGTGTCCCATGTGATCTTTGGTATGTGAGTATTGGGAGGAAACGCACCAAAATATTGGCTGCGGCTAGAGAAAACAGGGAATTTCTTTCTTGATTGTCTCCTGCGCTTTCGAAGTTTTCTACGGTGAACGCGCATTATTTAAGCTTAGAATAAACAATCCACGGTATTATTAGAGCTGAATCCCAACCCCCGCACGGCATCCGGACGCAGGTGGCGGGTGGAGGGGACTCGTCCCTCGCCCTGAGCTGGCATGCTGTCTCTCCTCAGGAAAAGCCGAGGGGGACGGCAAGATGCACATCACCCTCTGTGACTTCATCGTGCCCTGGGACACCCTGAGCAGCACCCAGAAGAAGAGCCTGAACCACAGGTACCAGATGGGCTGCGAGTGCAAGGTAAGCAGGACCCGCCTCGGGGCTCTGCCCTTTGCCACGGCCTGCAGGGGCGGCTGCGGTTCTGGCCCCGGCTTTCCGGGCCTCCCCGTCCGCTGGGTCCTGGGAAGGGACGGCCTCCCCAGGGGCGAGGCTGTCTAGTGGGGGGCAGAGCCTTTGGCTGCCAGTCCGCGACGGCCCCGAGCCGCAGCTCTGGCAAGGGATAATTGGGAGGTAACAGAATTTGAGGGTGAACGCACAGTCTGCCCACGTGGCCTGTAGCTTTCAGAAAAAGGAATTTCATGGGGAAAACACGGTCCTGTTGGTATTTTTCTCAGATGTATGAGTGCAAACTCTTGTGTGCCTCGTGAGAGAGCACCGCAGGTGTGATGCTTTTCCCATCATTCCAGACATTTCCACACGCAGGTCCTTGTCAATGTGGGGTCTGTGTTGAGAGCCCTGCAATCGCCGGCCTCCCCTCTCCAGCTCCCGCGGGGGCTGCGCCACGCGGCGGCCCTGGTGCTGGCTCTCAGGCGGGCTGTGGGAGGCGAGGGCGCCTCCAGGCTCGGTCACAAACCTGCCACCACCACCGTGCCCCACCCTCAGGAGCACTGCCGAGCAGAAGTGAGCCTGGGACCCGGCGGTGCTGGGCCGGTGCTCTTTCTGTGGTGACCGCCCCCAGCCCCGCTCTTGGCGCGTTCGGAGCGGGAGTTGCCAGCTCGTAGTCTCCGGAACGCCTGTGCTCGGCGTGAAATCAAACACCAAGTCCTTCCTTCTTCCTTACATGCCACGGAGGTGGTCACCGTCTTGAGGCCTTGGGTTCCTTTGCCAAAATGCTAGTTGCTGACCCCCTCGAGGCTTGGGCTTGAGGGCCAGGTACGGCCTGTCCTCTGGCTCCAGGAAACTCAAGATCCTTTGTAGCTGCCACACGCCAGAGAGGGCGAGGCTAAGCGGGAGCCGCGCGCCGCGCTCAGAGCAGGCAGACCAGAGGGCCCAAAGCGGGAGCACCCGTAGTAGTAATAGGTGCAGAGGTGGGTGGGTACAGGGGCGGGGGGTGCACAGGCTTCCCGCCAGGCCCCGACCCCTCCAGGCAGCCGACCTGCTCCTGCACGGAGAGCTTGCAACTCAAGAAAGGCTGCTGTCCTTGAACACCGTGGGCAGGCACGTCGCTAGGTTTCGGAGATGCCTCCGAGCGGCCCCGACTAACCCACGTCACGTGCCCCTTTCTAGATCACGCGCTGCCCCATGATCCCCTGCTACATCTCCTCCCCGGACGAGTGCCTCTGGATGGACTGGGTCACGGAGAAGAACATCAACGGGCACCAGGCCAAGTTCTTCGCCTGCATCAAGAGAAGCGACGGCTCCTGTGCGTGGTACCGCGGGGCGGCGCCCCCCAAGCAGGAGTTTCTTGACATCGAGGACCCATAAGCAGGCAACAGCACCCCTGTGGCCGACTGAAAGCCTCCAAGGGTTTAGACTGGTCCAGCTCTGACATCCCTTCCTGGAAACAGCATGAATAAAACAGTCATCTACGCGGGTCCAAATTAGTATGATTCCGCCCCCACCCCGATTTCCTTTTACACACGGTTGTGGGTCTGGAGGGAGAGGCGGGCCGGGGGCCCCACCCCGCACTCCCTGTGCAGCCTGGCACTCCCTGTGTGTCCTGGTCTCTGGTCCTGGGGTGCGGGCGGGGGCAGGACACACAGACTTCCCCCCCAGGCCCTGCCTTGGCACCGTGGCAGATGCCGTGCAGGCAGCCCCCTGTGGGCCTGGTCAGGGCAGAGTCAGGAAACGTGCGTTTTGCAGAAACGTCTGAGGGTTGTTGCAAGACTGTGTAGCAGGCCTACCAGGTCCCTTTCACCGGAGGGGGCATGTCCCTCGTTTCTGCAGCTGCCACACCTCTGGCCCCAGGTAGCATTCCTTGCCCCCTTGTAAGTGCCCCCATCTCCCCTGCGCCCACCAGGGGCTCCCGGCACCTGTGACTCCCCCAAGTCCAGGAGCAGCCCTGGAACCAGCGGCCAGGTTCTTGAGGGAGCCCCACTTAATCCTAGTAACCCACAGAATGCAGCGGAGCCCCTCTCCTGGCCACACAGAGATGTGGCAGCGAGAGGCCTCACTGAGCCATGTTTCAGCTTCAGCCAACTCCTGTTGGTCTCCCCAAATGCGCAGCCCCAGGGGGTGGGGTCTGTGCAATGCTGTCCTGAGGGCGGGCATCTGGGGGTCGAGTGGCTGCCCTTAGAGTTTCCTCCTGAGCTTCCGAGTGCCCCTGCTTCCTCCCCTGCTGGCATCAGGCGTCTGGACCGGGTTGCACGGCTTGGCTTTGCCCGGGGTGTGCGGGGCCGGTGGCAGGGGCTGGCTGGGTCTCACTGTGCCCCGACAGGGTTAGTATAATCTCCCGCAAAGACTGACAGCCCCCATCCTACGTGTGGATTTCTGCAGGTGACGTTAGCCAAGCACATTAAGAAGTCCGACCTAGGGAGGGAAGAATTCTGGAGGTAGGTAGCTCTGGCGACACCTCACTTCTGTCCGAGCCTCCAGGGCACTACGGCCTGTGTTAAGAGACATCTCATTTTTCTAAAGGTGAATTCTCAGAGAACACGTGAACCTGAGTTGCAAGTATACCAACCGCTGCTTGTATTTCTTATATTACAAAGATTACCCGGTTAAGGAACTTCTTGGGGAACCGGTGTGTTCTCTAAGGATGGTTTTCTGATGCCAGTAAAGTGGGAGTTAAGATAGGCAGAACTTCCTCAATAATGCTAAAGATAATCTCTTTTTTCCTCCTACCTGTGTTATAAGATAAACTGTTCTGAGGACACACGTGCGCATGACGTTGCCATGCACACATGGGGCACGCACACGCACGGTGGAACTGAAGTCAGGCAGCCTGTGCGTGGTCCTTCTGCAAAATGCTTCCAAATCTTCTCAGCCTGCTCTGTTCTGCAGCGACCCCAAAGCGACTGTAAGACTCCTGACCCCCAGTGGCACGTAGCCCCCGCGCCCGCACGGGACCCGGTCAGCACAGATCTCGATGACTTCCCTTTCTAGGGCGGGCCGGGGGATACCCAGGCATCTGCCCCTGCCCCGAGGGCGTTTCATGCTGTGTAGTAGTAAGAAGTTGGTGAGATGTCATAATGGACCAGTCGTGTGATTTCAGTATATACAACACCAGACCCTCCACTCAATATGACACCCCACCCCCGTTCGCTTCCTGTATGGTGATATCATATGTAACATTTACTCCTGTTTCTGCTGATTTTTAAGATGTTTTGGTTTGTTTTTGACATCCGCTGTAATCATCCCTGTGCTGTGTTTTATTACCCTTGGTAGGCGTTAGACTTGCACTTTTTTAAAAAAGGTTTCTGCGTCGTGGAAGCGTTTGACCCGGAGCGGAAGGCGCAGCGTGGTCGCCAGCCTGTGATGGCGGATTCCTTCAGAGCTTTTCTGTGGTTCTTGGAGTAGCTTTGCTTTTTTCCCACCTCCCACCTTTGGTTTTCTGGTTCAAATTATTACAAAGTAAAGGATCTTTTGAGTAGGTTCTAAAAGATGATCTTTATATTTGGTCCATGCACATTGGTCTTCTGACCATGCTGAGTGGAAAAAAACAAAAAACAGATCAAGATGAAGTGCCCGGTGGCAGCTGAGAGACGAAGCCACTCAGATACCGTCACAGTAAATGACTGCGATATATATATAGTCTAAGCAGGACCACGCGGCGCCGTTTAATTTATGTTACATTCTGAGCTCTGCTCCTTTCTCCCTCTGTTCTTTTCATCCTGCAGGCAACTCAAAATATTTAAAATAAAGTTTACATTGTAGCTATTTTCAAATCTTTGCTTGATAAGTATTAAGAAATATCGGACTTGCTGCCATAATTTAAAGCTTTGTTGATTTTGTTTGTTTTTGTTTGGATTTGGGGGGGAGGGGGGAGCAATGTGTTTATGCTGGAATATGAAGTCTGAGACCTTCCTGTGCTGGGAACACATGAGAGTTGTTGGAAGTCGACAAGCAGACTGCGCATGTCCCTGATGCTTTGTATCATTCCTGAGTGATCACTCGGTCCATGGACAATAAACAGTATTATCAAAGAGAACGTTGCCTCTCCGTGTCACTGTATCCGACATTCAGAACTGCCACTTTCTAGCTCACCAGTGGGGGTGAGGGCTGGGCATGGTGGCTCATGCCTGTAAATCCCTGCACCCTGGGAGGCAGAGGTGGGAGGATTGCTTGAGGCCAGTAGTTTGAGATGAGACCAGCCTGGGCAACATAGTAGGACCCTGTCTCTAAAAAAAAAAAAGAAAAGAAAGAAAAAATTAGCCAAGCGTGGTGGTGTGTGCCTGTAGTCCCAGCTACTCAGGAGTCCGAGGCAGGAGGATCACTTGACTCTAGGAGTTAGAGGCTGCGGTGAGCTACGAGGACACCACTGCACCCCAGCCTGGGTGACAGAGCAAGATCCTGTGTCTTTTTAAAAAAAAAAAAATGGTGAGCCCCTGCCTGCAAAGGAGCTTATCCCATCTGGGGAGGGGTTTTCCCCATATCCTCTAGAGAAACAGAGGCCTGGGTGCTTTGAAGCGAGCGTGGGCTGCGGCAGAGACCAGAGCACACAAAAGCGAATGTGGTGTCCTTCGGTGGGCAAAGAGGTGGCAGCCTATGACAGGGTCTTCTCCTTTCGGCAGGTGCCTCCAGCGTTTGTTAGGAAGCATCCCCACATCCACAACCGCAGAGAGAGACAGAAGGCCTCACGCTCATCTCGGCCTCGACGGCCTTCGTCTTTCTGTGCCCACGCCTGCTCCCCAGCCACCCTGCTGGAGATCATTTGGAAGGAGAAATTCCAGGCATCATTTCGTAAATATTTCAGTACATACAGCTAAACATAACTATTTCAAAAACATTTCCAAAATACCTTTGTCACACCTTAAAAACTTATCTGAAATTCATTAACATCATCAAACATCTAGTCAGTGTCCCAACATCTCTGTCTCATAAAAAATGCCTTTTTACGGTTTATTGGCTGGAATGAGGACCCAGTGTCTGGGGCTTAGACTTTGCAGTTGGTCGCTGCATCTCTCGGGTCTCTCTTATTCTACAGGTTTCTCCTCCCTGAGCCCCACCCGCTTCCTTCTGGGAAAGATGGTCCCATGGTCATTCGAATTTTAACCAAAAGTATCATATTATTCCAAATCACCATATGAACATTCTTTCCTGGGGTATTTGAACAGCTGCCTGCCCTCTGGCCCGTGCAGAATTGGTTACTCCAGGGACAGCTGGAGGAATCGTGTTTCCCGTTCTGTGCAGTGACTGCCTGAAAAGCAGGAACAAACTCACCGATGCGTTTTTGAAGCAGTAGAGAGTTGGTGGAACAAAGTTTGCACCAATGTCTGTGTCACAGGACGTTAAATGCCAAGCACTGGGTATCACCTGCCGCAGAAACATTTGGATTGTTTTTTCCATATGGCCAAATACATAGGGGAAGCAGTGCGGACGCACATTGTGATAGTAAAGCGAAAACTTTCGGGGTCATGTAAATAACCTTACTCGGCGTTCGCAGGCACATTTGGGGTCTTAGCAAACGACACACCAGATGATGGCTACTCATTTCATTTGTTTATATACTTAGGTCAAACATGACTTTAAAAAAAACACTCATTATGGAAATTTTAAACATATGCAAAAATGTAGGGCTTTGCGAGGTGGCTCATGCCTGTCATCCTAGCACTTTGGGAGGCCGAGGCAGGAGGATTGCTTAAGGTCAGGAGTTCAAGACCACCCTGAGCAAGAATGAGACCCTGTCTCCACCAAAATAGAAAAATGAGCCAGGCATGGTGGCACACACCTGTAGTCCCAGCTACACAGGAGGCTGAGGTAGGAGGATCTCTTGAGCCCAGGAGTTTGAGGTTGCAGTGAGCTATAATGACCCCACTGCACTCTAGAAGGGGCGACAGAGCGAAACTCTTGTCTCAAAAAAAAATAATAATGCAAAGAATGGTATAACAAACTGCACAGGTCCGTGCTCCAGTTTCAAAAATTACCCAAGTTTTGCCAAGATTGTTGCAAACAGCTTTAAATAGGTCTGTAACCCCACAGATGGGGTAACCAGATTGTCAGGGACACCAGGAGACACGATTGCTTCCCCCCCAATCTTGCTCATTCCGTGAAGGAAAAGTGAATGGGACAACTCTGGGCCACCTGGCTCAGTGGTCAAAACACTGAGGGACAGAGACACGTGGATTCAAGATGGAAATGCAGCAGCAGGCACCCGGGGTCTGATCCGAAGGGACTCAGGGCGGGGGCCTGGTGGGGGCAGCCACCCTGGCTGGTTAAAACACTTCGGAGCTCATGGAACAATTTGAGACTGTTCTAGCAAACAGCAGGGACTCTATCTTTTCCTCCTCATTATTGATGGATATTTTTACCTGATGTAACTTTTAAAAAAATCAAACCAAAACAGTGGGGTTACAGATACTTCACTAGCGTCAGTTTCATTATAGGTGATTGGCTGTTGCCATGGCTTCTGCATTAAGACTTTGAGGTTCGTGTATGAACAGGTTTATCTTTAGCTTTAGGTTCAAGCTTTGGGCTGCCCCATAGCTCACCTGGTCACCGTTGCCGTGAATCATTATGCAGTGAAAGGCGGTGCTTTGATCTGGGGGAAGCATCTAACTCTAATAGCAGGTTTTCTCCTCCCAGGAACAAATTGATTGTGGGGGAAAAAGGCATTCTGAGACATAAGGTAATTCCATACATTTTCATTCCCTAACAACTGGGAAAAACATCCCTTTCCAATTAAAGTAGCAAAACAAAAATGTAACACAAATCCCAATCAGAGCCGTGGGTGTCAGGCTGGGGTGGATTTCGGAGAGGGGTGAGTGTTAGGGAGGAGCTGGGGATGGGATCAAACACGGGGTGCAGAAGTGACGCTGCATACGTTACAGAGAAATAGAGCTGTGGGCGTGGCGGCGCCTGTAGTCCCAGCTGCTTGGGAGGCTGAGGCAGGAGGATGCTTGAGCCCAGGAGTTGGAGGCTGCAGTGAGCTATGATCACACTGCTGCACTCTAGCCTGGGCGACAGAGCAAGACCCTGTCTCTGAAAGTTGATTTTTATTTTTAGGCCAATCAGTACGTCTTGTTTTGCCCCTTGCAGGTACCGGGCACAAGCTTCCCAAAGTCCCCTCCCTGGGGAGTCACAGAGGATGCACTTCATTCCCCAGCAATGAGTTGTGACAAAGCGTGTGAAACGTCACCAACCAACAGAGCTTGTCAGAGAGCCAGCGTCCCAGGTTCTCACCGGGGGCTGGTCGCAGAAGGCATGTAGCGCAATTTCAGACTTCCAGAAGGAAAGTAGGTGTTCGGCATAAAGAGTGGAGTCGCGGTGAGCCGTTATCAGGGAACCCTCCCAAAAGCCAGATCCCAGCCGCAATCTTGCAGGCAGGCCTTTCTGAGGAGGGTGGTCTCAGGCCTGTAGTTGTCACAATGTTGCACACAAGTCCTGTCTGTTCCCTTTCCGTGGTCTTTCCTCCGGCTGCGGAGACTGCTGCCAAACGCTCCTGGGCAACCGCGTAGGCAGTCATTCCGTTGCCTCTGATAATTCTAGCAGTAGCCGACAGAGGGGGTGCTCAGGATGCAGGCTGAGGATGCCACGTACCTTATCGCACTTAATGCTCGCTGACTCTGAGACGGGTCCTCTCGCACAGCTGATGGGTGAGGAGACAGAGGCCAGGGCGGTGGCGTCGCCTGGTCATACATGCTGGCGCAGCGGTCTGAATGCAAGCAGAGCGGACTCCAGGCCTGCTCTGCAGTGGCGCACGCTCCCGCCTCTTCCTCCGCCCCGAGGGACCGGGAGTCTCTGTCAAAGACGTGGCTCGGGCAGAAGCAAGTTTCCTTCCGCAGGTTGTCCCCATCCAGCAGCAGGTGAAAACTCACCTACACTTACAGGAAGAGCCTCTGCAGTGGTTGGCTGGTCAGTTTTGGTTTGGGGTGTGTGTGTGTCTGTGTGTGTGTGTGTGAGATTAAAGCAACAATGACAATGACAAAATCCTAGTCTCAGTCAAGATACCTTATTACACCAAGATACCTTGTTGTAAGTTGTAATTCCCAAACTTAAAAAAGGGTACATTCAACTATCTGGAAAATTCATCTATATATAATTTATCTTCCAAACCAGGACCCTGTGCAGAGAGAAAGGGGTGCTATTAACCATTAGCGGGTGTGAACCAGACCTGTCCTGAGCAGACCAGGATGCACTGCTGCCCCGTCTGTGCGAGACATTTTCCCCAGCCACCCCAGGCTGTCTAATCCCCCTCTGCGGTTTGTCCCAGACCCCAGGACTTGTCCTTGGTCACAGCAGCCCCCACACCCCCAGGGCCCCAAGGCCTCACCCTACCTTCCTGTGATCTGCCAGAGAATGTGAACCAGTTAAGGCAGTACTTGCCGCTGCAACAAATAAACCCAGTGTCTCAGGGACTAACCCAAAAGGAGCTTATTTCTTTCCTTATTTTTTTTTTTTTTTTTTGAGACAGGGTCTCACTCTTTCACCCTGGCTGGAGTGTGGTAGCATCATCATAGCTCACTGCAGCCTCCAACTCCAGGGCTCAAGCCATCCTCCTGCCTCAGCCTGCCAAGTAGTTGGAACTACAAGTGTGCACCACCACGCCCGGCTAAGTTGTTTTAGTTTTTGTAAATATGGGGTCTCCCTATGTTGCCCAGGCTGATCTCGAACTCCTGGCCTCAAGCAATCCTCCTGCCTTAGCCTCCCAAAGTGCTGGGATTGCAGGTGTGAGCCACCTCACTGGGCCAGGAGTTTATTTCTGGCTCACACAACAGACCGATTGGGACATTGGATAGGTGACCTCCCATGGGCGATGCAGGGACCCTGGCTCCTTCCCTCTGTGTCACACCACCTTCCGGAGCCTCAGAGTCCTCTGCTTTAAGCCAGAAAGACGAGGCAAGGAGGGCACTGTAGCTTCCTAGCATCTTTGGCTTGGGGGTGACGCCTGTCACCTCCTCTCCCGTGCACTGCTGAGAATTATTCACTGGATGCCAAGAGGGCTGAGAAGTGCTGTCCTGGCCAACAGCCACTCCCTGAAACCCAGGAGGAGGAGCACAGTCTTTAGTGCACATAAGCCATCCTGTGGCTTTGGTAAAACCGCTTTATTGCGGTATAATTCACATACCACACCATTCAAAGTGTACAATTCAGCCGGGCGTGGTCGCACCCACCTGTAATCCCAGCTACTCAGGAGGCTGGTGTGGGAGGATCGCTTGAGCCCAGGAGTTCAAGGTTACAATGAGCTATGCTTGTGCCGCGGCCCTCCAACCTGGGAGAGAGAGCGAGACCCCATCTCTAATAATAATAATAATAATAAATCATACAATTCAATAGTTTGTAGTACATTATTAATTTTTTAAAATTGCAGTGCAATGTTCGTAACAAAATTTGCCACTTTAACCATCCAAGTGTACATTTCAGTGGCATTAATTTTACATACAAAGCTTTTACAACCATCACCACTATTTCCAAAACTTTTTTGCCACTCCAGACAGAAACTCGGTAATCATCAAGCCGTAATTCCCCCCTGCCCCTCCTCGTGGTAACCTGTAATCTACTCTCCGTCTCTGTGGATCTGCCTGTTCTAGAAAGTCTCATGTAAATGGACTCATACAGTATTCGTTCTGCTATGTGCGGCTTATTCACTCAGCGTAGCGTCTTCAAGGTACGACAGCAGGTGTCAGCGCTCCCGTCTCGTTACGGCTGAAAACTATCCCGTTACAAGGACGTGTCACATTTTGTGTGTCCATCGTCCACCAGAGGACACTGGGTTGTTTCTACTTTTTGGCTGTTGTGAATAGTGCTGCTGTGAACGTGGGCGTGCAAATACCTGTTTGTGTCCCTGCTTCCAACTGAGTGTATACATGTGGCAGTTCCATGTTTAGCTTTTTGAGGAAACGCCGTACTGTTTTCCGCAGTGGCTGTACCGTTTTACATTCCTAATGGCAGTGTCTGAGTGTCAGTCTGTCTTAAAGGTATTCTTTCCACACCCCCCCTACTGTGAAATTGCAACACCACCTTGTTAGACCAGCCTGACAATTTACAGCATTCACAGAAAGAAACTTGCTAGTGTGTTTGCAGTTGCAAGGTCAAGATGCCTGGAAGTTACATTAAGAAAATGAAATAGGCCGGGCGCGGTGGCTCACGCCTGTAGTCCCAGCTACTCGGGAGGCTGAGGCAGGAGGATCGCTTGAGCCCAGGAGTTTGAGGTTGCTGTGAGCTAGGATGATGCCACGGCACTCTAGCCCGGGCAACACAGTGAGACTCTGTCTCAAAAAAAAAAAAAAAAGAAAATGAAACAAACCTCAATCACGTTGGAAATCATGCAGCATGGGCCACCTTCACCTTTGCAGGGGGTTCTGGAGAATCCACTTCATTGCCGCATTCTGGAGGCCAAACCTCTGCAACCAAAGTGCTTGACTACCCTGCTTGCTCCGTAGGCTCCCAGAGGGATCCTTCCGCACCGCGGCTACTGGCTCCAGGCGCTCCGGGCCTGCGGCGGCATCACTCCACTCTCCACCGCTGGCCACACGTGGCCTTCTCTGCCTGGCCTCTTCTTACAACAACAGTCCTTGGGTTAGGGCCCACCCCCCTCCCGTGTGACCTCATCTTAACTTGATGACACCTGCAAAGACCCTATTTCCAGGTAAGGTCACATTCACAGGCAATAGCGCTTAGGACGTGAACGTATCTTTTGCGGGGGGCGGGGGGGGTCACCATTCAACCGTCTATAGGCAGCTTATGGTCTCAGCTCCCTCAGCCTCTGCACCCCATTCCCAGGCAGCCCCAGACGTGGCAAGGAGAAGCTGAATTGGGCCAACTACGTGTGCCCCTGGGCGTGGGGAGGGGGCAGAACAAGGTCGTACTGGGACTGAGAAGACAGTGTCTCAAACACTCTTGAACAGTTTATACAATCCAGTCCCAGAGACCAAACAGACGCACCAACTGCTTTCAAAGAACAGTAACTGAGCGGTGCAAAGGCATGTCATGTCTCAAACTGTAACCAGAATGACACAGAAACCAACCCAGCCGCGCCCAGCCCCGTCGGCAGCATCAATGATGGCCCCACGTATGAAGCGGGAGTCGTGGGCGAGTCTGGAGCAGCGGGCTGCGGGTGTGGAGAGGAGGGCGGGCGGTGCACGCAGCGGGGCGAGGAGCGGCCCCTGGGAGGATTCAGACAGGATTGACTTCCGCAATGGCGAAGAGCTGTTCCTAAACCCCCAGGGAAAATCCCGCTAGTGACACTGACGGTGGCTTAGCTGTTTTAAAGAGAGAACGTCTTTTCTGGGAGGGGAAGGAGGAGGCTGGCCAGTGGCCAAGGCCAGCACAGGGATTTAAGACCTGGGGGATACTTTTTGACGCAGCCACCAAATATATCCATGAACAAGTACACAGAAGAGAGAAGATCGAAAAGGTGGCTCTGAGAGTCCCACCATGTGGCTTTTCCTTGCTGGGTTCAACCAGACAAGGTTGACTCTTAATCCGGCAATTTCTAGAAACTGGAAATTGTCAAGCTTGTGTAGGCCTAGCAAGGGCAGCTCACAGGAACCAAAACCCACAAGGACTGATGTACAAGTCAGAGGGAGAATTGTTAATTTACAATTAGAAATGCAGTGTCGGTCTCTCTGGAAATCAGTACAAACCTTCAGCCATCTACCGGCTGTGGAACTGGGAGAGGGGCCAAGTCCACTGACCGCCACCTCCAAGGCAGGAAGCCAAGCAGGTGACTTTTGGGTGACAATATTACTATTCTGTTAATGCACTTTTTTTCTTGAGATAAGTTCGAATGTGATTCATTTTGGTTACTGCTTCTTAAAATTGAGAATATTTTATTCTTTCACCTTCAGTGTTTCCCTGGTTTTCTCTTTCGGGATTTAGAGATTATTCAACTGTCTCATCTCAAGCAGTTCATTTTCCATCTGGTTGTCTTTCACGAGCACTTAGCCACAGCCAGATGCAGAGACTCACGGATGAATGACACATAGTCCTGGCTCTCAGGAGCCATGGTGACCGAGGGAGGGGAAGTCCACAGGCCATTCCAACCTAATGGCAGGGAGGGAGGGAATCCAGAGAGACTTTTTGAGGGAGGCGGTGCCTGAGCCGAGGTTGAAGGGCAAGCAGGGAAGGGATTCTAGGCCAAAGACCAGCTTGGACCTGGCGCACGGCCAGCCTGACTAGGGGTGAGGTGGGGCTGCGGTAGTTTGGATTTGGCTCTGCTGAAGGACCAAGAACAGGAAGTGGCTGGGAACGAGGCCAGTTAGAAAGGTGCGGGCCAGGACCCTGGGACCATTAGAGGCGACACTAGGAAGCCTGGCCTTCCTTCTCAGCACTGGGAGCCGGGGAAGGGGCTCAGTCAGGTGAGCTTTTAAAACGTTATTCTACTCGGCAGTTTGAGTAACGTATTTGGCCATTCCCGTAAGGCTGGCAAAGATGGTGGGAGTCTTTACTTGGTCAATCGGAGGGTGGGAGGGGATGGTTTGAGACATATCTGAGAGGTAACATTGGCAACATCTGTTGACTGATCCTTTCTACGGAGTGAGGAGAGACAGGAGCCTAGGACGCTGGCCAGGAAGGTGGAGGTTGAGGTTACTGTCGGTGTCAGTTGCAGTCCAGCCAGGACCCCAAACCCCTCTATGTGCAGCCTTGAGAACAGAGGGCATTAATGCAGGAATTGGTACACCCTGATGGAAGAAACTCCCTGAAAAGCCAACAAGGGAACAGTGGGCAGCCCAGAGACCACCAGCAGGAAGCTGCCAGCATCCTCAGAGTGCAGGGACCGAGGGTGGAGGCTGCATTACAAGAGCCCACGGAGGGGACACACGGGAGGCTAGAACCACAGCAGGCCTCTCTGGATGGAGCTGGAGCCTCTGCCAGATTCCAAAGCAGAGAGGGAGGAAGAGGAAGGACCTGCTTCTCTTCCCCTCTGCCCTCCAGCCTCGCCAGTGCCCCCAAGTGGCCTGCCCCACCTGGAAACCAGTTCACAAGGGAGCCTGGGAAACGCAGCCAGCTGGAGTCAGCACTTCGTGACACCGAAAAGACCTGGAAAAGGGCAAGGAATTGGTCTGAGCCGGTACACCAGCCCAAGTGGGCGACAGGGCAGAAAAGGAGAGGACACCTCGGGAAGGTGGACATGGTGAGTTTGAGATGCTTGTGGGACATTCAGGGCGAGTTCAGCAGTTCCTGGGCTTACAGGGGGTCACTGGGCCCTGCTTCCAAGATTCGAGGTGGGGAGGGAAGGTCTGCAGATGCAGATTTGGAATTTCCCAGCCTGCAGCTGGTGGGTACTGTAGTTACAGCAGTGCATGTGCCACAGGTTAGCTGTTTACTTAAAAGAAACATTGAAATTATTTTCCAAAATAGTTGCCTCATTTATACTCTCAGCAGCAGTTGGAGAGTCCTAGTTGCTCCTAATTCTCTCCAACATTTAGTCATTTTACTTTTAGCTACTTTAGTAGGTGTTAAACGTACCTCATTGTGCTTATTTTTTTTTTTAGACAGAGTCTCACTCTGTTGCCTGGAGCGAGTGCCGTGGCGTCAGCCTAGCTCACAGCAACCTCAAACTCCTGGGCTCAAGCGATCCTCCTGCCTCAGCCTCTTGAGTAGCTGGAACTACAGGCATGCGCCACTATGTCCGGCTAATTTTTTCTATACATTTTAAGTTGTCCAGCTAATTTCTTTCTGTTTTTTTTAGTAGAGATGGGGCTCTCGCTCTTGCTCAGGCTGGTCTCGAACTCCTGAGCTCAAAGGATTCGCCCGCCTCGGCCCCCCAGAGTGCTAGGATTACAGGCATGAGCCACCGCACCCAGCCTCACTGTGGTTTTAATTTGCATTTCCTGGCAGCCTTTGAGGTAGTACACCTCAGAAAAGATTTTTACACTGGCCCATGTGAACATGTCTCGAGGAAATGCTACTCTGAAGGCCTCCAGGAGGGCACTAGGGAGGGGAGTGAATGGGAGTGTGGCTGTGCAGGCCTCTCGGGCAAGTCCTCTGTCATCTCATGTAAGAATTTTGGGCAACCTCTGTGGGCTTGACCTCTGGGTGTGAACTTGGGAGTCAGACAGACCTGGGTTCAAACTTTACCACTAGCTTGCTAGAATCTTGCACGCTCCGTCTTCTTAGCTGTAAAATGGGAACAATAATCTCTTTTTGTAGGGTCGCTATGAGGATTAAATTAGATGATGTTGGTAAAGTGACCAGCTTGGTATGTGGCACTTAATATGAGTTGGCAATGGTAGCAAATGCTGTTGGTTTCGTTACGATAAGAATTAAAGACATGCTGCAGGAATTAAAGACATGCTGCAGGTCGTCTTTTTTTCCCAGACAAGGAAATCGAGGCCTGGGCATATTAAGAACAGTCGAAAGCAACGTGCTAATTAGGGCAGAGCTGGCCTAACACCCAGGTCACCTCGTTCCCCTGGCAGTTGCCAGGGTCCCCACCACCACTTTCAATCACTCATCTGACACCACATAGCAAGCCTGAAATAGTGAGAGCTGTCTTCCTTGGAATCACTGCCTTAGAGCAGGGAGTGAACTCAAGTCTGGGGACAAAGGGTAAATTTCAATCTCCAACTCTTAGAGGGTTCTTCTAGACAGGGCACAGTCGCAATCAGGCTTAGGTGGTTTTGTTCTGGCTTTGTTTGCTTTTTCAAAAAACACCAGCACCCAAGTGACAAGCACAAGGTGACTTCTGTTCCAGTTACATCTATTCTCTCTCCATCCCGACGCCCTGCTGTAGGCCCGTGGGGAGCGCACGAGATTGAGTCAGGGTATCAGTGGTGTCATCGCTCCTACTGATGTGTCCAGCATGACACAGCAGGTGGGGCGGTGTGTGCAAAGCTCTGCCTTTTGGAAAAAGTAGTTTACTCCCTCCACGGCCCCTGCTTTTCCGCTTCTGCACCGGGACACGCTCTCCCCGCCCGCCCTGGGGAAGAGGGAGGAAGCTCCGGGTCAAGGGGATTTTAAAAACACTGCAAGAACAACACGCGTGTGCAGATGTTCAACCCAGACCTTCCCGCAGGAATCCCGGGATGCAGCCCTGGAGGGAGTAGGCGGAGCCGGGGACCCGGAAGGTCAAATGCCAACCCGGGTCGCGCCGTCCGAGCCGCCCCCCTGGCCACGTCCCGAGGTCAGTTCCCCGCCCCGCCTCTCCGCAGCGTCCCGTCGTCCCCGCGCCGGGCAGGCGGGCAGGACGCACGAGCCAGCACCAGGCCTGTCCGCCGGAAGTGGCGGCCCTTGCGTGCGCCGCGGGAGCTCACGGGGCCGCGGCGCAGGGGGCGGGCGTGGCGTGGACTCTGCGCGCTTGCGTCATCGCGTAGGCTGATGGGTTCCGGGATGAGGAGGTGGCGTATGCGACGCGTAAGGCTGTAGTGGACGGGTCCAGCGAGTCGGGCGAAGCTAGCCCCGCCTCTTAAAGCCGCCCGGGCCTTTCGGTGTGTGCGCAGCGTGGCCGCAGGGCGCGGCGCCTTTAAGCGCCGCGGTGACACGTGTGTGAGGCGCCGGAGGCCCGGATGGTGCGCGTGCGGGGCCGCTGGCCGCAGGAGACGACAACGCCGCGCGGGTCTGAAGCGGGCCGACCCAGGAGCCCGGGTAGGCTGGGGCCGGGTCGGGGCGGCGGGGCTTCCCCCTGGCCTGGCGCGGGGCGCACCGGGGACCCTCAGGAGGGAGTGGGGGCGACGGGCCGGGGTGTCCGCGCAGGAGTTTGGGGTCCCCGAAGAGGGCCGAGCCCGGGGTGCCCTGTGCGCGCGGGTCCGGGGATGCCTGGGAGGCCGGGAGGGTGCGCGCCGGGCCGTCCTGCCGTCCCCCGAGAGCGCGCCCGGCCGGGAGCCCTGGGTAAGGGAAGGCGGCGGCCCGTGTGGACGCGGGCACGGCCTGCACCCACCGCAGCGCCGGTTACGCAGGATCTGGGCTTTCTCCGGAGCTGCTGGAGCCGAGTCGGGAGCGCGGTCTGTCTGGCTGCAGAACGGGGGTCTTACTTCCTTTCCCCGGAGACGGGGGAAGGGCTCGCCCTGGGGAAGGGAACCTTCCTCGCGGTCACGGACGTGCGCTTTCTAAACACCCGTTATTCTAGTGGGGTGCTGCAACGCGTCCCCGGGGGCCCCCGGTGCTGGAGCAGCATCCTGAGCCAGACGGCGAGGGGAACAGTGCGGCGCCCGCACCGTCCGTTTCTTGGGGCGGGTTCGAGAAGCAGGCCTTGGGGACGGGGGGAGGCCCAGGCTGCCCTGGGCGCTCTGCGGGGAGCTGGGGGCCCCTCTCTGAAGGCGCCCTGAGGAGGCCCGCTTGTGTCTTGGGCTCCTCCTCCCAGCACGTGGTCGACCCTGTGAGTCTTGAATGCAGTTTTTTTCTGCAAAAGCGTATTTAAAGGAGGGAGGGAGGGAAAACGTGCTTTATTAAATAGAGTTTGTTCTGAGGAAGCTATGCTTGAGTACTCCCAGAGGTAGAAAGAGATACTAAGTATTGACACATAGGCTGTTCCTGGACCACCAGAGTTTGGAGAGTGTGTTAGTAAGTGCACACATTGCAGGGCTTGCTGATGGTTACAAGAGCATTTTTTCTTGGGTTTCCACACCTCAGAGAGAGCATTTTTAGGTTATTGGTTAATGTTTTAGGTGAAATTGGTAAAGCAAAGGTTGATCATTCTACCGCAGCTTGAAAAATTATGTTTGTCCGGAATCTCTGACTCTGCATCAGGGAGTGGGTTAAGTTTAAGTTACTTATCTTGAGTGAAATGGGGTTAAATATCCCAAGTTTTGTTTATCCCCTGGTTAAGTGGTTCCCAAAGGTTAGCTGATGGTCCGTGACGAAGTTCTGCCCTGTCCACGGTGAGGTATCAGTCCTGACAAAAAGCCATGGCATCAAAGATGGAATTTCATCACTTTGCAGATTGTTCTTTATTCTCTGTGGTTTTGGGGGAGTTGATCCGCTTTTATTGATCGATGAAATGATAGGTGTGAGATTGGCTGTAAAGTAACCTGGGGATGGGGAGGCGAATCAGGATTGCTCGGACATAGTTCTTAAGGCTGAGTAGTGGGGACTCGTGCTCACTGTGCTGTTCTCTGTCCATTTGTGTGTTTGGTCTCAAACTTCTGGTTTTATTCTTTTTTATTTTTTAAAGAGACATGGTCTCACTCTGTCCCCCAGGCTGGAGTACAGTGGTGCAGTCATAGCTCACTGTAGCCTTGAACTCCTGGACTCAAGTGATCCTCCTGCCTCGGCCTTCTGTGTCGCTGGGACTATAGGCATGTGCCATCATTTGTGTGTGTTTGCCTGTTTTCACTGTAAAAAGTTCTTAAGTACCTTAATTTGATAGTGATTGTAGATGGCAATGAAAGAAAACATCCTCACTTAGCAAAGTAAAAATTTGGCAACTCTTAGTGTTCCTTCAGTTGTTTTTAATTTTATTGGTTCATGAAACCCAAAAGCTTGGGATTGTTATTATTACCTGTTACTGTGGAAATGAGATTAGACTGGAGTTGACTGACATGCGTGGGGAGATTTTTGTTCACTGGACTTGTCTCCAGCGTCAGGGTGACGATATGGAGCAGACAGCAGTGTTTTTCATGTCGTGCGCATTACAGTAATTTGTGGCTAGTTAGCACGGTTCTCCTGACTTCAGCACTGTAGGTATTCCTAAGCGGTAATGACAACTTATTCCTGGTACATGGTCGCAGCTGCTACACCTCGTCCATGGGAAGTGGCTGAAGAGACAGCGGGAGGAGAGTCAGCCTTGAATGATGGTCTCACTGTTCATCCCGCAGGCGCCAACACCCATCCTGCAGCTCCGGTGATTTAAGAGGCCAGAGTCCAGGAGCAGGAGCACTTGGATTCAAGGGCCCAGCATAGCACCTGCCCAGTCCAGCGCGGTCCCTGCCTTAAGAACCTGTTTCCATGCTGCAGGGGGACGTAGCAGGCCCAAGTTCACGTATCCCGGGTAAGCCTACAGAGGTTTCTGTGTATTTTTTCATTCCACAGTTACCTGCTCGTGACCCAGCAGTGATTGTTCAATTGGTGAGGAGACTTAGATAATTCCCGAAGAAAAGGCTCTTTTATTTCCTCAAATCGGAGAACTTAGGCTTGTTTCTTAAAAAATCAGTTTTTTATGTTTCTATTCTTTATAGAGGCTTTTACAGGAAAAGATATCTTCTCCATGCACAGAATTAGATGACAATACATTGATTAATTTGAGTGACTTAATCAGAGGTGGAGGAGGGGTCTACTTTCACTGGAGCAGACTTCGGGGCACACCTGACTCGTCCATTCTTTAAGGGCAGGGCAGGTCCTGGATATCAGAGGGAGTTGTCATCTTTCCGCTGCGCGTGCGCAGTTTGAAGGGTGTGTTTTTCTTACGGTGATCCAGATAGCCTGAGCTTGGGCTGGAGGGCTGAGCTGGGAGGTGGCGGGTGGGAAGGGAAGTGGCGGATGCAAGTGTAGCAATGAGCAGGACCGGCCTCCTCTTCGTCGCAGTGTCTGTGCAGCTGCCCTGATGTCATCAAGCCTCTGTCAGGGGCTAATATGTAACAAGCTCTACAGCACTTCCTGAGCTTATTATTTTTGTCATTTTTGTCACCATTTTACCACTGGAGAATAGGAGAAGTTACTAGTAGTTGTCCCTGGGTTTCATAGCTCAGGGCGATAGAAGCCCTTGGGGCTGCCGCCTTCGGGAGACTGGATCTCCCCACTGGCCCCGTTGCTCTTGTTCTGTCTTGTGAGTGGCCTGGGAAGCGATTGCTTGGGTTCAGGTGTCTTGCTGTCCTCCAGGGCTGTGTCTTGCTCTTTCTCTTCTCCCTCGGTCCTCCTCCACTTCTGGAAAGACAATCTGTACAAGGGCTGTCTAGTGGAAATACAATGCAAGCCACAATTTAAAATTTCATAGTGGCCACATTAAAATTAAAAAGAAGGTGAAATTAATTTTCCTAATTTATTTAACCCAATGTTTGTAAAATACTATCATTGCAACCTGTAACCAGTCTACAAATTACTGAGATGTTTTCCATTCTTTTCTTATACTACGTCTTCGAAAACTGGTGTGTATTTTACACTTATAGCACATCTCAATTTGGACTAGCCTCATTTCACGTGCTCAGTAGCCACGTGTGGCCTGTGGCCTTCGTACTGAAGAGTGCAGGTCTGTACAGACACACATGTTAATCTGACCTGCATGCTGCTTCCTTTATCGCATGAGTTTGTCCGTGTGCATGTGTACACAAGTGTGTGTGACCAGAATGTGTGTGAGAAGTAGTGTTTCCCTGTTTTGAGCTAACATTAGAACACGATGGCCTTTGGAAGGAAATAGCACCAAGTGTGTATCCAGAGCCACTTGATGAGTGAGTGTTTAAGAGACGCATGCAGCAGGGGTGGTCACTGCCTGCTTAGCTCTACTGTGGAGGTGCCTTGTCTTTTTGAGAGAGGACACATGGACTCTAATATGTCCACATGATTAGTGATGTGTCTCCTTGCTTCACACTCGTCTATAGGGCTGGCTGCTGACCCAGAAAAGCTTTTATAGTGTTTGGCATCCATAGTGAGCAAAGGGGGGATTTTAAGAGAAGTAATGTATTTGTTCACGAGCCTTCGTTCTTCACAGGTATGTGTTCCTCCTTGTCCCCACAGTGATGCACCATGCCGATAGTGGATAAATTGAAGGAAGCCCTGAAGCCTGGCCGCAAGGACTCGGCCGATGATGGGGAACTGGGGAAGCTTCTGGCCTCCTCTGCCAAGAAAGTTCTTCTGCAGAAGATCGAGTTTGAACCGGCCAGCAAGAGTTTCTCCTACCAGCTGGAGTCCTTAAAGAGCAAATACGTGTTGCTGAACCCTAAAACAGAGGGAGCCAGTTGCCACAAGAGTGGAGATGAACCACAGACCAGAAGACAGGGTACACATTTGTAATAGACTGTTAGAGAGACCCTCACTGTGTGTTTATTGAGTGGATGGACTAAAGTTGACTAACCAGTAGGAACAACAACAGAATGTGGTCACTTAGGAATTTCACGTGGGGTCAATAGATTGTAGTCATAGAAGTAGTGATGCAGGTTTGGTAGTGAGGGAGGAGCTGGCAGGCACTGCTTTGGGTACAGCATTGCTGCAGCGCTGCCTTACTGAGTCAGGAAGTGTCAGAACAAAGTTCCTAATTGCCCTGATCAAAACAAGGTGAAGGCTGGGCAAGTTCTGACCCGTTAGAACCAAGACAGTGTTGGAACACGGCCCCTTCATGAATATTCCTCCCCTTATTTAGCCAGGTGCTTAAATAGAAAGACAACAGGAAGCAGGGGGCCGGTTCTCTTCTGCAGGGAGAATTTGCCTCTACCCTGTCTGTGGTGTAGACTTTCTATAGTTTCTGCAGGGGGCTGGTTCTTTTCTGCAGGGAGAATTTGCCT
>NW_012153130.1:703956-722216 GCF_000956105.1 Propithecus coquereli | reverse complement strand
TCTATAGTTTCTGCAGGGGGCTGGTTCTTTTCTGCAGGGAGAATTTGCCTCTACCCTGTCTGTGGTGTAGACTTTCTATAGTTTCTGCAGGGGGCCGGTTCTCTTCAGCAGGGAGAACTTGCCTCTACTCTGTCTTTGGAGTAGACTTTCTGACTTTCTATAGTTTTTGAATACATCTCACTTTTCCTTTATCTTGGTGGCTCACTCCTGAATTTTTTCTTGTACGAAGCCAAGGACCCACTTGGACATTAAGTGGCTCCCAGCATTGGGAGTCACTTTCCTGCATCAGCAGGGAGGAAATCTGTGTACTTGAATGTTCCTTGGAAGTTGCCCCCCTCCCCCAGGTTTAATAGGATTAAAAGTAGGCCTTGGAAATGAGAAACGGCGTGGGCCACGTGTGGGCACAGTACAGTGCGGAGAGTCAGGGCCTGGTTCCTTCAGCTGCCCACTCTGTGTCACGTCCTCCATCCATAGACGGGTCTCAGATTCTAGACCTAAGCAGTCTGGAGGGTCCATGGAATGACTGGGTTTACTCCTGAGCTTTCCCCCTTGATGCTGTATTCTGAGCAACTGCATGCTAAGCACACATATCAGGAATTTATTTTTGTGATCTACCTATGCGTAGACTGATGTTGTCCTCTTTTTTTCCCCATGTCCCTTTATCTCTCAGGCAGCGAGTATGCATACGAGGGCTGTGGTGACGGAGTCCCAGCCCCACAGAAAGTACTCTTCCCCGTGGAGCGCCTGTGTTTGCGGTGGGAGCGGGTCTTCCGCGTTGGTGCGGGACTCCACAACCTTGGCAACACCTGCTTCCTGAACTCTACCATCCAGTGCTTGACCTACACACCGCCGCTGGCCAACTACCTGCTCTCCAGGGAGCACGCTCGCAGCTGTGAGTATGAGTTTGCAGTCGGGGTTGGCTTTGAGTCCTTGGGACTAGACAGCCCACGTGCTTGTGGCACTGCCGTTTTCAGTCTGGATCAAATTCAGGAGTGAAGTTTGTGATGTAGGAGCCAATCAAACCTAAATTCGATTGGTGTCCGCTGCAGCATGGGCCACGAAAGCGAACCAATCGGGTAGGGTCTTGCCCGCCAAACTTTCCTGAAAACAGTCACCTAAACAGAAACAAAGGTTTGCAAAAGATACCTCCAAAATGCGTTTATTCAATTGTTTTATACATCTATTGTATCAGTATATTTTATGTGTGTTATAAAGCATGTGCCAAAGCAAAAATTAAAAATGAGTAAAATAAAGGTGAAATAAAATATAACTAACCAAAAACTGAAGGAAATAGAAAGTCTGAAGGATCAATACACACTGAATGCCACGCTGGGAAAACATTTTTTTTCCTTAGGGCCATGGTGTCTTATTATGAAAATAGAATAAAAACTTCGAAAACAAAACAATCCTTTCTAATATAATGAAAAATTTGTTGTTGACTTCTAGTCATTTAATCCATGTTTTTAGAATTAAATTGTCAATATTAATTGTAACAATAAGAACATCAACAAGTACTATTTCATGAACTAGCTGCAGGTATTTGCCCAGGCTTTGCTGCACGAGGCCCCAGGCTCAAAACCAGTGTGAGTTAAATGCAGCTTACATGGCAGTTAATGTGTTAAAGAAATTAAAGCAGTGATTTAAAATCTTCCATGGAAAAAACACCAAGTGGAGACGATTGTACAGGTATGTTCTATGAAACGTAAGACAGACAAATCATTCCAGTCCTTTACAAACTCTTCTGAAGAATAGAAAGGAGAGAATATTCCCCAGCTCATTCTGTGAGGTTCTTACTACTCGAATAACAAAAATAAACAAGGACAACAGGAGACAGAGAAATTATAATCCCATCTGATTCACGAACATAGATACAAAAATTCTAGGAAAAATGCTAGCAAATGGCACAGTTTTTAAAAAAACTGTAAGCTGCTTGTGTTTACCCTAGGGATGCAAAGATGCAACATCAGAATACCTGTAAACATAATTATGGACGCAGGAGCCTGGCCTGTGGGTTTGCATCCCGACCCTGCCCCTTCATACCTATGAGTCCTCCAGCGTGTTACGTAACCTCTTCTTGCTTCCTGCCCCTCGTCTTCGTCACAGAGTGGTTGTCAGGTTCGAATTCTGTTAAGTGCTTGACATAGTCCTTGGCACACAGTAAGCACAAGTGACTGCTGATACTGCCACCTCAATGAATTACTATTACTGTAGTAACAGATTAAAAGAGAAAGGTCAGCCGGACGTGGTGGTGTATGCTGGTAGTCCCAGCTGTTCAGGAGGCTGAGGCAGGAGGATCGTTTGAGCCCAGGAGTTTGAGGTCTACGGTAATGCCACTGTGCTCTAGCGCAGGCAACAGAGCAGGACTATCTCAAAAAAAAAAAAAAAAAGCCATCATGAAGAAATTTATAAAATTTATGAAAGCAACATAAGCAATAAAGTAATTAGACCTAAATTTAACAAAATATGTGCAGAAAACCTTGACTGAAGAACACTAAATAATAACCTACATAAAAGTAATAAATGAATATGGTTAGAAAGTTGAACGAAAGTCTAAATGAAAAATAAAAGCCTCCTGTTTATGTAAAGGCAATAACATGTATCTCTGAGAAGAATTTTTGTGTAAGTACTAGCATTTTTTGTCTATCTATGGTAAGCAGGCTGCATTCTAGTCCTAGTCCATTATTGATTTTGAGACAGGTCTAAGATTTTGAGTATTATTCAATACTTCTGAGTAATTAGAGCTATTGAGGTGGAAAAAACGGATTTGGGTTGAATTTTGTGTTACGAGATGGGTCTACTTGAAAAGGTAATGCACTGTGATCTAGATAGCATCTTGCAGAATTGAAAACGTATTTGCCCTTTGATCTAGGAATTTATCTTCTAGGTATATACCTTAGAGAAACTCACCCACGTGCACAAGGAGACAGGTATACGGTTGTTCATTGCAGCATGTTTGCGACAGCAGAAAAAAAGGAAAGGCTAAATGCGTGTTAGTAGATACATAAACAAACTGGTTTATATTCACTCGGTGAAATATTCTGGCTGTAAGATTGAAGAAACCTAGAGCTAAGTCTAGCAACATGGATTTTAAAAAAGCAAGTTGCTGAATGGTACATAACTGTGTGGTACAATTTATATAAAGTAAGTCTGTAAACATGCAGCTATGATGCCATTTGTTGTTTGTGGATAGACCCTTGTGTATTAGTACCTAAACATGGGAATAGTAATTGCCTGATTCATGATAGTGGTTACTTTGGATGAAGGAATGTGGAAAATGGAATTGAGGGGGGTGTTCAACTATTGTACTGATGTTTTACTTAAAAAAACACCTAAAATGGAGTAGAGCTGGGTGGTGGTATACTCTTTGTATTTAAAATGTCATAATTTTAAAGGTAAAAGTGTACACTGTCAAGCCTAGTGAGGAACAAGTCATTTGATATATAGCAGGGTTGGCAGACTAATCTGACCACTGCCTGTGTTTGTAAATAAAGTTTTATCGAACACTTCCATGCCCATTTGTTTACATACTGTCTGCTGCGTTTGCTCCCCAGTGGCAAGCTTGCATAGTCGAAACAGAGCCTGTATGTGTAGTCCACAGAGCAGAAAGCATTTACTATCTGGATCTTCACAGGAAAAGTGTTTGAAATCCCTGATAAATAGCAGGGGGATGTTTACTAGTAGCAGTAGAGCAAAGGGTCCCACATTAGAGAAACAAACTAAGGGGCTGTCAGGGAGCCCTAAAATATTTTAGCCAATTGACCATATAATGTAACTTAGAAATTAAAGTAAACATTTTTCCAACCTTCCATTCTGAAAATCAGACGTATTCTTTTTATAAGTAAGTGATACTGTTGAGATTCGGAGAGGACCCTGCACGGGTCATCCACCTTGACTGAGGGTGGCGGTGTGAGATTATTAGGGTTATAGCTTTGGAGGAGTCAAGGCCCCCAGGCATTTCCTTGGTGATCACCACGTGGTGTCAGGAGTCTGGGGTCTCTGGCCAGCCATCCTTTCACAGACCGGTGTGCTCTGACCTGCCTGTGCTGCTCTCTTTGCTGTGTTGGGGTGTGGGCGTCAGCATCGATTCTTTCTTAAGCCCTTGTCTTACGGTGGCTCCTCCTTCCCTGTTGCAGGTCACCAGGGGAGCTTCTGCATGCTGTGTGTCATGCAGAACCACATTGTCCAGGCCTTCGCCAACAGCGGCAACGCTATCAAGCCCGTCTCCTTCATCCGAGACCTGAAAAGTAAGAATCGACCCCTTGAATGCCTGCTAAGTGCTTGCTTGGTAGTAGGTGCTGGCGAGTTGGTGGAAGGGAAAGGAGAGCTGTGAGTGAAGTCCTAGGAATCCTGTGTGCTAAGTGTCTGCATGTGGCGGTGCAGACCAGAGCAATAGTAGTTTGGAGACACGTGGGCTGGCGTCGGTGGGGGAGGCTTTAGTGGGGTGGGTCATGACAGGTAGGTTTTGGCCAGGTGGAGGGCGTTGTCGCGCATTCTGGGCAGGCAGAGAGCTAGGAGGAGGATGGATGAGCAATGTACCAACTCCTTTCTGGACGTTAGCAACAAGTTGTCCTGTGCTGTAAAAGTCTCATTTCCCATTCAGTTGGCAGAAAAGAGAGGTCCATTCTTGGCTTTTGAAACCTGTGTAAATTATAGCACTGTGACATAATTATAATCCATCTGTGTTCTGTATGGGCTCTTGGAGAACTAGTTACTTGGACCTTTTTTATTTTTGGAGACAAGGTCTTGCTCTGTCACCCAGACTAGAGAGCAGTGGTGTCATCACAGCTCACTGCAACCTTAAACTCCTGGGCTCAAATGATGATCCTTCCTCAGACTCGCAGGTAACTGGGACTACAGGCGTGTGCCACTGCGATTGGCTGATTTTTCTATTTTTAGTAGAGACAGGGTCTTGCTCAGGCTGGACTGGAACTCCTGACCTCAAGTGATCCTCCTGTCTCAGCTTCCCTAAGTGCTAGGACTACAGGCATGAGCCACCGCGCCTGGTTATATTTTACATTCTTAAAGGCTTGGTGTTCCTGATGGCATTTGGGCCTTTCTGTGAAGCAGTGAGGGTTCAAGTCTCAGCTCTCACTGAGAAAATAGCGGCTGTGATAAATCACAGCTGGGATACGAGAATTTATGGGGAGCTTTTGTTTTCCTCACTTGCCACTTTGAAAAGGTGCGGGGACTGTCTCGCCCTGCGCCAGCTAGGAATTGACTGGGGGAGGCAGCGGCAGGCTGCTGTAAGAAAAGGCACAAGGTCTTCCCTCCCTTTCTTCCCTCCCTCTTTAGAGATTGCGCGGCATTTCCGCTTTGGGAACCAAGAGGACGCGCACGAGTTTCTGCGGTACACCATCGACGCCATGCAGAAGGCCTGCCTGAACGGCTATGCCAAGTACGTGCCTCGCCTCGGCCACCTTTCCTGCGGGGGTTCCAACATCTTTATGGTGGCAGCGACAGGACATTGTTGTGGAGGCAGCTGGCCCTGCTCCCCTCTGCCCAGCTTCCTCTGGTGAACGCGGCAGATTCTGTGTCTTGGTGTCTGACCTGCAGAAGCCCAGACGGGGTTTCCCTGGCTTCTGGGGAAGGGCTGTCTGCTGGCACGTTCTGGCTCGGGCCTGTCTGGGTGCAGCGGAGTGACAGGAGCTCTGCCTCAGCAGCTCTGTTGAGGGGAAATGCTTTAGCAAATCTCTTTTAGAATGTCAGCTATTGCCGTGGACTTTTCCAGTCTTTTAAACACCACTTCATTATTTTGATACTGAGGATGACGGGGGTAGAAATTATGATGCCTCTATAATATGAGTTAAAAGCATAAAGGAAAATTTGAGGTTAGGAACTTACAATTTTTAAGACTTTACTCTGCCTGGTCCCAATTTCAAATGAAAGCATAGAATGTACGCGTGTGACAGTTGATGCTTTGTGCCACATGGTGTGATGGTTGCCGTCAGGAATTGTTTTTGTGCCATTCCTGGGTTCGTGGGTTCAGACGAAATAAAATGGGAAATGCTCACGATTTCCTGGTTATTGCCTGGGGTTAGAATACTGGAAATACCTTAGACAATGGAGGAAACCTGCCTAGAATGTTCTTTAGAGAAGAAGCTAGTTGAGTTGTAGCAATGAGCGATTGGCATGGGAAAGCAACTGGCTTCAGTAGATGAGATTCTTAGGTAAGTGAGCCTTACAGAATAAAACTTACTTAAGTAACTTGATACACATACAGCTTTTACCGGATTCCTAGAATGCTGCTGCCTCTTCTGAGGGTTTGGTCACCTGTTCTTCCCCTTGTGAAGGGTCCACCTGCCCGTTCGCCTCTGCCCTGAGGGGCTTGAGCCTCCTTTCCTGCCCCCCACTTAACTGAGTAGCTGTTTGCTGAATGCTTCTGCTGCTGGCACTGGGAGTTCAGAGGTTAAAGCCCTGGCCCTTGAGTCTGAGGAGCTGGCGGTGTAACCGGCGAGCACAGGGAAACCCACCAGCGTTGATAGCGCTGTGTGGGAAGCGTCTTGGAGGGGGACTGTGGCAGCCACACCCCAGAGGATCACCTCCCCCAGAGGTGGCTTCCTGGGAGAAGCGGCCCTGAGGCTGAGCGCGGGGGGCTAGGTGAGGAGTGAGGTAGGCGGGAGGGCTGTGGCGTTGCCGGCACCTCCAGGTGGGGTGCAGCGAGTCCACAGAGGGGTTCCCAGCTCTGGGCATGGGGTGCTGCCACCTGGGAACTCCTAGAACAACAACTGACACGTGGGCCCCAGCCCAGGCCAGTGAAGCAGAGTCAGCAGGTGGGAGAAATTCGGGGCGGGGTGCGTGCGTAGGCTTTGGACTTGGCGCTGTGGGGGGAAGAGACAGTGTGTGGCCTGGGCGGCTGGGTAGGCGGTGCTGAGCCAGACGCTGGCACAAGGGTGGGGAAAGGGAGGGAGGCCGAGCGTCAGATGGCCAGGCCTCGCTGGATGCCGGCCCGCGGGAGAGGTGGCCGCTCCCCAAACAGCCGTCCGCAAGAGAGCTTCTGCCGGTCTGTAGTGAAAGGTCACGGGGTGAGAAAAAATAAGACTGTCAGGAGTGGCGAGCCTTTTATAAAGCCAAATGATTCCATTTAGTATGCAGGCGGAAGGACATTTTTGGTTTTTGTTCTGTTCGTGATTTTTGGTATTATTTTGCATCGCGATCAGAGCGTGTTTATAGTATTTCTATTTCATGGAACTTCCCATTGTTTTCTCTGCGGCCTGATATGTAATCAGTGTTGGTGAATGTTCTGAGCACTAGAGATGGTAAATTCTCAGATTATCAGGGTGTGGGTTTTGCTGTGTCTGCGCAGATCTGTCCTGTTGATGTTTTTGTCTCTACCCGTGTGCACGTGCCTCCTTTGTCTGCTCAGTGCTGAGTGATGTGTTGAGCCTGCGGTGACGGGTGTTTCTGTCCCCTTGCACCTTGTGTCGTTTTGCTTTACACAGATGGCTACAGTTGGATGTTTATAACCGCCATGTCTTCATTGAGAATTGTTACTCTTAGCATGACCAAGTGTGTGTCGCATTAATGCCTTTGGCTTGTGTTCTGTGATACTGCGCCCGGCATCGGGACTGCAGCCCTGCCTTGTGAAGGGTCCACCTGCCCCTTCGCCTCTGCCCGTCACTTTGTGAGCGCTTTGTTTCGGGCACTCCTGATGTCTGGTCTTGTTTGTAAGCTGGTTCAACGTCTTGTAACAGGCGAGGCAGAGCCGTGCGTGGAGGCTGAGGCAGGAGGGTCGCTTGAGCCCTGCAGTCGGATGCCGCATTGAGCTGTGATCGCACCACTGCACTCTAGCCTGGGCCACACAGCGAGACTCTGTCTTAAAAAAAACCAACAAAGGCAAATTAAGACCCTTCACGTTTATCGTTAAGACTGCTAAAAAGTTTGCTCCCAGCTGTGTCATATCACTGTGTTTTATGATAATTATATGTAGCGTATTTGCTGTGCTTCTTTATCTGATTTTTTAAATTTTTTTGATGTTTAGGAAGATCTGTATTTCGTTCTGGGGACTATGTTGTCCAGACCTTTGTGAGATGCCCTTGGCCGTGTTTTCTCGACCCTGGTGGTCCGGTCTGTGGGTTTTCAGTGACCTCCTTTCCCATCTCTCCTCCCTCCTCTCTCCCGCTGTTTTAGTTGGCATCGTTCTCTTTCTGTTGGCACGTGCTAGATGACGTCCCTTTCTTGCCCAGTCCCCTGCTTTTGTTTGAGTCTTGGGCTACAGGTAAATCTTCCTGGTGCTTGCCGTCCACCCTCCTGCTGGCACCTCCCGACCCCCCGTGGCTGGGCAAAGCCTGTCCTCTAGAGCAGGAGTCCCCAAACTTTTTGGCACCAGGGACTGGTTTCGTGGAAGATAATTTCTCCATGGATGGGGGTGGGGCAGGGGTGGGGCTGGAGGCGGAGCTCAGGCGGTGATGGTGATGGGGAGTGGCTGTAAATACAGATGAAGCTTCGCTTGCTCGCTTGCCCCTCACCCCCACCACTCACCTGTCGTGCACGGTACCCACTCCCCCCAGGGAGGGATACCAGTCCCTGGCCTGGGAGTTGGGGGATGGGAGTTGGGGAGCACAGCTCTAGAAGATTCCTCTGGGAGGGTGTGTATGTACAGAGTCCCAGCCGGGGGGGGGGTCCGCGGCGTCTCAGCGTGTCTGGTGCTCTTGTGGTCCGTTTGGGCCTTCGTGTTGCCGCCTCCCTCTGCTTTGTGCTTGTTTTCTGGGGAGTGGTTTTCGTCCAGTGCAGTGTTTTGCTGCTGTTCGTTGCCGTTTGCTGGATTTAGACTGCTTTTCGTTGCTGCCGCGGATCTGGCGGTTCTCCAGACCCTTCATCTGAGGGTGCCGCTGTCTCAGCAGAGTGAAGCGACTCTCTTTCAGGGGTGGCTCTTTCTCTGGGGCAGAGGGGTCGGGTGCCTCTCGCAGTTGGGGTTTTTCCAGGACCAAACTGCGTCTCTTGCTCGTCTCCGCCCAGTCTGCTGAGGACGCCCAGCTGCCTTCTCCCTTCTCCCGGACAGCTCGTGCCTTTGCACACTGCCGCCTCAGCCACGTGCTGCGAGTCCCCTGTAGTCGTCCTCTTGGCCACCTCTGCGCCCCTCCTCCTCCCGACTCAGTTGTCCCTACCGCCCTTGTCCCCAAGGCTGGGGTGGGTGTGTCGGGGGAGCTTGCTGGAACCTGATTTTATTTCCCCTCGCGGTGACTTCACGATGGCGCTTCCTCTACTGCAGGCTCTGCCGGGAGTGGCTTCTGGGTGGCTCTGTTTGCTCCGGCTCTCACTGGCGTCGGGACAGCTCAGGGCAGCCTGGATGTCGGCAGCTACCATCACACGCAGCCACCCACGCGTTCCCAGGCTGCTCTGAGATTGCGTTCTTGCTAGTTTTTGGAGTTAAAACATCCCTTTTGAGGAATGGTGGTGATAGTGGATGATGGCAGTTGATTTTTCATCTTCTAACTTTGTAGCATAAAAATTTGGTGGCCCTTTGTTGGTCCTCCAAACATTTTGAGCGCCCACAGTCTGGGAAGCGCTGTGGTCAGCAGTGGCACAGACAGGACGAGAGGCCGTGGGTGTGCGGTCGGCGAGCTCCACAGGGGTGGCGGCGCCATGGCCGTGGGAAGGGCCCTGGGAGCAGCACCACCGAGTACCTGGCTGGGGACGCTGTCCTGGGGGAAGTTGGAGGAAGCAGCCGGGGAGATGGGGCCCAGGAGAGCCTCGGAGGAGGAGGAAGCTTATCTCGGGGTGGGCCACACGGCCTCATTGTGTAGCCGTCTAGTAAAACCACTCCAAAGCCGGCTGGGTTTGTGCCTGGAGGTCTTTGGTGGCTCCGAGCAGAAGACAGTTTCAGAGGAGTGAGTCGGGACCAGATGCAGTGGGTCGCTAGTGAGAATAGGGAGCAGAGACCCGACGTAGCGTATCATTTCCAGACTCTTCCTACCTCATGGCATGAATAGCCACCCAGCGAATACTCAGCGTGGGCGGCACCGAGCACTCAGCAGCTCTGTAGGGCAGGGGGTGTTGGGCACCGAGGCCCAGGGTCACCTGGACCCCAGCTAGTAAACGGTACTGGGGGTTTAAATGCTGGACCGCCTGTCCTGGAGCCCACACCAAGACCCCGTTGTCCTCTGGGGAGAGGTGGAGGCAGGGCTTGTTCTCTCCACCTCTCCTTCTCACCAGGTCAGAGGCTGGTCATGTCAGGGCCAGTCAAGAAGTGGAGGGGGACACGCAGCACCTGGCAGGGTGGGCGGGACAGGCCCCATGGCTCAGGGAGGGGCTTGGGCTCCAGCTCACCCCAGATTTGGGGTGGCACTTTTATTGAGACTGAAAAGAAAAGGTGAGGCTGGGTGAGGGAACAGGTACATTTCCCAGGCCTTTCATTTTCCGTGAAGTGGGTGTGAGTCTGCCAGCTTGGCGGGGACACCTTGTGAAGGTGTGAGGAAGCCGCTGTGGGGGCCTGGGGGTCAGAGCTCCGTGGAGAGACCACCAGACAACGCGGAGCCACTGAGGGTGGAGGATAAGGGAGCCTGGGGACCCGGGGGTCCTGCCGAGCTGGGACAGGCCACCGTGTGGTCTCCTGTGGTTCTCTTGAAGGCTGTTGCCTCCTTTTCAGGTTGGATCGTCAAACACAGGCCACTACCCTGGTCCATCAGATTTTTGGAGGCTATCTCAGATCACGTGGTAAGTGGTGACTTTTTCTCTGTCCCTTCTTACCAGGATTGGGATGTTAACCCAGGAAATCCTAGTCAAGCACAGCCTGGGGCTCTTTCTTAGCTGTGTAGACTTGAGCAGGTCACCAGGGGCTTGAGCCTTGCTTTCCTCTCTGTGAGACCCCTCGCCTGCCGGCCACTTTGCCCAGTTCTAGTAGCCCATGAGTTTGGAGAAAAGCGCTGTGCACGTGGGAAGGGGTGATGGCGTTACTTCTCCTCTCCTCTTCCTCAGTTCCTCCATGCCTCTCTGAGTCCAGCAGCGCGGGGTGGGCCCTGAGGGTGGGAAGGGAAGGCACTGGCACAGATCTTGGGAACTCTGGTGGCAAAGGAGCGTCGTCCAGACACCGGGACTCTCCGGGGGCAGGTGGGATCGTCATCTTTGGCCAAAGCCCAGTTGAGAGTTGGCCTCCCAGGTGTAGGTCTTAGCAGCCGGGGGTGCCCCACTGCTGGGGGCTGCGCCCACCCACTGCCTCCCTTTTGTGTTGCAGTGAAGTGCTCTGTGTGCAAGAGCGTCTCGGACACCTACGACCCCTACTTGGACATCGCGCTGGAGATCCGGGTACAGACCCACTGCTTCCGCCATTCATGTGCACAGTGGGAGAGCGGGGCCGGGGGGTGACACGGGATAGACAGAATGGGAAAGGCACAATATCACAACAGATAGGGGAGAAATACTAGACTCCTGCTGCCTTCCAGAGAGACCATCGCTTTTGCCTAGTTCTCTCCAGCCTTTTTCCTGTTCCCTTGATTTAAAAATTAAAAAAAAGATAAAATTGAGTTTTCTGTCCTAAGGCAACAGTAGGGACAACACTGTCACACTAGGCTTGAGGAAAGTCTGTCACGTGCTGTGGGCGACTGTCGCACAAGTGTGCAGGTTTGGAGCTTGGCGGCTGCGTACCTACATCACCTGGGAGAGCCCTGTGAGGCCAGCGCTGGCGCTCTGGTCCAGCCGGAGTCCGCCGGGGGCTGTCGGCCTTCCCTGGGCCAGTGCAAGCCCCAGAAGTGCCTGACTCGTGGCACACCTCCCGTGGTGGCCTTCCTTATCACTGGAGAAAGGGTCCCGGTCTGGCCCCCTGCTCCTTTGTGGCGGATGTTCCGTATCTCAGAAGGTGGCAGCTAATGGGCGAATTCTGATGCAAGTAAAATTTTGTGATTTGCTGCCTCAGCCTGAAAAAGACCTTAAGTTAGGCATTTCTTGAGTCAGCCTTTTTCTTCTGTTTATCTTACTCCCTGTTTCTGTCCTCCTCAGCAAGCTGCAAACATTGTGCGTGCTCTGGAACTTTTTGTGAAACCAGATGCCCTGAGTGGAGAGAACGCCTACATGTGCGCCAAGTGAGTCCACGTTGCCACAGCAGAGGGTTGAGCCATCCAGAAAGACATAAAATAAGCCACCTCAGCCGGCACTCCTGTGCCTGTCCCCTCAGTGGTGACGGCTGCTCACATTTCCTGAGGAGCCCGTGGGTCAGAAACACAAACCTCTCTATCACACAAATGAAGTGATAGCCATGCTGTTTATAGCTGCCATTTACAGAGTTTTGTCACTGTCCTAAAGATTCTGCAGGTGTTAGCTTGTGAGGTGGGAACTCTTGTTTCCCATTACCCAGGATGGGGAAACTGAGGTACACAGAAGTGCAGCAGCTGGCCAAGGTCACACCAACAAGACGTGGCGGGGCACGGGCTCTCCCAGCTTCTCACTGGGCGGGCCGCTGCAGGGCTGTGCCCAACCACCCGCCGTCCCGCCTCTCGGGACGTTTCCCAGGTGGTACTGCAGTGGTCTCAGACGTTTTTCCATTTCCACAGGGGACTCTCACCTTGTCCTTTCGATGGTTGCACGGTCTTACTGGGTGGGTGTCTCTATAGCTAGGTCATTTCTGAGCTGTAATCACTGCAGAATATTTTCTTAATTCTGCTTGTCGAGTTTCTCGTTTTGTACCCTGTGTTAACCCCCCTTTAGACGCGTTCCCCTTAGCCCTAGACGCTGTGCGTTTCCGCCTCTGTTTCTTCCCCTCTATGCTGTGCTGCCGTCAGTTTCCCACTCGCCTGTTTTATCCATGGGCCACGTCTGCTTTAACTCGCTCTTTCCTGTTATCTCAAAGCATCTTTTCTGCATATTATTTAGTCTTCTGGTTGGTAAAGTACTTTATTTTTGCTTTGTAATCTCCACCTTTTCTCTGGCCTTTGTTTCCCTGCGATAGGTTTCCTTTGCTTACGGCATGTTGATTGTGAGTTTTAGGGGTACAAAGGACACCAATGTCATTTAAGAAGACTCTGCTGTTACAGAGCAGTAGTTGCTGTTACTGACGTAGCATGAAGATAGCATGTAGAGTGCGCTGTCAGAGTATAAACGATACCTTGTCGTTCTCCTTCCTCACAGATGCAAGAAGAAGGTTCCAGCCAGCAAGCGCTTCACCATCCACAGGACATCCAACGTCCTAACCCTCTCCCTCAAGCGCTTCGCCAACTTCAGTGGGGGGAAGATTACCAAGGTGAGTGTTCAGGGCAGTAGCCCAGGCTGCTCCGTGGGCCACGGTTTGTATCAGAATCATGTGGCTTGCTCTTTAAAAATACACACTTCTGGCTCTCCCCCAGAGCCAGTGAATGCAAATCTCTGGAGGACATGGCCCAGGAATCTGCATTTTTTCAGATCCCTGGATGACTGATAGGCATAGTCAGGTTTGAGAACCACCGTCTTGCTGGATTTTCCCCAACGTACCTATACCTGGGGGTCCCGACGTGGAAGGTCAGGGTTTTCCAAGCGGGTGTGGCAAGCCCTGGACCGTGTAGCTCTGTCGGCTTTACGTCCAGAGCAGGCGCAAGTGCGTGCCGTGGCTGTCGTGGACTGTGGAGCAGAAAAGCTACTGTTTGCACGATGGCATTTCAGTAAAGGATGTCTGTTCCATAAAAACTTGGTTCTCTTCTTACAGCCTGCTTATGTGGTTTGGAGCCAGGCACTTGCCTGTGCCTCAGTTTCCTTAGTAGCAGTGGGAGGGGCTTGTTTAGATCAGTGTTTCCCAAATGTGTCTGCAGGGTGTTTACGTTGTATAGTCACGTGTGATTCATGACTGGGATGTATTCTGAGAAGTGTGTCGTTAGGCGATTTTGTGGGGACGTTATGGAGTGCACTTACACAAACCTAGACGGTAGGGCCCATGACACAGGTGGGCTACGTGGTATGGCCTGTCGCTCCCAGGCTGCAAACCTGTACATGTTACTGTCCCAAATACTGTAGGCAGTTGTAACACAGTGTTAAGTATTTGTGCATGTAAACATACCTAAACATAGAAAAAGAACAGTAAAAATGCAGTGTTGGCCGGGTGCAGTGGCTCACGCCTGTAATCCTAGCACTCTGGGAGGCTGAGGCGGGTGGATTGTTTGAGCTCAGGAGTTCGAAACCAGCCTGAGCAAGAGAGAGACCCCGTCTCTGCTAAAAATAGAAAATAAATTAATCAGCCAACTAAGAAAAATATATAGAAAAAATTAGCCGGGCATGGTGGCGCATGCCTGTAGTCCCAGCTACTCGGGAGGCTGAGGCAGGAGGATCACTTGAGCCCAGGAGTGTGAGGTTGCTGTGAGCTAGGCTGACGCCAGGGCACTCACTCTAGCCCAGGCAAGAGTGAGACTCTGTCTCAAAAAAAAAAAAATGCAGTGTTATAATTTTATTGGGCCACTGTTGTTTATACAGCCTGTTGTTGACCGAAACGTCTTCATGTGGTACATGACTGCGTGAAGTTCAAGAACAGGCAAACGTGATCAATGGTGACAGAAACAGCAGTGGACAGCGGCAGTGACTGGGCCACAAGGGAATTTTCTTTAAGTTGACTGGAGAGTGGGTTCCTTCATTGTGCACTTAGCAAAACTCATTGAACTGAGTACCTAAGATCTCTGCATTTCTGCAAATTCTACTTGTTTTTTAAAAACGGATCTATATGTGTAGGCGTAAATGCAAATATGTCTCCTATCATTCAAAGACAACTTTTAAAGATATATTTTCCTACCAAAAATTGTAAGTTTGGGGAATAAATAAATTTTGATATGACCTTGACCATTGTTCTGACTCAGTTCATAAAAACTCAACTTACTGTAGAAATCGACTGTGTTGATTCAGCACCTTTGTGTCCGAAGACCTGAACCCCAGCATTCTCTCCCTGTCCTCCCACCAGCAAGGCTCCCATAGCATAGAGGGAGCAAAAACAAGTGAATTCTTCTCATTTTATGTTGGGAGCCAGTTAGTGGGAGAACTAATGTAGATGTGTGACAGAGACAAGAATGGGTCATAAAGCGTTCGATGGGACAGTACAGTACAGTTTCCCACAGGTCTGTTGGAAAAGACTCACTTCTCAGCATCGTGTTTTGTAATCACTGCCCGGGGTGCTCCCGCCACAGCAGCGCCCCGTGCCCGGTCGCCGCAGATTGTTGAAGTCCAGCTAAACTGGGCATTTTGTGTGGCTGTGGATGGAGGGGGGGTTGACTCTTACTCACAGAGATGAATTTTATTTGCCTTTTCCTTGACTTTTCAAACAGGATGTGGGCTATCCAGAATTCCTGAACATCCGTCCATACATGTCCCAGAATAGTGGTGAGCCTGTCACGTATGGGCTCTACGCCGTCCTGGTCCACTCGGGCTACAGCTGCCACGCCGGGCACTATTACTGCTACGTGAAGGTGAGAGGCTGAGTGTGCGGCGCCCGTGCGAGCCTGCCTCTGCAGAGCGCTTCCTCTGCGGGAAGCGCGATGTTCCGTAGTTGCATCCGGGTTCTGGAATCTGTAGTGTTCTTGGACTCGTCGTGAGACACTGGAGAGTAGCTCCTCTGGGGCCTCCAGAACCCTAAGGACAGCTTGGCGAAAGCTGAGTCTTGGCGGGAGATGCCGCGGTGATGAGACTGCCCTAAATTTCCTTTAAGGACAGTTCACATCTGTTGGGGCATTAGGAGGGAACAGGGGCTCAGAGCACACTTTGGGGTCATGTTCAGAGTTATGCGAGTATTACACATTTTAATAGGAAATCTCTATTGGTTAATTAGCACATGCGCATAGTAGCAACTGACAGCAGATTTTTTATTCCCTTTTTAAAAAGTGAGGATTATGGGATGTCTGTTGATTGTCTCGTTTTTCTGCAACACCCTCTGCTGCTTCAGGCAAGCAACGGACAGTGGTACCAGATGAATGATTCCTTGGTCCATTCCAGCAACGTCAAGGTGGTTCTGAACCAGCAGGCCTATGTGCTGTTCTACCTGCGGTAATGAACTCACGCCCTCCCCAGATCAGCTCGCTCCTTTTCTTGTTCTTTTCTTTCACCAGTGGGCCTCTCTAGCCTTGTTCTGTCTAGAGGTGATTGGGAATGCCACAGCAGGGAAGGCAGTGGGCAGATGCCGCCTCCCTCCCCAGCCATGCACAGTGGAGAGTGTCCTCTGGGAAGGACCCTTTCTAGACCAAATCTACCTGGTTGAGTTGAAGCCACGGCCTCAGGGAAGGGTCAAGACAGGATTCCGTCTGCCCCCACGTTGATGCCACTTTGAATGTAACTGGGAAAGTGTCCCTGAAGTAGCTGTGTCGCCTTTAGATGGCCACCAGCTAGTGCACCCATCCTCTGCAGGGTCCTCTGCGGGGAAGCAGTCCCTGCGGGCAGGGAAGCAAGTTGGTGGTGGGGGGCTGCAGCACAGCACCTTCGGGAGGGGCCTCCCTTCGGGCTGGTTGTCACCAACCTAGAGGTTGGAGGACGTGGCAGACGAGGCATTTTTGCTGTTTCTCACAACTTGGCTGAGTTTGGAGGAAGCGTCTGAAAGGTCTCTCGCTTTCTGGCACGTCGAGAATGTCATGTTGGAAGAACTCGGGCTGTAATTTGCTCTGTGCTGTGCTTGTTTGGAGCAGATACCTGAGGCTCGCTGTAACTGCTCGAAGCGGTGGCAGGACAAGGGGGCATTCCGGGAAGCGGGTTCGGTGGTCCGGTTTCCCTCGGGCCGTTTCTGCCTTCGCCCTGCCTTTTCAAAAAATGTCATTGTAACCTTGGCTTTAACTTACTCTGGTTCTTTCTCCCCTTCCATTTCTGTGATGCCTGTATAGTTTAGTAAGAGGATTTCCCTGACTTGTTTTCTTCCTTTGACAGAATTCCAGGGTCTAAGAAAAGTCCCGAGGGCCCCATCTCCAGAACGGTCCACTCCCTTCCCAGACGCCCCAGCATGGTTCCAGATCACACCAAGAAGAATGTTGGCAACGGGATTGTTTCCTCCCCGCTGACGGGAAAGGTACTTGTTTAAAATGACCAAGGCTGGTGCAGTGGCCTTTGAGCTCCTCTGCAGACCCCTGCATGCTGGGGAGCTTGCCTGCAGTGGGAGAACTTTGCAGGCAGTTTGTGCTATTTTAGTCAATGTTATTTCCTAAATTGGTCATCAGCTGACATTGGGTATAGAGAAAGAGAGGACAGTGATGAGAAAACCTGACCCAGGAAATTAAAATTATAATTGACAGATATGTCCTGCTCCTTGGACCAGCTGCCATTCAGAAGTGCCATGACAGGTTTGCCAAGCAACTCTTAACCCTAAGCATCTGGGAAAAATGTCCTCACATTTTAACACAGAAAACATGAGTAGTTTCTACCAGTGTTAATGTCCTGATTTTGGTACTTAGGCTGTGGTTATGTAAGACAATGTCTTTGTTCTTAGACAGTGCACACAGGCATGTTTAGGGAGGGGAAAAGGACATCATGTCTGCACTTGGATGGTTCAGAAATGTAGTGTGTGGTGGTACGTGCACTCGTGTTCATGCATGCATACACACAGGTATTATACATACCCATCTATGTGGAGAGAAAACAATGAAGCTTTTGTAGGAAAATGTTAACAATTGGGAAATACGCTCAAAGTTATCTTTGTGTGCTAAGACGGCTAAGAACTCAGTTTTATTAGCAGAGTGGTGAGCAGTTTCCTCATTATAACACGATTGATCATTTAAAGCTTGGTGGATCCTCTCGATGACTTTCTGTGCGATCCTCTTCAGACTGAAGAGCTGAACCCCACACAGGCAGTCAGAGCCTCTTACAGTCTGCAGGGGTTTTAGTCATTTACATAAATCTATTTCCCTTCCACCGTCAAAGAAAATAGAAGCTGAAATTAGAAGCACTGAAATCGAAGTAACAATTAAAAAATACATGATCCAATTGCAAAGTTGCTGGTCACTACAGCCCAGACTAGGAAGTTAGGAGGCCTCACTCGCTGCAGGAGCTCTGAGGGGCGGAGCCTCCTGCCCAGGGGTGAAGCTGGGCTCACCAAGAGTGTCCCCCATGTCAGGCACCCCTGCAAGGCTGCCTCCCTGATCATCAGCAGTTTTATTACAAAAACAGTTTTCCACATACAGTGCAACTAGATAAAAGTCATTTTAAGTAATAGTGTACAAGTTCCATTGTATATGTAAATATTCAACAAATGAAGGCGTTTTGCAGCGCAGTAGAAAGATGGATTCTTTTTAGAAAACAATGTTAATAAAGAAGAAACTATTATAAAATATAGGGGGGAAAAAGAGAAAGAACTCACAAGAAAATAGAAGTGAGTTCTCAGTAAACCTATGGAAGAGGGAAGACTTCAT